>NC_045639.1:9351612-9669961 GCF_009829145.1 Chiroxiphia lanceolata
GCGGTCAGGATGACAGAATGTCCTGTCAGGGACTGTCTAAGGCACTGGCTAGTTCCCCAGCAGCCTGCTGATATGAGAGGAGCAAAGACCCCAGCAGATTTTCACAGGGGTAAAACTGCTTTTGACTGTAGAGTCAAACCTCTGCTGGCACACTCGGATCTCTGAGACCACTATCCTCAAAGAGGACAAAACGCTGCAGAGAGCTACAGAGAAGCAGGAGGAATGCTGCAGGTGCTATGTGGCATGGGGAGGTGTAAGGATTGTGGGCTGAGTTGTCCCTGTTGTGATGTCATTGTTTGGCCCTGCTGAGAATGTGACAAAAGTACGATAGTATTATAGTCAGAACTGGAATTAAATTTTTAAAAAAACTGGTCTGTGACAGATGTTTGCGATATACAGGAAGATACCTAAGGTCTCTTACAGAGTTGGATAGGTGAAGTTAGAGTGGTGTGTATGGCACTGGAGGAGACTTACAGGATTTTTTTGTGAAAGTTCATGTGTCTGCAACAGAAGCAGCAGAAGGGAGTAAAGGAGATGGAGGAAGGAGATGAAGAAATGTCACAGTCAGCTACACCAACAACAGGATCTTGACCAGAAGCCTAGAGAGTGACTCAGCTGAGTTCTGGATAAGAGTCTTAGAACCACGTGTAGAAAACAGTCTTCTTGCATGACTGTGTGTCAGGGTACAGGATTTTTTAACTAATGTTGCCTCAGAAAGGGACCTGAGAAACATGTGTTTCTTTAATGGATGCAGCCTTCTGGCTTATTCAGGGCAAGAGGACAACAGTGTTAATTAAAGCAAATTTATTTGGCACAGGAAGAAAAATAATCCAGAACACACATGTACACTAAAGGTGAATTGGAATAGATCCTGCAAGAGGTTGTGTGTTTGTGTGTGGTTGTGAGCATCATTCATTCATATTATTACATTTGCAGATTCTGAGCAGGTACAAGGACATCGCAAATGATAAGTATAGGGCTGGAAGTAAGAACTCATACAGAATCAGAAAGAAAAAAACATGAATTTTGACTGTGCCTTAAATCACTAAAACAGAAGCTAAAATCCACATGCATTTTACAAGCAAGGGTCTACCACTTCAGAAGGATTTCCTCACCCAGGAGATGTTAGCAGGTAGGTTTTCTCCTTCGTCCTGTTTCTGTCCTGGCATCTGCCTGGCAAGTGTGAAAACCAGGTTTGTTCTATGAAGGACAGAAGTGTCATTACATATATGAGACCAAAGACACCAAGCATCAGAGCCCTTGACAGCATTAGTGCAGTACAGTGGACACTTGCCCATAATTGTACAACTCTGGTTCCATGGACAAACAAATAGTTCCGTCTATGGCTGATTCTTTTGCAGAACAAACAGGCTTTGCTGATGCTTCAGTTACAAGTATCTGGCTCTTTATGTATTTCTATCCTGGCCCTACACAGTCTGACTGAAAGCTGCCAAGTCCTAGGAATTGTCTTTGTGATTCAGTGGCTGGTCAGCATGGAGCAATCCTGACTGGAAAGGGGTAGGGAATTTGTAATTTAATGAGGATGTGAGGGAGAGGGAAAGAATGGAAGGGTGGGGGTTTTTGCCATTAAAAGCCTTAAATTAAAAAAGAAAAAAATCTTCCCAGAGTAGTTTCCTAAAGCTAGGGGAGGAAAGTATATACTTCTTTCCTCTTTGTAAGGAGGAGAATTGACTTTTAGTTTCATTGAAATTTATGGGACAGGCACCAGCTAAAACATTTTAATCTCTGGGGTTTTCCTTGGTCACATTCTTGAAATGTTGGGAAAACTCTAATTGCAATAAAGGATGGATTTTGTCTGTCTTAGGTGCCCTTTTCACACACACCTCTTTGCTTCCACCAGAAGAGGAAAAGCAGGTGGTAAATGCAGGTCAGTCAACACTGTGGGAGAGCTCTAAGCCCTGCATCTGCGGTGGATATTAGCCACTGCATCCAAGCCTGCTCTGAGGCTTTCCTGTGCTGTTGCCACTGCCAGGAGAGCCATGCAGCATGATGGGTGCTCTTCTCTTGGCACCAAATTCAGTCACCCTTGCGCTGATACTGGGAGTCCCAAGCCCCTAATCTCACAGCTTTTCATATTTCCCCCAAGACATTGCTGTTGGCCCCATAGAGACAGTTCACAACCTCTTAAGGTGAAGCTGTCCTTTAAGACAAATCGGTGTCCCAAGCTTTTCAAAACAAGGTGATAAAACCACATTTCCTCTTGAAACTGCCCTCAGAATGCCCCAGCTTCAGGTAGCACCACAGTTCACCAGTAGTACTCCACTGGTAACACCACTGCACCAGTGGTGCCCTTGCTGCTGGGGTGTGACATGGGTGTTGCTTCAGAGGGCTGTGTTTCCATACAAAAGCTACAGTCTTCTGCAGAGATCAAAGTTGCGGAGGGTTTCTCATGTCCAAATGCGAGGAGGGTGGCATGTGTGTGGCCTTGTTGTTCTGTCCTTGCAGAAGAAGGAGATACTATGACTTTGAACATGGTGCACCATTGACTTTTCTGCCCTAGAGCCTTAATTTTTACCTGGAAGAACCATTCCAAAGCTGCACGTGATTGGGCTTGTAAGGTGGTGTCAGGCCAAAGAATTATTAGCAAAGTGTATTTCAGATGTGTAACAGACCAGGAGCCAGGACACTGGTTGACCCTGTCAGTGTCTGCATTGATCCACAGTGGGGATAAGGTCTTTGTCTCTTGTGGCAATCCCTGGGCTCAGCTTGCATCACCTGCCTGGAGACATGGGCAATTCTGACAGCAGGAGCAGAGATTCATACAGCAGGAGGCAATTCAATAAACAGGGTGCCACATAAAAGGTGAAGGAGGATTTTGGGGAATGATTGAAGTCCAAAAGAAAGGATGTTGCTGATTAAGCAGTACAATGCTCAGGTGCTTCAGCTGATGCTTCTTAGACCTTCTCAAACCACCCAGGTAATGCGAGCTGGCCTCCTGGAAGACATCTTCGATGGTGCAGTTTTTGGGAAAGTAGAGGAAAGAAGGGAATTTTAGACTTCTGGCCAGGATGCCAGGGCTGCAAAGGTAACCCTTCTGTTGTGGGTGAGCCCAAATAAGACCTGGCATGAGTTTGGAAGAGCAAAGATGTATGGCAAATCAAGCAGTTTTGGGGGATGAGGGGGAGGAGAAGATAGTGGGATTCAGCCAAAGCTTTCCAAAACTGAGGGAAGTTAAGTCAGGCAGGGATGAAAGCTAGCAAGTTCCTGTGCTTTTTGGACATGCTGGCTGAGCTCCACTGCAACCCAAAGCCTGGCCCTGCCCTGTACTAGAAAGAGCAGGATGCGTTTGTAAGGCAGTTGTGACAGTCTCCTCTCCCCCACCCCTCCACCCTCTGTGTTAGTCAGGGGAATCTTGGGGCCTTGCTATCTGTCTCCACCCTCGGGGACCTGGGGAAGCACTGTTGTGCTTAGGCTGTGGCCTGCCTTTCTTGGGGCTGCTTATTTCTTTTTGAAGAGCTTGCGGAAGGAGCTCCGGAAACCCCCTTTGGGCTCGTGCCGCGGGTTGTGGTCGCTGAAGGATGTTTGCTCATTGTCATCCTTCTGGCAGAACCTGGTGTTGTCTTCTGCATGGAGCTCCTAAAAGGGAAAAGACAATTTAACCAGCATTTGCAACCTCACATTCTTGTTCCCTTCTCTCTTTCTCTGTCTCTCTGTGCTAGGAGGGACCTGGTGAGTGAGGAGGTGCTGGCAAGGCTGGGAAACAACAGGTCACTTGGGCCTCAGGAACACTGGTACCTCTGCAGAGAGCTTGTTGCTGGCTCTGAGGCTGAGGCAGTGACAGAGGAGTAGAAGGATAAGCTTTGTTAGAGGGAATTGGAGCCTTTCTTGCTAAGCTTTTTGTTTAGCTTACTATCTCCTTTTGCCAGTGAGGGAGCAAGCCAGCCTGGGCAGTTGGAAAAACTTCCCACCCTCTCCTTTCTCCCCTAGGACAGGGAGGCTTCAGGCTTCTTGAGCTGTGATATGTTGTAAAAGACTCTTCTGCTGGCTCTGCTGCTGCATGGTTTTATATCTGTGGGGCAGAAGGCTTCATTAGCACACAAAGCTTCTGGTAAATGTGCCTCTAAAAGGTCTTTCCCTCTTTCAGGAGAGTGCCAAGCTCCTCTCAGCAGGACTCTGGACAAGACCCTTTTCTCCAATTCTGCCCACCACTGCCATGGTGACCTCCTTTGCTATGTGAGGGAGAACATATCCTGCAGTTCTGGACAAGCTCCACATCTGCACCCTGCTGTGGGCCACAGCTCTGTGCAGGTGAGTGCCAAAGAGCTCACAGGCTCCTGTTTCTGTGGGGCCTGTGTCCCCATGGCTTATCCCCTCTGCCTTGTGTCCTCTGTTCAGCCATCCACCACCTCCTTTACTCATTAGGTTTGGGTTTTTTCCTTTTCTTTTTATGTTTCCTTGCTGCCTTTTCAGTCAGGCTGTTAGAACCTACCTCCCATCATTATCTGCATCTACAGCCTCATCTGTATCTTGCCTAGTTTTAACAGGAGGGTGTTTCTCCACACAACAGTGACAGAACTAGCTGTGCACCCTTGGCCTCTTCCCCAGGAATCGAAGGGCATCTCTTTCCTGGAGTGTAACAGCTCAAAGCTGACCTTGGACTGTCACTGCAGACTGCAGAAACATTGTTCCTCCAAGACCTGGTGTTCCTGAATGGTTAGAGTGCTGCTTGCCATGTCCCATCTGAAGGACACGGTTGCTGGGTTCTGACTGTTCTCACATAGACTTTGGCATGGGTCTATAATCCATGCAACAGATGCAGGTGAAACAAAACCTGTGGACCAGATCCTTGCTGGTGTTAAATGGGCTGAGTTTGGCCAAGTCATGCTGGTTTACACCGGCATGACTTACCCAGCACTCCTCACAGCAGGTGGAAAGGCACCTGTTTAACTGGGTGCCACCCATAGCACGGATTTCAAACAGCTTTGTGCATACTTTATGACCTGATCAGAACATTCACTTGTGGGGGGCGAAGCTCACTGACAGGTGGAGACACACAAGAGGCTACCTGGTCTGAAGGGTGTTGTAGCTGTCACTCAGCCAGCTGTGCACCTTTAACCCCTGCTTGTCCCTGGGGAAGACGTGTTTGAAAAGGAGCTGTCTTGTCCCTCCCTTGGGCATGTACATGCAGGTGAGGACTTTGAATGTGTGGACTTGAAAGCTATTTTGGCGTGTTCTAGTCTAACTGTATCTCAGATCTTTCTCCTGCTGCTGCACCACCATGTGCCATTTTTTTTCTCCTCCTATTTTAGCCTCCTTACTTCCAAAAAGCTCGGCTTTTCACCCGCTCCTCTCTGTGGGGGGAAGTAGCTCCTTTGGGAGCTTCGAGATGAAGCTGAGATCAAGTGAGGCTGAACATTCCTCTCCTGCTTCTGCTGCAGACGACTTCCACTGCTGCTCCGTGTGCTGTAGAGTCTGGTGCTCACACCCTCAGCGCTCCTCGGCAGCTCCTTCAGAGACCTGCTCAGCTGCTTGCCTTTGCTGTGGAACATCTCACGCTTGTAAGTACTGCTGCTCACAGGAGTGCAGCTCTTAGGCAATGGCTGTAAGGCATGGTCTGTCCTCTCTGGTTCTGAGGTGAAGTTAACAGGCCTAAGGAAGCAAATATCTAAGCTGGACTCAGAAGAGGCTGGAGAGCAATTATCAAAGAGAGCGAGGTTTGAAAGGTGTCTTCTTCATAGGGGCCTGGCATGGTGAAAACCTCCCCAGGGTAGTCAAATTCTTCGTAGCTTGGTGCAAAGTTCCTCGCATCCTGCAGGAGCTCCACAGAGGTCCTGATGGCTCTCTCAGTGTTTCCCACCGCGTCAGCTGGTGGTGCTTCATACTCCATTTCAGGGATGGATTGTAAGGGGGCTGTCAAAGCCTTGAGTTCCTGCTCTGTCAGCTGAGAGGATGCAAGGATGTTCTCTGGCCTCTCATGTTTTCTACTTTCCATCTCCCAGTCAGGGGGCTTTACAGCCTGGATGTTCTCAATCACGGTTGGCTGGGGTTTCTTCATCTGAGGCATCAAATGCCTTAAAAATAAGAAACAAAACAAAAAAACAGACAGAAGTGGAATACTAAAGATGACAAAGACAGCATGACAAGCCCCCCCCCCCCCCCGCCACCCCTTCATTCACTCAGCCCTATTGTGTTGATTTATGGCCCAAAGGTATTTTCCTGTCTTGGAGAATAGTAACAGAGCTGTCACTCACAGAAATTGCCTGGCTGGTTAGGAGGAGCAAACTTGCAGAGACAGAACTGTTTATCCAGTAGCTTTGGCTGACTTTTGTACTCTACAGCATGAAATGAATAGAAACTGAGATGAGAAACTAACTGCTCCATCTCTCTCCTGTTCATCTGCATTTTGGATTTTTATTTTCCTACTCTTTCTGTAATGTAGGGGCTGTGCCTTACTTTCCTGTGGTCTGGTTGTCTTTTCAGGTGGACAGAATTTCTCTCTTGGGTAGGGTGGCTCTGTACCCAGAAGTGTGTCAGGAGTACTTGGAGGTCTGCTACCCTCCTCGTGTTCCAGGTAAATCAGCAGTGCTCTGTTGGATGAGGTACTAGGTGCAGGGCATGACCTCCATGGCCCTTAAAGAACAATAGTTAGGAAAGTCCTATGGCCATCTTCTGAGGTCATAATGAATGGAGTGGGGGAACCTTGTGATGTTCAAGATATGCAGAGTTCTGCATCTGGGACAAGATAACCCCATGCATCAGACCAGGCTGGGAGATTTGGGTTGAACAGCAGCCCTGTTATGAACTTGGTGTTATAGCCAATGCCAGGGTAAAGATGAACTGACAGCATGCTCTCATGTCAGGCAAGGCAAACCCAGCCTGAATTGTATTGCCATATCTGCATGGCCAGATGTGCCTGGGGAGTTATTTTCCCCACTTCTGCTCAGTACTGATGAGGACCCACCAGGCCCCATGTTGAGTCCTCTGCTGAGGATGAATGTGGGGGCAGTCCCAGCTGAGGCTACCAAGATGGGGGCCTGGAGCATGATGTCTGTGAGAGGAGGGAGATTGTCTTGGGCAATCTGGTGAGAAGGAGGCTAAGGACCGATCTAATAACACTACTGCTTCAGGGGGACTTGGAATGATGACACCAAACTCTTTTCGTTAGTATCAAATGATGTAAAGAAGCACAACAGCCACAAATTGTTGGCGTAAGGAAAAAGGCAAGTCTAGCCTGCTTCTCTAGTCCTCATCTCAGTTGGCACCTATGAATAAGCTGAAAATGGCCAAAGGGCAAGCTGTATGAGGAGCAGTTGAGGTCACTTGGTCTGTCAGCCTGGAGGAGACTGAGGGGAGACCCCACTGCAGTCTGTAGCTTCCTCATGAGGGGAAGTAGAGGGGCAGGCACCAATCTCTTCTCTGGTGACCAGTGACAGGACCTGAAGGAGTGGCCTGAAGTTGTCAGGGGAGGTCTAGGTTGGATATTAGGAAAAGATTTTTCACCCGGAGGGTGGTCGGGCACTGGACCCAGGGAGGTGGTCAGAGCACCAAGCCTGTCTGAGTTCAAGAAGCTTTTGAACAATGCTCTCAGGCACATGGTGTGACTCTTGGGGCTGTCCAGTGCAGGGCCAGGAGCTGGACTCGAGGATCCATGTGGGTTCCTTCCAACTCAGAATATTTTGTGATTCTGTGAAGATTGCCAGGTCCTACCAGTAGCTGTGTCTGTCTTGAATTAGTCTGATGTCTTTTTGAACCCATATTGTACTTGTATCTTGTGATAGTGAGTCCCATCATTCAATTATGTGCTGTGTGGAAAAGTATTTTTTTTCCTACTCTGAGACCTTCATCATGTTTCCTAGCTCTTGTAATGTTCACAGTGAGTAGTGCAGAGTGTTACTATGCACACCACTCTCAGGCCTACACAAATTCATATTCTCCCTGTTAGGCAGCTAGCTGTTAAGGCAGCTAGCAAGAGCCTTGACAGCCTTGGGTAGAGCTCTGGAACATTTCCTGCTTGTAAGCCACATGGTAGAGGATAGCAGGAAGGAGCCGGCCCTTAATCCCTCTATGTATATACAGGGAGTTGTTTTGAAAATGACAACCTGTAACTGCCTGGTGTCACTGCATGGTATGGGTGAGGAGAGTTTTCAGCCTACTTTGAAAGCCACCTACTAGAACAACAGGCTTACGGGGTTGTTGTGCCAGAAGAAGGTGCTGGCGGGAATGATTGTATTGTCTCTTCAGTGTGGATCCCACTGTCCCGCATTGATGCTGCACTGGGTGTTGGAGAAACCTCCTGGCTTGTACACTGGGAGGTGAGACCCTTGTACAGCTTCACCAGGGATGACCTGAGGGAGGAGAAATCCATCGTCGGGCTAAGAAATAAGGCAGGGAATGAGCACGAGCATGTAGAATCACAGAAAACAGGACTGGGAGGGACCTTAATATTCCCGTTCACCTCTTCCCACCCCAAGGAAAACTTATTCCACCTAGTCTGTTCCAGTCAGCAGGGCCTCCAGCTTTCTGTCCTGTTCTTAATGCCTCTTCTGATAGCAGTCCCTCCCCAACAGTCTGCTCCAGCCCTTTACCACCCTCCATATTTGAAACCTTCCCTTGAAATTTGATCTTGTCCTACTTCCCAGGTAAATCATCACAAGGAGCAAAGGCAACCAGATTTTAATTTGAGTAAAAGTCTTGATTTCAAGGAATTGTTCTGAACTGCAACTTGAGAATCTACATTCATAGATCATACATTATAGTTCATCTCAAACAGGTTATGGGAGAGTTTGTTTCTCCCACCCCTTCCCCCAGTAAAATAGGTAACCCTATTCTTTTGGAGTCTTAGCCCATGAGGGAAACATTCACCTTCACCAGGGCCTCAAGTTGCCAAAGCAGCTAAATCCCTGTGTGTTTTTCCACTGGGGAGTGACTTTGACATCAGCTTAAGGAATCAGCTGATCCCATGAAACACATGGCTGCTATGTTTAGAAGGATTTAAATGTGATTTTCCTTTCTCTCTCAGAGTTAGACAGAAGGGCCCACCCCAAATCAGTTTGGAGGCCAAATGCCAATAGCAGTCCCTCTCCAGCACTCCTATACAAAGGATCTGTTTTATTTCAACAGAGCAATGTGCCTGTGCCTAAACCCCCTGCTGCCTGGATTCCCTCGCACCTCCCTTCCCTCGTGATTGGGAGTATAAGCTGATGATGTGCTTACTTCTTCAGCTTTTTCCTCTTCTGTATCAGGAGGTCTTCATTGCATTGGAAGAGAAGACTATAGTGTGAGATGAAAACCCGGAGGCGCTGCACACACACCAGCAGCAGGTAATAGTCGGGATGCTCTTGCTCCGTGAACTTCAGGACATTCTGAGGCACAGAGGAGAGCAGGCTGTTTGGAGGGTGTCCTAACCCTTTCTAGGTAGAAGGTGCTACTGGAACCATGCTCTGGAGTGCACATAGCACTGCCCTTTGGGAGCTTTTCTAGGCAGCATCAGTTTCTGAGGGACTTGGATGGGGCCTGCCTCCTGCTACTCCAGTGGAAATGCACAAGTAACCACATGGAATGTGTGGGTGATGCATTGGTTGAGCTTAGCTTTGGATAAATAAACCAGTGTCTTGGCTTTATGGGGCGTGCTTTCTGTGTCATTTGCCTTGCCTGAAATGTTTCAGTACAATTCTGTGAACCAGAACCAGAACTCTTTTTATCAGCCATCTCTCTGTAGGAAAGATTGTTGGGCCCTAGGAGCCCTCTCAGTCTCTCAGCTAACATGCATGTGGAGCACTCAGAAAAGAGCATAGCTGTTAGGCTGGAGCTCACAGGAGATGTGTCCCATCTCTATCCTCCCATTCTCCCAGAGCAGCAGGCAGCAGACTTTTGCCTTCCCAGAGGACAAAAGCTTGTTCTGTCAGGTCAAATGGAGAAACTGGCAAAAATAAGCGAGCTCTGGGTGAAAATTATGAAAATTGAGCTATTTCTAGCTAGTTTTCCCTTTCAACTTTTTTTTTTCTCAAAGAGCCCACTGGGTTTGCCAGAAGCCCTGTACCTGTATAGGCTCAAACACCAGCTCTGAGTTAAAAGTCATCTGCTGTTGCCATCCTGGGGCCCTACCTGTAGATGAATAAGGTATTCGGGGATTCGCTGGACTATATGGAAGAACAGAATGTAGAGATCAGACTTGATTTCTTCTTCTACCTGAAATAGAGAAACCAACTTAAGAGTCTTTCCCACCCATAAAACATGTCTGCTTCCAAATGGTTCTGTGGTTTAATGAGTAGTTGTGCTGTAAGTAGTTTTAAGAGTTTAGGAGCACACCAGTCAAGTGGTAGTTGTGTGTGACAGCACACTATGACACATCTTCATCTTGCTTATGGAAGGGACAGTTGCAACTCCTTCCACCAGAAATACTAGGATGAAATTGTTTAGGCCGGAGATTATCTATGAGGGGCTCTCAGCCTAATTAAGCAGGGGTCTGTGTTTAAAGGGCACTAGTTAAGTTTCAGTGAAATGCCAGGTATACACTGTCGTTCAGAATGAAGTTCTTAGCTGAGGCCCAAATGAACTGAACAAGATGAGATTGACTTCTAAATTAAAATGTCTTGGAAGCAAGCTAGTGTGGTTTAGTTATTGCACTTTAAAACTACCTTTACATTTAACTTTCCTAGTTTAGACCAAGAATGAAGTGTGTGAGGCCAACGCCTGAAGCTGAACAGTGAAGACTCTTATCTATAAAGCACTTACAGCCTCACTCTTGATCTCTCTGTTTGGATGAGTCCTCCATTTTCCAGGAGACACTGTTTGGAAAAGGTCTGGATAGCACATGCATAGGCAAGCTTTTGGGAGGCTCAATCTGAGACACTGTTTCATGTCCCAGCAGAAAAATAGGTTGGGTTACACACAGTGTTAAAACTGCCTTTTGTAGGTGTGTGTCAGCCATGGCAACTTTCAGGAAACTGGCATTTGGCAACAGAACAAGTGGATTGGCAGAAGAGTCCTATCGTGGGCAGGCATAATGGGAAAAGATCCAGGCCTGCATGTTGCCATTAGATGTCTTTGAAGTAGGCAGGAAGTTTACCTCCTTCAGGATCACCACGTGGATCAGAGAGATGCATTCTGGCAGGTCCCTCAGGTAAGCAACATAGTAGTCCAGAAAATTATTCTTACAAAAGAAAAAGAGGAAAGAACAAAGAAACTTAAGATTGAGATTTTTGGTCATAGAGCCAGCCAGAATGAGAAACTGTTGGTTCCCCACCATCACTCCTGGAAGGGTCATTAGTGCAGGAGAGCTGCTAACTGTGTCACTCTCTCAGGGCTCAGAACTTCTCACGAAGGCCATTTTATAAAGCGTGTTCAGCTGTTGAGCACAGTGTGTGAAGCTTTACAACAGATGAGGAGGGGAAGAGAGGCTGGGCAGCAGGAAGCTTTTCTTATTTGACTCTTAAAATTTATAAAGCATCAGATGAGTTTTTACACATCCTTGCTGGAGAGGTCCCGCTGTTCACCAGGGCAGACCTTCACCCTGAGAAGCAGATCCAACAAACCATACAGTGTAAGAGGCCTGCCCACCTGCTTGTTGTAACTCTGAGCAAAGTGTACTGGGGAAGGGGAGTATCAGAAACACTCTCTTTTCACACTCTTAGTGGAATCAGACATTCAAGCTGTCGAGGCTCATGTGTGGCTCCTGCAACCGAGTCTAGGTCTCATGCACTGATTATAGAGCTGTGCTATAAGGCTGCATGCCCACAGGTGTGTCTGGCACATGGGCTCCCTGAACAATCAATACTACAGCAAAGGGGGGTACCATGCACCAGGACTCTGCTCAAAGGAGGCTTGCTGAAAGGCTTTACCTGAGCCACAGCTTCACAGCACAGCCCCTCTGTTGCAAAGTGCTTTGGCCCATCTGTGGGGCCATCAACACAACATCATAACAGGAGTCCAGAGAAGTCTTTAACATACCTCATCATTTGTTAACTTCAGGAAGATGTCTCCTAGGATCCCTTGTCGTGGCCAGCTCAGGACTCGCTCCTGCAGAGCGTGAAGTAAATCCACATGCTGCTGGACCAGGAACCGCAGAGAGTTGGGGAAAAAACTGAAGGGAGATGATTTCAGACTGGTTACACAGAGCAAAAACTCAGCCCTGATAAGCCTGTACTGCTGAAGTGAACCATTCATGTTTGGTCAGCACAGTCTTGCACATGTATTATTAACTACACATATTATTGCTACTATAGCACAGGTATTATTAACTACTTTTGCTGGAGTCCTGGCTGCATCAGGAGGTCTTGTTTTGGCTGCTATCTACATGCAAGTACCCTTTCCAGCTGGTTATTAATACAGTGTTCTGAAGGCTTCCTAAACTGACTTCCAGTGCATTCTGTAGCTGACCAGAATTTGCAGAACTAAAAAGCCCAAGGCAGTGCTGCTGTGGCTAATGAAGCAGGGCCCTGAGCCTTCCCACTGAGAGCTCCCCAGCTTTGTGTGTTGTCTCATTTGTCAAGCCCTTTAACAAGACAATCCATTGATGCAGAGTTGGTCAAATATACTACTGCATTTCTGCCATTTCATGTTGGTTTCATCCAGAATCAGAATGAAGATGGTGGACAAATGCAAGGACAGGTAGGAAAGTCTTTAGTCACTGCAAAAACCTTCCAATGCCTCCAATTTTCAACTAGAAATAAACTAAGGGTTCAAAGATATCTGTGTGGATGAAGAAAATGTGTGAGAGGATGATGCAAAAAGAATATTGACTGAATAAAACTCCCCAAAAGAGAGAGAGCCACTAAATCAATACCTTCTCTCTTGGTGCTTCTTTTCACATCTGGCCCTTGCAACGTGGCCTTGATCTTCAGATTAGGGAAAGGTTGATGACAT
Organism: Chiroxiphia lanceolata; assembly: GCF_009829145.1. Classification (NCBI taxonomy): domain Eukaryota; kingdom Metazoa; phylum Chordata; class Aves; order Passeriformes; family Pipridae; genus Chiroxiphia; species Chiroxiphia lanceolata. Next base: position 9,364,438 of record NC_045639.1, read on the forward strand.
ACTTCCTTTCTGATTCCAGCAGCTCCAAAGCGATGTTCTGCCTTTTGGCTTCCAGAAGATAAATGGTTAGTTTAAAAAATAAGAAAGTACTGACCTCAGGGACAGCTTCACATTAGACTGGTGAACTGACATTGAATCATGAAAGGGAGAAACTCTTTAAAAGTGATATCAGTGTCTTGTCTTGTGTGTCTTCTTTCCCCAAAATGTAAAATTCCAGCCTGATGCTACAGCATGCCCCAGACACAATTTTTCTAAGAATAACAAAGCAAGCAAGCAAAGGCAAAACAACTCATATCAGGGTTTCCCCTCCAATTTCCTGCAGAATGAGAAGTTGTATTTTTCACCCATTTAAGCAACTACACTGCCACAGTATCATCAGTACTCTAGATCTTGGAAAGGAGAATGGCTGTCCTGGGTACAGAGTGATTTCTCTCAGTCACACAGACCAACAAATTCAAAGGCCAGAGGTCTTGGAGTGTGAGGCCCTGAGACATTCCCCCCTAGCAGGATAAACTGGCCTGTGTATCTCCCTTCATAGACTCTGGTTACCAACCAGCTCACACCAGACATGGATACAGCTTTGAGCCCCTCTAGTCAGTTTTCTAGTCCTTACCAGCCAAGAGGGTTCACATATGATGTCCGCTGAGCTGTATCTGCTTTGGCCCATGTCTTTCCCTCTCTCCGGTTGCTCTTTGGAAATGTATTCATCTCCCCAGTCCTTGGTGTCCTTGGGCTGCTTCCATACTGTTGATGGCAGATGCATTTTTGACTGCCCTTCTGTTGCCAAGGAAGGCTTGAGGCTGTCATCTGTCTCCATAGCTGCTCCTGCAAAAACAAACAGGGATATGGACTCTGGTACGTCAGTAGACAGAGTATGCTACAGCTGGCAGCTAACCTGTGTTTTCATCCAGTGGAAGTACCAGAAGGAGAGTTTGAAGCGTTCTTTGTGCTTCACAGGGGCTGGGGCCTTGTACTGTTAATTTACAAAGGAAGTGCAGTTGGTGGCACTTTGGCAGAACAAGGTTCATGCTCTTCCAACATTTATTTTCAGACCAAATAAGGTCCAAAGTCAGACATATGTTAGAGAAGAAGAAAACATATGTTTCAAGTATGGTTGCCCTTCAGGGTTTTGGTACACTTCAGGACTTGATAATATGACGCTTATTGGCAGGTATTGTAGAACACATTGTTATCATTTGGATTTAAATGCCATTCTCAATGTGTGTAAACTGTCATAGCTCTTAACATTTTTGTTAGTGTGGTGTAGCTACACAACAGCAGTAGGACTGATAGTCTGAGGTTACTGAATCACAGAGAAGGGAGGGAAGGGTACAGGTGCATTAGAACCATTGGGTTGGAATTGCTCTAATGCAAATATTTTGAATTTGGGTTGCAATGAACCATTTTCCATAGCTTTTGTTATCTCTTCTTTTTAAAGTGGATTTAAGCAAAAGAGCCATCCAGAACAGTGAGTGCTGCTACTGCACACTGCAAACATCTAATGGTTGTTCTCATGTGTTCTTTGGCTGGCCAGGATCCATAGTGTCCACTTACTATACCCCTACTCTACTTCTGACCAATTTTTATTTTTGTCAGGAGAACCCTCGTTCAGATGTATCTAACAAAGAATCTGGAAGCTGGTGGGTGAATACACAGCTCACCAATTCTACTGGGGTGTTGTCACTCAAGACCATCTCTTGCCAAGTAGCAAAATGGTGCTCTCATTATCTTTCTCACATCAGTAAGCCTCTATTCTTCTTTCTGCAAAGGCACTTAGAATCCGAGAAATCAACAGCAGAAAGGCTTTCCTGCCAAACATCAATCCCTGGCATTGACCATCAGGTATTGGACACTTCAGGGACACAGGTTTGTCCTCATATCTCAGCTGCAGTATGAAAATGGAGGTATGTGGCAGATTGAAAGACATCCCTGTGAAATGTGTTCCCTGAAAGCCTTTCTTCAATGCAGTAAAGCAAGCACTCTAACTGAATCATTGTCCTGCTCTTTTTTGACAGTTTAATATTTTCATACCTGGACCTGCTATGACTTTCACACCTCCTTCTCCCATTGGCATGATCCTGGTGTCAGACACTGTTGAAGACAAAGGTAAATTAACAAGACAGCTGTAGAGCAGGCTTCCTCCTGCTAAGCCCTGTCAGTATGGTTAAACCCTCCAGTCTTTCACAGTTTTGCTATGGAAACTATTTGATTCTGTCTCTGTGCCACTCACACTATAGGAACAAAGATCCAGTCTGCATCCCTTTCCTTGGAGGAGGCAAGCGAGAGCTTTTGAGACTGTTCACAAAGCACATCTCCTGAATCCAGGCCAGCACCAGGCTGCTATCCTGAGACACTGTGCTGAGATGTATGCACAGATCCAAGAGCAGTGCTGCTGAGGGGAGCACCTCTCTTTTTGTGCTGCTGGCACCTGAGGAATCTTAGTGATCTTTTTCTGAATTTTTTTCCTGAGAAAGGCACTGCATTTGCCTATTCTATTTCTTACCTTTTTCATAAGTCACATTGTGTAAAAGACTTGTAAAATCTTCATTAATCAGCACAGGTTCTGGGAGGTTAATGGATCGAGAAATGTGCTGCCCTGGAGAGGTGTTGGTACTGTCTGTGACCCATGATCATCTTTCTGTGCTCTTCTGTACAAATAAAGAACAAGACAGATGGGAAGTATGAATGCTACAGGTTGGAGTTCCTATGTTACAGTTATGGCAAACATTACTGTAAGTACAACCACAGAGTCAGAAGTAGGACAACTCTAGCAGAGACCAGGAAAGGAGTTGGCTTTGATAGAATTGGCAGTCATGAACAATGTTCTGGAAATAACTTCCACTGGCTTATAGGAGAAGTTATTTCAAGTCTGTTCTTCTGCAGAGCATATTTCATCTAATTAAATAGCTTAATTAGCTAAGGGGCTAGCCTAGATTTGCAAAGTGTTTGCACCAAGGCAAACACTGTATAGACTCATGATCAAAACTCTGTTTTCAGGAGGCTAATTAAGGCCAAGCTGGACAACTTGTCTGCTCCATCACAGCAACAGTGTGGCCCAGCAGTGTGCAAACATGCTTCTTTGTGACTCTGCTCAGAGGAGAAAACGCTGATGATAGAAAAGCAGATCATGACTGCACCATCAGGAGCCTACTGAATCCACCAAGCTCGGAAGGGGAAACTGCAGTGCTATTGTCTGGATGGAGGTGACTTAGTAATACCTTCTGATGGTGGAGGTTTCTGACTTTCAACAGTATTCCTGCCCCAAAATGTCTGTGTGTTCCACAGGACCCTGGTTTCCCTGACAGCTGCTGAGGGCTATTTTGCTGTTGGAATCACAGTCGGGTGTGTTTCTACTGTGTTTGCTCCGTGGGGTAGATGTCTAAAAGCCTGGGGTGAACTGAAGGCTAGCATTTCTGTTTATAATCAGGGGTTGATACCATGTCCAGCCAGGAAAACAGTAAGAAATTAAGCTATACAGAAATTAACAAAATGGTAATTAGCATGTTCAGAACCCTGGACTTTGGGCTCTTACTTAGCTTTCATTTTCCGTGATTCCCGCCGCTTTTCTTGCTGCAGCTGCTCAATTTTCTGTTGCATTTCCTCCTGCTTGGCACTGATTTCTTCGATCATTGACTTGGCATCGCTGAGCTCCTCCTGAGAAACAGCAAAAGCACAGCTTCCAGGGTGCCCATCAGCCTTATGCTTTGAATTCTAGCTGGTGTGCACTGAAGATGCTGTCAGGGTGCTGAGAGAGTGGCTGTGTGGATTAGACACTCTTCCTTTGCAAGTCCAGTGTGTCACACATGCCATGCACAACATGGCAATCCTTAATTCTACAGGGCAACTCACCTAAGCCAGCGTGATGTCACATGATTAAGGCACTGGTGGGAGATGGACACTTAGGGCTTCATCCACCACTGCCTGAAAGCACTGGGAGGACTCCCGCCTTTTACTGGCATTTGGAGGTGGACCTTAGGAAGCACACTTCCCTCTGCAGTTTTCCAGCATGGTATTCACATGTTGCACTTGGTTCAGATCCCAGTGTGAGCACTCATATATATAAGCTTTTGCCAGTCAGGTCTTGGATCTGCATTTTTAGCCTGGTTTCCTAAGGAAATGAGGCCCTTTGTTACCTCCCTGTCAGCACGTCCTCCCTCAGGCAGTTTCAACCAAGCCTGACTTAGATGTAGAGCTCTGATGCATGAAGTTTCTACAAGTTTCATGAATGTGAGCAGTAGGATGGAGGAGAGAGACTCAAGAGTTTCTTGTAAACCAAAGTATTTTCCCCAAGCAAGGAGATGACTTCACTGGGAGCTCAGCATTTGTAAAGTCAATAGGGCATGAAGCAGAGGGAGAGTAGCCTTTGCCCCTCCTGTTTCTTGCATAATTCCTTGTATCTGGATCTTTAAATCCCCTTTTTCCCCTATAACAATGTCCGGGATAGCCCTGCCTCTGGTTGCTCTGAGACCTCTCCCATGCTCTGAGACCTCTCCCATGCATCTTTACACTTCTTGTTATCTCCCTTTCTCATCTGGCACCAAGGGCTTCCTTTTCCCTGGTTCCATGTGTCCTCCCTAGTCACAGGGCAGTCATGGGCTTTTCCAGTAAGCAGCCCTCTTTAACTTCACAGGTATTATTGACTCAGCAAAACCCCGTGGGGAAAATTTGCAGTTAAAACAATAAAAGAGTTCCTCTGCCTGCCTCCTCACACGCAATCATCCAGTCTCTGCATGGAGATGCTGGCTGGTTTAAAGTGTACATCAAGCCTTCTTGCTAGCTTTCTCTCCAGTCCTTTGTCTTTATCCTCTTGGGCCAGATCAAACTAGGCAGCACTTCCTCCCAGCCATGTGGGAATGCAACTTCAAAAGGCTTTAGCGTTTGTGTTATTCGCTGCTCCCCATGGCATTGGTTCCTGCAGGAAATGCAAGACTTGCCCCCGGGAGAGGTACAGGGCAGCCTGTGACAGGCCATATGCCCACTGCATGTGCAGCCCAGAGGCAAGGGTTGCTTGTGCCCAGGTAACTCACAGCACTGCCTCATGGACAATGAAGAAGGCTAAACAGGCCAGAGTATGGGCTACTTTTAGGTTGGAGCTGTCAGGGGAGACCCCAAAGCCAAAGGAAGTACCCCAGCTCCATCCAAACAATTGCCTGCTCATTTTCTTTGCAAGCAGGAAGTATTGATTGAGGCAGGGGAATGCTTCCCTGTGCCACACAAGCTAATGTGACACATGTGCAGCCTCCCCGCAGGTCACACTCCTACCTTGAACGTGTTGAGGGAATTCTTCATCTCAGCCACTTTCTCTTCCATGGCACAGCGGCAGCTCTTGACCTTCTCTTCCAGGGCATACTCGCCATGCTGGATTCGTGACAGCTCCTGCATTGCTTCTGTGAAACCTGCCTTCAACTCAGAGGCCAGTGCCTGCAAACTAGAGCAACCACAAACACGGTGGGTTCAGTCCCTTCTCCCAGGTGCAGGTGGTTGTGTCCCCAAGGGTCCACCTGTGGCTCAGAGTGGCACAAAGGCTGGGTGTAACCCATCCTGTAAGGTGCTGTCCTCTTTCTCCTCCTCCTATCATGGGCTGGGAAACATGGGGGGAGGTTTGGCCCCTGCTGCAGCCTCAGTACAGCGTAGGAGGTGTTTGGTATTGGGCACTCAGTGTGCCCATTTTTAGGCTACGATTTTTTCAGGGTTCCTGTGGGTTTGCAGCCTGTCATCCTATAGAAGGAGAGGACAGCCTGAAACATGCCAAGAAGGTTTGCAATAACAGCAGCCAGATTATTAGTCTCCAAAGCAGCTGAGAAATCAAGAATGTGTCTGTTTTTGAGCAAGTCCTCCTCCCCCACATGCTCGTGGGGCAGGTACTCTCCCCAGACAGGTCTAAACCCCCTCGCTCTCCATGGGCTATGGAGAAGCTCTGTCCTTTGTCAGCAGGCCCTTTCCATGGAAGGAAGCAGCTCTAACTCATGCCAGGGAGGGAATGGGAGGTTTTCCCTGGCATACAGTGACGCTGTGCCCACTCTCCCTATTTTCTGTCCCTAGAGGTCCTAGCACTGCTGAAAGAGCTCACCACCTAAGCTGGAGGCAGCCAGTTGATAGCTGGGTGAAGCAGGAGATGGAGCAGGGCAAGCCAGGCTGGCATAGCAAGCAGACAAGGCAGGTGTGGAGGTGGGCAGTGAGGGAGGAAGGCAGCTTGCAGAGGGGCTAAGCGGGGACACCCTCTGTGGGAGCAGCTCGGGCTGGTGACCCTGAACTCTGCCCCACTGCTGTGAGAGAGGCGCTCGCTCTGCCTGCACAAAGCCCACAGCGAGGTCGCGGCCCAAGGCGCTTTGGTGCCAGTAGTTTTTACCTTTACAACAGAAATTCGGCCTAACATCTGGTTATAACTGAGTCCAAAACTGGAGCACTGGTGGTAAGCGACAGCCACCCCGGGAACTCAGGCGCTTGAGTCCTGTAAATGGAGCAGAGATGGCTTCCGATACCTCGGGGCAATGGCATGCACCATCCTCCTCTGATCAAGACTGGCAGTGTCTTACAGAGGATGTCTACCTGACATCCCCATTTCTACCCCATCGCTTACCCACAGTTCCCAGTCTGATCTGGCTGGACACACGTTTCCAGAGCTGTCTTGGTTAGAAGTAGCGGGACTGAGAGGAACCGGAACAGGGCAGAGGGGACCAGGAGGCTGAGGAAATCTTCCCTTCTCGGGTCTGACAAATCCTGACTCCCCAAGCCAGCTGGAGCTCCAGACCACTTGGGTCAACCCCTTCCCCCCACCCTCCTGGCCACAGTGACACCCTATGACCTCTGAGTGTAGCCTGAAGCCCCCCTGCTTGGGGCCATGGCTGCTAGGGCAGGCAGTGACCGTACCGCTTCTAATGTCTCAGTCCAGATGGTCATGGCATCGTCAGACATCCTAACATACATGCCTGGAAAAGCAGGGAGGGGGATGTTATAAAGTACTGCAGCTGTGCAAAATGTTAATATTCCCATCCCCTGCTCACAGCTGCTCGATACACTTCCACCCTGAGCTGACATGGCCAAGGCACAGTCTGCTGCCTCGCCTGCATTAGGGCTGGGCGTCACATGCTGTCCTCCAAGTGAGAAGGGCTGATTCGTCAGATCTGTCCCTTCCAACTGAAATATGCTATTCCGTTCTATCCTATGCTATCCATTTTAGAGATCTCCTTCAGGATGGAGATGTCACAGCCTCAAGTCCTTGCTAGCAGTGGACCAGTCCTGAAGCTGGCCCTGGAGATAACATGTCTGGGGAGAATAAGCCCAAAATGAAATGTTTCTGCCAACAAGCCTTGCCATCTCCTCCTCAGATGCTTCCAGAAAGGGGGTAAACTAGACAGATCCTTTGTGAAGGGTATGGTGATGGCATTCACTGCTGATTTAGAGGTTTCACAGTAAAAAACTGCAAGGCATCAGCAAAAGTCAGCAAAATCGGACCACTGCAGAGACTTTGGTGTCCATGTGCACTGAAACACTCTATGAAAGCAGAGTTCAGCCAACAGGATGAAAGATTTGGACTAGAGGCTAGACAAAATATCCTCTTCTCCTAAGACAGCTGTTAGTTAGGGATTCACTGTTGGCCAGTGTCTGCTTTTGCAGTCACAGTGCTAGCTTAGTTTCTTTGTGTGTCCTTCTCAGTGCTCCAGATCTCAGCCTGGGTCTGTCCTGCCCGATATATCCTTTCTCAGCCCTATGCAGCTTGCAGTGGCTATTTCAGACACTGAAATGCATTCCTTTTGTTGCCACTTGATGAATGAGTGCAGCCAACAACACCAATCAGCCACAGGCCTTGTACGACTGAACATGAAGTGCTGAAACCCTGAGAACTCCCTGCTCAGAGCACAGAAAGGAAACACAAACAGTCTTGTGGCATTAGATGCAGGGTTGATCCAAAATGGAGTGGTATATGAACAGCATGTTATCTTTGAACTCTTGCCAAGCGCAGTGTAGCTGTGGATTTTAGTTTGAGTTCGTTTCTGAAAACAAGCTGTAGAAAGCCATCCTTTAAATCCCATAAGCTGTTACAACAGATGGAAGCCACTGAAGTATCAGCTTATGCTTACATCTTGCCCAAGTGATTATATGCCTACAGGACCAGGGAGATATTTCACAGGTTTGTGACCCTCTGGAAAGTCAAGACAATTCTGCGTTTCTAAAGTTTCTAAGTGCAACACATAGCAAAAAAGACAGATTTTGTAATACAGCAACAGTTTAACTGTACTGTGTTGCCCTGGCTCACCTATTCATGGCAATAAATACCCACCTTAACACCTAAGTTGTGGAATTTACAGAACACACCTTAACAACTTAAGTTGAACTAACTGATGCCTAGAGGATGAGTGAATCTGCATAGGGATTCCTTAGAAACCATCCAAGAACTGTTCAAAAAAAGCATTTAGGCATCTAGATAATTTAGTATCAGATACACATTTCAGCTCCCATCTGCCTTTGGAGTGCAGCCCTCAAACCTCACAAAGCAATGCAGTGAAACATTATAAAATTTATATCCATAAAATGGCTGTGAAATCTCCTTTGCTGAGCCTCTGCCTTTGTCTCACGTGCTGTACTGTGCACAAAGGGTGGACAGGACTGATGCTGCTGCTTCCAGGACCAAAGGCAGCAAAGATGCAGAGCCTCCCCCTTCTCTCTTGGTGAGTGCCAGCAATTTGAGACATTTGCAAAAGGTAGTGACCATCCTTGCAGCCTAAAACTGTGTTCAGTCTTTGAGGCAGCCCAGGGAAGACGGTTGTGGTCAGGAGATGGGGATGGCTTATGGAAGGAAGGACTGGGATGGAAAGAAGGCAGCAGAGCCTTGGTGAGCTGGGTTCACTGCCCTGGCTGCCACTGAGAGGATGAGAGGGAACCTTTGCTTCCATGAGTAGCTGTGTCCCCACAGATCTCCCCCAGCACTAACAAGGCTGTCCAGGACTCTGTCCCCAAAGGGATGGCTATTTGCATCTGCCAACCTTGGCAGCTGCCTAAGGTCCTTACGCTAGAAAAAGGGCCTGCTGTCAGGGACCTTGAGCTGAAGCCTGTCAAAACCAGTAGAAAACAGAGTCGTGATAAAGAAATACTGTACAGGGATAATTCCGCTATTATAAATATATCCTTGAAAAGAGCAAAGCCTTCTGTGGTCATGAAGGAGTACTCTCTGTTACTTCCCCCAGCTTATCTACTGCCCATCCCTTCACACATCTGCTGGGGCTGATCTGAAGGAGTAAATACACACTGTGTCACTCAAAAGAGGGCTGCCTGAGGACACTGCTTGAAACCAATCTGGCACAAAATCCAACGTTTCCCACAAACCCTGGATCTGATTTTTCTGAGTTGTATGATGCATTCTTTTACCAGGGAACAACCAATTTCTAGAACAGCTACTAACTCCTGTGTTTAAGGGCAGCACTTCTACAGCCAAGCATCAGGAAGGCTTGCAATGCCTCATAGCAGGAAAGCAGCAGAGCTGCAGTGATTTACAGTGGTAAAGAACCAGCCCTAGGAGTATATCCAGTATTTATATTCCTAGGCAAGGATGATAGGAATATAGGCAGAGCAGCAAGGTAAGGACAGAAGAGAACGATGAAGGTGCTTAAAGGGGGCTGCAAGCACTTATCAGCTCTTGTTCCACATCTGCCCATTGTCCATAGGGCCTTTGCTGAAGCAGAAGGGAAGAATTAGGTGGTAACTCTCATTTCAGGATTCATCAGGGTGCCCACATGTCAGCTGGAAACCAACGTGTGTGTGATGTTTCCAGCACACTGTTCCACATGCATTGGATCCACTGTGCTGGACCCTTCAGCAACCCAGTCACAGCTCCTGCTTGGAGCTGCCTGGATGGGAAAAGAGGATGAGATGAGAGAAGCACTGGTTCATGGAAAGCGGTTTCTTCTCCACTTGCCATAGTGCACTTACAAGCAGTTACAGGCATTAGTGTTGCAGTGGTGACAAGGGAGATCTCAAATAGCCTGGATTTCCAGTTCAGGGATGTGTTTCCTCTTTCATATTTCAGTTCCATATTGAACCAGACCAGGGATTTAAAGTGCTTAAAACTCCGTTGCATTTCCTGCAGACTGGAAATGCGTAGGAAACATTCATGTGGAAACACTGAAACTGTGTCTTACAGGAAGGACACTCCCTGGGCTGTGGTGCAGACAACCTTGTTGCATCTGTGGTGTCTCATTGCAGCAAGAATATCAACACAAAGAGCGGCCACAGAGCTCTGGAGGACCTGATCACCCTGAGCCAATGTTGACTCCAAGACAGGGTTTCCAAGCTCCTGGCTGGGAAGGCAGACAAAGACATGCAGAAAGACTCAACACTCTGGCTGATCTGGATTATCAGGCAAGAGCACCCCATGATCTGAGACGCTGTGAGGCTGCCAGGATAACCCAAAGCCCCATAGAAGACTTGGGCCCCTTCTGCAGAAGACACCCCTGCCCCCTGTCAATCAACAGATCCTTGTTCCTAGGACAGTTCATCAGGTTTACTGAGAGCTCAAAGCTCAGCCATGAAATCTCCCTCCAGCCCAGTGAATTGACATTCTCTAATTGGTGCTAATGATGTCAGCTGGTTAATTATCTGAGCTCACAAATCACCTGTCTAAACACAACTGGTTGTGAGCAGAGAAATTTTACTGAGGGTCTTTCAAGATGTGGCCCAAGATGTGATATGTATGATATTTACTCATGCAGTGTGCACATTTGAGTTGCCAAGTTCCTCATAAGTGCCTATATTATTTCCTTCCACTTAATCTAGCTTTTTAACTACTGTTTTATATTAGTAACTCTTTAAACTCATGGAGTTATTTAGGGCATTTTGCTCATCTTTACCTGGGAAATCTGTGTTGCAGGGGTAGTCACAGGCACACTTTCAGTCCCTCCTGTGGGAATAAAGAACTTTAGTCAATTAAAATGACTTATAATGGTTGCTATAAATAACTGGAACAGAGGGTTTGAAGTCCCTCTTGAGGAACAAATCAGTTTTAAAGGACTCAAGTCTCACTTTAGGAGATCTGAACACATATCGTTTGTAAAATAAACTGCAATTATAAACCAGGAATAACTCACCTAAATCAGACATTAAATTCACCTTATTTGCTGTCCTGTCTGGCCAAAGCAGATCCTTACAAAGAAGCGAGAAAGCCTGTATGTGCAATTAGGACTAAAGTGCTCCCTGTGAAGTTTAGTTCTGTGTACCAGCCTTAAGTAACAGGTTTTTTGTCCTAAAGCATTACTGATACGTCTCTTCTGAAATAGTAAATTTTATCCTCTACTATATTTGTACATATTTCTATTATCTCCACAAAAGGCTGACCTGATCTGTATCTTTTAAGCCCTAAGTTTATTTTGTCACAATGCATTCCAAGCAGTAATCATGTCTCTTCTAACACCAAAAAATACACCTTTTCATCAGTTTCATCATTCCTGAGTTTTTGTGGCATTGTGATCTCACCTGATCCTGTACAATGGACACAGACTTAACATTTCTGAAACAGACTTAGCTCATGGAGGAGATTATATCTGTTTTGCTGAAGTATTTTGGAGACTGCAGAGACATTATCTCTAGGCATTAAACATAGAATCATAGAATCATTTGAGTTGAAAGGGTCCTTTTAAAGGTCATCCAGTCCAACTATCTTGATTGAACCCAAAATGTCTGTTTATTGTTTCCTCTTCTAATATTGTCTCTTCTGTGTAGAAACCTTTGGTTGTCCAACAGAAATTACTGCTGGTTGTGCTGCCACTGCACTTTGAGGGAATTGCAGTCCAACGGCATCAGTTCCCATGTTATTCCCTACATCAGGGTCCCAGGCTGGCCCTCACTCCCAGAAAATACCATGCCACTTAGTTCCTGGTCTAGATCGCCTCTCCTTTGCAATGCCACTTCATGAGGTGGGTTTTCTCTTGCTTCCAAGAATTTGCTTCACCTGTCTCAGCTGTCAGTCACAGACATGATCATTAACCCCATGCCCATTATAGGGGAAGCCAAGCTCCCTCTTTCCGTGCTGGCTGCAGGTGCTCGGTGTCTTACCCACCTGGGCCTTTAAGACCACAGAAATTTAGTCCTGCACAGGCTGGAAAAGTGTGCAGGGAGGACTCTACACAGTCAGCCAGAGGAAAGCTGGAGCCTGGAAGTCAGAGTTATACAAAGCATAGCTACATTCTGATTTCTTTACCCCTGAAGTGGAATATGGGTTACCACCAAGGGCACCTATGAATTGGCCCTGTTCTGGTCTCTAGAATTTGTCCTGATTCAGAGGAATTTGAGCAAATTCCCCAGTGACTTGCAGAAGGGAGAGGAAGAGAGGCCGTGTGCTCCTCTCTGTCCATGTGCCACTTCCTGCCTGTGCAAGGGGCTCTCTTGGCTGTGAGGTTGGGTAGCTGGGTCAGACACTGACCCTCTGGGGAATATCCTCCCATGTTTCCTCTTGGGGAAACAAAGGGCAGGGGGCTGACTGGCAGAAGTAACTATGACTCCAAACTGCCAACTGTTTGGGGTCAGAACTCATTAGCCAGCCCGCACCAAGTCCCACATTTCAAGTTTTAAATGACAGGTTGTTTTCATTTTCAGCTTTGGCCCTTCTGGGTCTTTTTTTACAGATTTTTTCTGCAACCCTGTGAACTAGAAACCAACTTTTGGCCTGAATCTTTCTCATGATGCTTGGAGCTGAGGCTTGAGAAGGCAGTGGTGTGTACAGCGATCCTCCTCAATCATGAAAACTGGGGCCCATGCCTGTTCTGATGTATATGTTACTGCTGGACTCTTACTGTAGAATGGTAAGGACTGACCCAAAAAGAGCAAGAGGACATGTCTCTGAATTAATAGTACAATACAAACCAGATGCTGGGAGGACAGGGAGATGCTGCTTTTACCAAATGGTGGATGTATTGAATGCTGAGCTTTGTGAAGGGCTAGAGATGGCAAGTAGAAGCATAACACAGCAAGGAAGAGCCTTGGTCTCTCCTCACGTTTTCTTTGGGCATCTTTCAATCTGATATATAACACAGAGGGCCAGACTCCTGCTGAAGTCTGTAGGGATCTTTCATTTGGGTTTGGTTACGGATGAGTCTGTAATGTTCTTGGATATACTCAAAGCAAGGAACTGCTCCTGAGCAAGAACAGAAATGAGGAAAAGGTCGCTCCTGCTGTGACTTTACCTCCCACCTTTGCCATAAGCACTCCCTGCATGTACCCAGTCAAACCCCAGATCATTTCTATAAAGTCACAGCTAAGAGCTGGAGCAGAGGAGGCTCCTCACAGTTGCACTGTGGGAAGCAAGGGGCTTTGGGGTTATCTCCCAATTTCTGCAGTAAACATCTCGCCCGTGAGGGCATACCAATTAATTGGAAAAAATCCCTGAGTTAATTTCCTTTTCAGCCTGCGTAGTGTAGGGGCCTAGGTACACAGACCTAATTTAATCCAATTAGAACAATAATAATAGAGAATTAACTTTTCCATTACCCATGCCATGAATATTGGCACCACCAAGCATCTTTGAAGAGGGAAAGAGATGGTCCAGTCTCTCTCCTGAGCTGACACTTGTGGGCACTCCTAAAGCTGCTCCCACTGCTCATAGTTTCAAGGGTTCCTCAGCATATGGACAGAGTACCTCTGAGGTGGCAAGGCAGAGCACAGTGCAAAGGGTTTGGGGTGGAAAGCAAATACCACCAGCCCCACATTCTTCTGAAAGAAGTTGATAACCACTAAAACCCTGGATTTGAAACCCCTGAGCTTTGCAGACTTTCTAGAAGTGCTGCTGACTGTAGCAAGGACTGGTTGCATGAAAGCAACGTGGCCTGGACACATCTTGGTGCTTGCAGACTGGGACTGGTGCAGATGTCTGGGTTATGGCACTAACACAAACAAGAACACCTTGCTACAAAGCATGTGGGGAAGAGAAGCAGATCCTCATCACAATGCCCTCATGTATGACACAGCTTTGTACATCCCAAGGCAGAGTTGGGGTCCGAGGCAAGAAAAGGAATGACTTCCCACATTGGACATTACATATGCCACAAGATTATTTTCCAGAGGGGGTAGGGAGGTGGTTCTAAAATAAGAGATAAAAACTTAAACCCCCAGGTATTTCTGTGAAACTAAAAGTACTGAACATTTGCGCACAGCTGCCATGGTTAAGAGTTGCTCTCGGGGGGCTGGATGGGGGCCAGCAGACAGGTCAGATGAGAGCACATTTCTTCCTCACTGTCTTTCATACTATCAATAAGTGAAATAAGAGGGTGCTTTACCTTCGTGTTTGTTTGTGTCCATGGCTGCTATAGGGTGTGCGTCCTCGCAGGGACTCCTGTCCTCACTCTGGAGGGCTCTGGCTGGTCACTGGGAACATCCCATGGCTTAGAGCTGCCCACATATGAGCCCTGCGGTGGGTCAGCTGATCTGAACCCTGAGTGCAGAAAGATGCAAAAAGGGTTTATTGAGCAAAGATGCTCGAAGTTCAGAAAACAGAGGAAGGAGAGGGATTTGAGAGGGAATGGAGCATCCTAAAGGTCTGTTTGGGTTCACAGTACCTCCACAGACATAGTGGGTGCTGATACAAACACTTCCCTCCCAGCCCAGGGCCACTTGTGCTTACATGCACAGGTGACTAAGAAGTACTATGTAATCCCACAGAGACTATTTGCTCAGCAAGATACTTCTTGTATGAACACTGAATCAAAATATGGTGTAGTTTGAACAGCACATGAACAACTTCCATGAGTGCTCTGCATCAAAGAACCAACCTTTTCCTGTGCAACTAATCACCCAAAATGTCTTTCAGGCCTGTGTTTGGGTCACAGAGAATATTGCCTTCAGAATGCTTCTACACAATTCTGCCAGCACTTTAGGAGGCATTTATACTGCCATGCCTGCTTTCTCTGTTTTCTCTCTGACTTGGAGACATAGGAGTGCTGTAAGGCACCCGAAAGTGTAGAGATGTAGCCTCTCAAGGAACCAAGGACAACAGAGCATGATGCCATACCCAAGCCAGTCCCTTGGCAAAGCATCTCATCAGTCTGGTATTGGGGTTAGGACATGTAGAACAGCCTTAAGATAATGCCTGCTTAATGACATGGACAGAGACACAGAAAAATGGATTGCACCAGCTCTTATCAGCATGGGCCCTGCCCCACATCCATACTTCCCCTCCCCAGGATTTAATTCAAGTCTACTTCTGTCCAGCCTTACTAGTAAACTAGTTTAGGACTCTAGAATAACCTCCTACCTCCATTCCTGTTGGACATGGATATGCTGGAGGCTGATGTGAGTCATCATTAGCTTTGCTAATGGGACTGGAGTGGCCAGTGTAATTATGGCACAGAGCTCTGCTGACTCAGCTCTGCCGACTCAGCTCTGCCAAGAGGACTGTGGTGATTCAGAGATATCTGGGATGATGTTTTCAGGGAAGTAGGCACAGAGAAAGGCACATAGCATTACATAGATGGGAGACGTGCAAAATATGCAAGAAGCCTAGGGGGCTATAGGAAATTAGGGCAGAAGCAGTTGCTTCTGGAGCAGTCAGCAGTGTAGCTTGGGGGTCCCACACTTTCAACCTGAGAGCTTTTGAGTGTGGAATTCCCAGGGGAGGAACATGGTGACAGTGCCCATCCGACCTCTTGCTGAGGGTATGATGTGGACTGAAAAGCTTCCAGCCCAGTGCTGGAGGGAATTGGGGTTGAGCATCTTCTTAAGATTGAGGTTTAATGGAAGGATAAATTTATTTGTAAGAGAGCTGCTTATGATATCACTTGCTAAGAAGATCCGCTGACATATCAAGACAGAGGATCTTTTGGTGAGGCAGGTGGAAAAACTGAGCAAAGGTGGAGGGACCTTTGATGTGGGCTAACCCCAAAGCTAGACCAGGCTGCTCAGGGCCACATCTAGTCAAGATCTGAGTATGTCCCAGGATAGAGGATTCTCAGCCTTTCTGGGCCTTTCCCAGGGCTGCACTGCTCCCATGAGGAAGACTTTTTCCCTTATGGTCAATCAAGCTTGTTTAAGCTTGTGCCCCTGGCCATTTATCCTTTCTTTCATTGTGTCAGTGAGAAGAGCCTGCTGACTGGACTCCCACCCCTGTTAAGTAGTTGCAGGTGGCTGTAGAACTCCTACAGCCTTCCCTTCCCCAAGCTGGACAAACACAATTCGCTCAGCCTCTCTATGCTCCTGTGCTCCAGCCCTCTTCAGCAGAAAAAGAAAAAGGTATTTCTTTTTCTGATAGGTATTGCACAGAATGGCAAGAATGTTATTTGCTTCCAAAACACATAAAAATGGAGTTGTTTTTGAAGTAGTTAAACCTCCTCTCTCATAGTTTTAAGTTTGTGTCTCTCAGTGAAACAGACCTTTCACTGACCTCAACTTCAGTAGCAGCTTGTTGAGTAGCAAAGTTGTTAAAACTTTGCTCCAATTTAAACTAGTCAGTGCCATGAGGCTGAGGCTCTTGTTATTAGGCTGTTGAACTGGGACTAGTGTCTTTAACAGAGAACTGATTTCAAAATTCAGAATTGTTTTTGCAGTGTTGGGAGAAAAGGAACAAAAGGAAAGACAAAACAGATATGAAAGAACATGAACTTCCTCCATTTTCACTGAAAACAATGAAAACAGCTTTTTGCTGGAAATTCATTAATTTTTTTTCTCTTTAGCACATTTTTACCCATTCTGCTATTAATATTTTACCATGCCAGTTATAGCAATATAACAGTATATAATTGTTAACTATTCATAATTAGTAATAACAATAATAATAAGCAAACATCAATTAGTGTGAAATTAGTTGTATTAATATACCATGAAATACTAACTGCACAGCCTGTCTTAAAGATTTTATAATTTTATTACTCACTTGCTGAATTATTATGGGGATCACTAAGTCTCCAGTGACAATGTGACATTTATACCTCTGGTCTTCACAAATGAGGATGACCATACCCTGCCAGACCCAAGAACACTGATTGTGGGGGCATGCAAAAATGAGAGCATCTCATCTGTACTGCTGCACAGCCTTAAATGGGGGAGTCAAGGGATTGTAATGCATGAGCAAACAATGTACGAACAGGTTGCAATGGCAGGCATCCAGAACTAAAGGCATCCAAAAGCCAGAATTAAAGCATAATTCTGTTGCACCAAGTGCTCTCTACTTCCACTCTTAGACCAGCTCCCTTAAGATACATGTATCTCTGTCCCACTGTGGCCCAGCACATCACCAGGCCTATGGCATCAGTCTCACAGGTGGTGATTGAGAGTGAAGGATGCATCTGTGGCACCCTCCCTAACACATGGATACCTGCAGTTGTCATGGGAGGTGATGCACCTGAGAGAAGAAGCTCACGGGAGGGCATTCACCCCTCTGCTATGCTACAGATAATGACATGAAAAGTCTTGGGTCCAGTACAAAGGAAGAGGTTTGTCTGATATGAAAAAACCTACATGAGATTTAAATAAGAGAGAAGTAATACCTGTAGAAGAATCTTCATATGAGTATGTGTCATTGCCTAATTACTTATGTTCTGTTCTCATACACTTTCAACTCAGGGCCACAGAGGGCTGGTGTAGCCCTTTGGCATTGATCTTGTCTCTCAGGTTGTTAAAATTCTGTGGGTTCCTGGTATCAGAAGTAAGTTTTTCCTTATAGAGGGAACTCAAAACAATACCTGTACAGCATGAAGGTTTAACTCAGGAGCTTCCCCATTACACTTGTACAGACGAGGACAATGTTTAAGCACAGTCTGTGTCCTCTGTGGAGCTCAGGAGTGAGGCTTTGAAACTGGGACACCGGGGATGGTGGCATCCCCTCCTGCTCCAGGCATACCAGGAGCTCTGCTATATGACTGCACTGCAAAGTAGGTTGACCTTGGTTAAGTGGGTCCAGAAAATCTTACCTGTTTTACCAGAGTAACTGTCTTTGTGTGTCCTCTACCTGCAGCCTGCAATTTCCAGATTCACCCCTTAGTTCTTTGTTACATTAAATAATGGCATTACATTGTCTATTTTCCAGCATTTAGGGCTCACTGCTGGACTCTGTGAATATGTATATATTGCCTCTTTCTGCCTGGTTCTTCTGAACTGCTTAATATAAAGAGCAAAACTAATCAGTCCTTCCTCATCACTAACACAAACAGGACATGAACCTCTCCATGGTTTGAAGTGAATGCTTGTCCTCTGTTCCCCCTGACTGCTGGGTGGGGAAGCTGTTAACACTGTCCTCACCACTGACCAGGGTTCTGGTCAGCCTGAGCTGGCTGAACAGTGTCTGGCTTGTGCCTAAAGAGTGCAAAAAGGGGTTGAAAAATCAGGTTGACATTTGGCCCTAAGACCCTGGATGTGGGCTGCTTGGTCAAATCCTGCCTCTGCTGGCACTGGATAAGTCCTAAGCTCACAGCAGAGTCCAGGTGAGCCTTGCATGGCTCTAGTTCAACTTCCTGCTCGAATCAAGACTAATGTCAAACTAGATCAGGTTCCTCAGGACTCTGTCCAGCTGGATATTTCTTCAGCTGGAGTCTTCACAGTCACTCTAGGCCTTCCAGTATCCTGAGGAAGAACTTTTCTTTACATCCAGTTGGGGTTTCCCTTAGCTGTAGCTTGTGCCCATTGCCTTTCACTGTGCACCTCTGGGAGGATTCTGGACTCCATCTGCTTTACAGCCCCCTTGAGGCAGTTAAAAGCTGGAGAGGATTTCCCCCTCCATCTTTTTGTCTCAGTACTAAGCAAGTCCCACACCATTAATCCCTTCCTATATGCACATACATGAATGCATGTGCACATCAGCAGCAAGTACAAGCCCTCCATGAAGCTGCTTTCCTAAACCACTACCAGACCTCCACTCATGGCAAATCCAAAGTTTGCCTGATATGCCAGCCCACCACAAGGGTAGTTCCCTCATCAACAAGATGTTATTGTTCCTCTGCAAGCTCCCCACTGGACAGGCTCCACACCCAGTCACATGAAGCCATCAGCAGACTGTCTTGGTCTGCAATTCAAGCCCATGGTCCCCCGCTTTAGGGACAAGAAATGGCAAAGACGTGGTTATTTCTTTGGAGTTGAGCATTAAAACTCATTTACATTCTTGCAGCTTCTATCAAGCCAGAATAACATCTTCGGAGCAAAACCCAGAGAATAATTTCAAGATGTTAAAGCCACCACATTCCTCCATCATGGCAAAAGGATGTATTTTCCCCTTTTGTTTTTATCTTCCCTCCAGCAGCCAAATCTGCTGAGCCTAAGAACCAAAGCTGAGTGCCACCTCTGCTGTTGGTGATTGCCATGCTGGCCACTGGTGACTAGCAAAGAACCCTGCCCTGGTGCCTTGCACAGGCAGCTGGTGCTGCAGCCCCTCCCGCCAAGCAGAGCAGGCAACCAGTGAGGACTAACAGAGCCTGAGCCAGCACCCACTTCCCATGAGATCCCCAAGGGAGAAGGTGTGGATGGAGGGATGGGGAGGTCCCAGTGAGTTGCCTTCTTTAGCTGTCCCCCAGGCACGGGGTTAAAGGCTGGAGTGACAAGGCTGGAGCGACGTGCTGCTGAGGCAACACAGGGGTGGGTTTTTTGCACAAAGCTGTTTGTGGTGGAGAGGGGAGGCAGGTCCTGCAGCCTGCACTGCATTTATGTGACCATGCTCACCCTTCCAGTGCTCCCCCCACATGGAAACAATCAGCTGTGCAGAGGATCACGTATTAAAAAGACGGACAGCATGCAAGCAGGCAAAGTTCAGTAAAGCATTTACAGCCTAGCCTTGGTGGACAACAGCTACTATTTGGTTTTCTGAGCCGTTCTGCTTCTTATGAAATCGTGACATGGGCAACAGTGCAGGGAAATCCATATGCACTTTTGCTACTTCAGTTGTTAAGCATCCACTGTTTCCCTAAATAAATGTTTGGGATCTTCCTCGTGACTGTCTCCGTCCTGCTGGCTGAAATTGCTGCTGTTTTAAATATCCCACTTGGAAAGCAACCCCCCCGTCCTCTAAAGAGAACAAAACAAATCCATTATTTCCTCTCATCACTCTTGCATTTTGTCTCCAGCTAACTCTAATGTGGTTGTCATTCAAATACTTCAATTCAGCACGATACTTCAATTTAGCTCTTAGACGGTGAGAGCAGAAAAAAGGTCTTTTTAACTGACATTTTAGAGACCTCACTATAAATGCAGCCTCACAAAATTGTCCTGCACACTAAGGAGCTCCATCTCCACACAGAGTTTTAGAAGAAATCAGCTGAAAATAACTGTAGGCATTGAAGATGCAAAGTACTTTAAATACTTCAAGTCCTTTATGTGCTGCCACACGATATCAAATAGTTACAACTCTCGCTTTTTCCAGTAATATGAAAAATGGTATAATTAATCCCACTCTTCATCCCATTCCGAGTACATTTTAAACTTACCCCAGGCTAGCTGAAGATCCTTCAGCACCGGCGGTTGCTAGAGTTGGGAATTAGCACTGTGCAAGACAGGAGAGAGAGAGAGTAGAGCAATGGTGGCTCCCAGGATGGGACTGTCACATGCTAATCACTGATTTGAAACGCTAGCATAACAAATGCCTTCTAATTATATAATCTTCAGGTCACATCCTCGCATGCCCATGCAAAAATCAGGACTGTGCACTTGGAAGAAGATGATACAGACTTTCTTCCTTTTTAATTAGAATTGCACGCTGCTGCCGAGGGAGGGTGAGAAGCCCTGTGAAGTGACGGCAGAGGGGGCCATGTGGTGAGAGCCAGGTGCTGATGTGGTCTGTGCTACTTTGCCAAGCTCGGGGGATCTTAAGTACCTCCTGTAGCACCCAAACAAGACAACCTCCCGTTGACGGCGACAGGGAAATGGGACCAGCTCCTCCCTACTTTCTCTGACACCGTCTCTTACCAGGCATGGCCTTGCTAGGGATGCCAGGGCCAAGAGGGCTCAGGGGCCAAGAGCAAGATTGCCAAAGTAGCCAGGCAGGGGAGCAGAATCACCAGCACTTTGAGTAAAAACAAATAAGGTTTTGGAGGGTGGGGAGCAACAGCCCTCCACACCTGCTCCATTTCTTCACTTAGGAGGATCAGCCCTTTACTGGAGGGCTTTTTGCTCCAAAGAGCATCAAGAAAGCATGTGGAGAATGCAAGTAATCCAAGGCCAGGTGTCAGGGAAATGTGTCAAGGAAATGTTTGAACCAGTCCCGTGAGCTGCTCTGAAGGGTAAGAACATGGAGACATAAAGGAGGAGGCACAGTAACAAAGGGCAAAGTAATTTCTCCCTGAAAGACAAAGATCTACTTCAAATATACCCTTCAGGCAGAAAACCTGAAATGTAAAACTGCACAGACTAAATCAGTATAATTGCTGTGCAGCACAGATAAATGTGGAGCCTTAGCAAATGAGCTGAAAGGACAAGCTCCTAAATTAACAGAAGCTCTGTGGAAGACGCTGCTACCTCTGAAGTCAAGGACTAGGGACAGAGGACACAGTGTTTCTTTTTTTGGAGCTGGCTATTTCAGAAGCAAAACACAACAAAATTGAACAAAATAAATTATAATTCTGAAGGAGTTTGCCAGAAAGTGCATTTTTGTTGGGTCAAAGATACCCATGAATTCAACAAACAGTTCAAGCTAGGAAGGGTTTGTTTTTAATAAATAAGAACATTTAGATGAATCTATGAACAAAACAATTCAAATATGGATTTTCTTACAGGCATTTTAAGAAGAAGGGCTGTAAGACATTATATTGCCAAGTGATCCATGAGCTGCTTTGTTTCAGATGGCCCAGTATGTCTATTTGCTGATAATGTGCTCGTTTTTCATTTTGCTAATAAACCACAGGGCCCAAGATGTTTCTGAATCCTAGCAAAATTAGCTGTGTATTTAAAGGCAGATCTGAAGGAACAGCACTTGTACATTGTGTCTTCAAATGGAGGCAAGGAGTGGTATTTACTAAAACTCAATTAAATATCTGGCAAGCAAAGACTCAACGCATTTTTTCCTGACAGCACTGGCATGTTGTGTTTTGTTTTGTTTTGTTTTTAACTAGAAAGCAGCTTTTCTCTTTTATAAAGCAAAGTACTTAGATTCATAGTGTAGAGACATTGATGACCAAATGCAAACAAAAACACAAATAGATTTTTCTACTTAGATTGCTTAAGACTTTTCCAATAGGAAATTCTAGTCACCGACTGCTGCACTTATGAATTCGCCCTACTCAACTTCATTTCTTTAAAGACTTAAGAGACTTCAGTTGATCAGTCTGAAAAGAAAATAGTTTTATCTGCTATTAGCGTGCATGCTCAGAGGTCATTTTTAATTAAGACATGAAGAAATCAATGTCTGTTGAAAACTGGCCACAGCTGTTGAGCCCAGAGAGTTGCCTTTAACCCATGCTGCTGTCTGTACCAAACAGCTGCATTTTCAACTTCTGCTTCAGTCCCACTGCTGCAGAGCCATGAAGTGTGCCACTCCACTCCATTTTCATCTTAAAATTCTCCTTCACCTTCCATACTGTATTGACAGAAATCCAGCCTCTTGAGAATGCAGACTCTTGCTCTGGCAGCTGATGTGGTCAGGAATCAGAAGCTTCCCAGGGTAGTGTTAAGTACCTGCCTTAACTTTCTCCAACGTTGTAGCCTGTAAAAGTTTTGACCTACAAAGCATGCTGGTTATTCATCCAAGGAACATATTCCCTTCTTTGCAAAACTGGATGTATACTAACGTCTTCTCAGCATGCATCCTCTGCAGGAAAAAACAGTCATGATTTGAAGTTAACAGGGATTAAGTCCTATTAAATTTATCCTGACTGATGTATGGCTGATGTATGCAGCCAGTTACTGTATGATCTTCCTGTAAAAATCCATACTTTCATGCTTTTCCCATCCTGCTATGCACTGTTTTGGTAAGGTGCAAGGATTTACAGCCTCCTGTGGGGAAAAAGGTAACTGCCATGTGATGTCAGTCCTCACAAACCACATATTTCTGCTGATCTTTGGAAGCTGTGATCAAGCTCATCATTATACCTGGAAAACTGGTATAAAGAAGAATTGTCTATGCATCATCATCCCTTGCAATTGAGGGGAAAATAACTTTTAAAATCAGTTACTGGAGACTTGTTTGACTTAAAAAATGAAGGCATCTGGCAGTTGCAACAAGTTGCTGTGGTTCTCTCATGAAAGCCACAGTGAACTGGTGAACTGCTACCTATTTTGTGTAAGTGGAAAGTAGCAATCCTGAAACTTGGCAAAATAGTTTGCAATAGTTTGGGCTGTCAGGGACTCGTGTTTGTGACACGTATTAACAGTCACAAACCAGTGTCAAAAGGAGAAGTTTTCATTCCCTGGTGAAAACAGAAGGGGCTGGCAAAGATTGGATCTCTGTTACCAAGGCCATGCCTACGTCAGCATTGTAGTTACTTGACATCAGAAGTTCAAATCAGAACCAGATGGTTTTCTCTACAGATCAGCTACTAGTGACAAGCATTGTGCTGGCCTCTCACAGGAGAGTACTGGTATCACCCTAAGATTTTTGAGACAAAATGCCTGTGAAGCTCCATGTGATCTACTGCTGAAGTGATGAATACTCACAGATTTAACTTCACACAGAATCCATGTCTGTCATTTAATACATAAGGAAAAGATAGACACTCTGTAGCAGATTTTAACATGCCATTTTAATAGAGGTATAAATTAACTCAATATGTTCTAAAGTATTGAAATAAATTTTTCCCCCAAACATTAGAGTTTGCCATACAAGTTTCTATTTTGTATCCAGGTACATTCTATAACACATATTTCATTTAGAGTTTGACAACTTAGAATTGGTCATCATGCTAGTACTATTGTGACTATTATTTTTGGTCAGGAGGGTGAGATGGAGCTTTGTTGGGTTTTTTTTTTGAGGAAAGGCCAAACATTAACAAATACACATTTTAGATTTATTTCAGATACTGGACTGGGGGAAGTACTTAAAGAAAAATTAAACTTAAACCTAGCAAATTTGACAGGCAGACAATGCAAACAGCTTGAAACAACAGCTCTGAAAGACGTCTGAACTGTTCTATTTCTTTGAACTCTGCCTGAGCCCAGAGACCTGGTAACAAAAAGTGGGTGGGTGAAATAGCCAACTTGAAAACTTGTGACTGGAAATGAAATACATACTTTGGACTGATCTCATGAGATGGACACAACTGGGATAAGCAATCTCAAGTATCCAGTGCAAGTTTCACTGGTAGCAAAAGAAACCTACTCCCACGTGGGGTGAATTTTATTTGGACATTACTTATAAAATCAAAACTAATAGAAAAGTTTACACAACTCTTCCATTTCAAACATACTTGTTTTCATTGAACAGGCCAAGGTACTTTGCTCCATTTGGAAATTTGCAGGTTCCAGCCCTGTGAAACGTCTGAATTCCCCTTCGTAAACTGCTCCAGAAGGATGTTCTAGCCTTCCAGCACCATTAATCTGCATTTGAGAGATGAAGAAAATTGTTAATATTTATGCTTACATTATTATTTCCTTTCATTACAATTCCTTTCCCACTGCTGCCTTGGAGTCTGCTATCACACACAGATATGATAAAGCAGGGGAAAGTGACTTTGCAGATATACCTGTTTTTCTGCTTTTACAGGAATTTAGGTAAGAGCTTAGAAGTTTGGGGCTGGCCATAGTGTCCAATAAACCCCTCCTCTGCTGTAGTCTCATGGGATCTTAACAATCTATGCAGCATGGAACCTCATATAACTCCTTTACCCTGACAGCCTGAGGGGTTTAATTAAATTTTTCAGAATTTCTTCTGTGGATCGAGGCAGAGTAACCTTTCATTTGTCAGCCTAGGCCACTAAGCCACGCCTGGGGATTTGAATCTGTGCTGTGAAGCACTTCTGTGCCATAATCTTAATTCTCACTGTTGCACCAATATTTTGTAAGAGACTGAAAAAAAGGCCAGACTAGATCCAGTAAGTCACAGACCACTATTTGTATCGTTTCAAGGACTGTTTCCTCTACAGTGTCAACAAAATAAGCAATTTTCCTATTCTTCCTCAGTAATTCCTGGGGAACTGAGAACCAAGGGCAGCCACACAACAGTGTAGTGTTGATGACTAGAGCTCCCATTTCCTTGTGGGATATATGTGTGGTGTATGTACATATGCAGGAGAGCCCACTCTGCGTGCACAGCCCATTCAGGCAGGGCTTTCACGGTGGGTGTATGTGTTGGCCACCACCAACACCACACTGCCCAGATGTTTCATTGGGACCTGCCTCCCAGCAATGACTGGTGTGTTTGCAGGAGCCTCGGGAGGCTGGAGGACACCTGAAGACTCTAGATGTGTCAAATCTTCAGACTGGGCTGTGACAAGATGCCCAGGTGGAAAAAGAGTCTGCAGCATTCATCTGATCCTTTTTGGGTTATGACTTTCCCTTCTGTGTCTTTTTAAGGGTGGATATAATGATATTCCAAACACAGAGGAACTTAAAATGAAGGAATACTTAAAACTACTTTGTCGTTTTTTCCAGCTGCTGACACACATAGTTTGCACTGGCCCCGTTGTGAGGCACTGAGGACACACTCAGGTGTCCTTTTGCAGTTCCCTCTAGAAAACAAGAGTGATGGAAGACAAGTATTTTCACTTCAAGACAGAGAGCACCGAGAGGCAAAAACCCAGGAGATCATGCAATGCATTTTTTCTGTTGCACAGAGCTGTTTCTCAGACCTGACTCTCCATCTCCTGTGGACAGGCTGTTCCCAGAGATGGGCCCATGGAACAGGCACCTTTGGCTGGGCACAGACTGTGAACCAGCAGCAGTTTTATGAACCATTTTTTCGCCACTGAGCCCTGTTGTGGAGGTGGTGGGGAGCTGGCCTGGGACAGAGCAGATCCCAGTGGACCATCAGGGCAGTGGCTGTGGCCATCTGCAGGAGGACCCTGAGGAAACAGCCTCAGGGCAGCTGATGTGTGTCTGGGTTGCAGGGTGTGGTGGTTCTTATACAGCCAAACAGTGCAGAATATTTTTTTTTTTCTGGTAGGATTTTTGCTTTAAACTCCAACTTGGTACAGGTTGCCTGGAGGAGTTGTGGATTCTCCTTCCATGGAGGTATTACTCAAGACCCGATGGGATGTGCTACAGAGCAGCTATCCTGGGTTACCCTCTGTGTGTAGGGGATCTGCAGAGGGGCCTCCCCCCCTCAGCAACACAGCTTTGGAGTCTCTTGTCACTTACATCACCCTCACTCTGAAGCTGGTATAGCCTTCCTCCCTTTTGATCCCATATACTCAGTTTTGGAGTTAAGGTTGGAGAAGACCACTAAGATCACTGAGTCCAGCCATTAACTCAACACTGCCAGGCCCACTGCTAACCCATGTCCTGAAAGTGCCACATCTACATGGTTTTTCAACACTTCCAGAGATGTGATTCTACCACTGCCCTGGGTAGCCTGTTCCAAAGCCTGACCACCCTTTCCGTGAGAAATATTTTCCAATACCCAATCTAAGCCTTCCCTGTCACAAACTTCAGGCCATTTCCTCTGGTCCTGTCACTTGTTACCTGGGGAAATAGACCAACCCCCGCCTGGCTACAACCTCCTTTCAAGGGAGTCTTAGAGAGTGGTAAGGTCTCCCCTGAGCCTCCTTTTCTCCAGGCTGAACACCCCCAGCTCCCTCAGCCGCTCCTCATAGGACTTGTGGGTCGGTGCAATGAGCACCTGCCAAGATTTTCAACTGCCATATTTGTCTTTATTTGGGAATATGAAAGGTACTTTAAAAAACCACTACAGCCAGTGTCACTGTTACAGCTGCTGGCTGAAATTCAAGTATACATATACATACACACATATATGTATACATATATATACATATATATATATGTACACACACACACATATATACATATATATATTCCAACTGATGCCTCAGAGTTTTTTGGATTTTTTAACTTTTGTAGATTTTAGAAGTAGTAAATGTAGATTTTAATGTAGCTGTATTACATCCCTTACCCTGTAGCATAATATTTACACATACCCAACCCTGTTACCCCCATTTCATATCAATCCCTCTAAATTCCGTTAACGTGTTTAGGTCTTTTTTTAAGGTAGAATTGTAGAAAAGCCCTGGATCAGAAGGTATCACACAGACACAGCGACCTTCAAGCCCAGAACTTTGGAGGAACTCCCAGGGACTGTGCGTGCTGCGAAGAAGATGAAGATGAGGAAGAAGGGGTCCCACACACCCACAGACCCGATTCCCGGAGGGGCGTGTCGGCGGGCAGAACGGGGCAGAACCGGGGGTGGATAAATCGGGGACTGGATGGACCTTATTATAAAGTCACAGAACCACTGTCTGGGCGAGTGCGCGTCATGTGTATTCCCTGGGCCTCAGGCCTGAGATTAAAGGACCTACTCTCTTTATTTTATCTCATACACTAAATTGGCCTGGAGTTTTTTTTTCTCCGCGCTCCTCTAAGGCAACAAAACGCACAGCAGCCCAATGCCGCACACAATTCTCACTGTCCGCGCTCGAGTGCTCCTTCTTTCTTAGGAGCCCTCGGCCCTGCCCACGGGGAGGAGCGGGGCGGGCGCGGCCGCGGCCCGGAAGGGAAACGCGGCGGATCCGGGTCAGGGATCCCTGCGGGTGCCGGTGCCGGGCGGGGAGGTGAGAGCGGGGCGGGGAAGGGGGCGGTGGAGCCCCGGAGGGAGTCACGGCTCCGCGGGGAGCGGGGGTGGAGAGGAAGGGGGTGCGCGGCGGGTCTGCGAGAGAGGCTGAGGGGAGGCGGGTGCGTGTGTGAGTGGGCAGGGGATGGGTCTTGGGGAGAGCGAGGCAGACCCCGTGTGACAGCGGCCCCTGGGGCGCCTGCTCTGCTCGCCCTCTTCGCCTCCCTCACTTACTGCGGGCTGCTCCCAGCGGGGTCGGCTTGTCTGTGAGCTCCTGTCCGGCCCCGGCGGAGCTCCAGTGAGGAGAGCGGCCACAAAAAGGGGAGTTTGCTGCTTTCTAAGCCCAAACCGCTGCCGCTGCTCCAAGCCCTCGTTTGGGCTGTTACCTGTGCATGGCCGTTCTTGTCCCGACTCTGGAGGTGCCAGTGCAAAGATCCAGGTGATAAGCTCCTGACAGGCTGCCCGCGGCTGCTCACCTGCCCTGCAATAGCTTTCCATTAGCAGGAATGTGCAGTTGGAGCATAATGTTGGGCCATTCTGTCCCTGACAGCTGCTCAGTGCTAATGGGCTTGTGTGAGCGCTGGGAAGATGCTGCTTTGAGAAGAGGAGGGGTTCTGTTTTCCAAGATAAGTCCCTGACCAGGCTTCACAGAGCGCTCAGCTAGTCTGAGCAGCTCTCTGCAGGAGGAGATGATCAGGAGTTTGATATGAGTTAACATGAAAAAAACATTGTGTTTCAGCTAATGCTCCCCTTCCCCCTTTTACTCTCAACCCTGCAAACTCCTGAGTTGAAAACTGACAGCTCAGAGGCTGCTTTCTCTCCCCGAAATTCCCCTTAAGGTTTTTCCTGTGGGCTTCGGTGTCCTTGAAAACTCCATCAGAGTGGCAGAACTGAGCCCCAGGCTAGCAGCACTGCTGGTAGCTCATCCCAGAGGGTCTGAGGCCAGACAGTTTTGTCAGACCTGCAGGCTTTGGCTGAATAGCTGTGAGGAATATTACTTTTGTTTTCTAAAGCCACAGAACTTACTGAACAATGTTTTAGAATAGTGTTCCTTGCTCCAGGTGCATACAGACACACCCACATACGGATCATTAACTGTGGGTTAATGAGAGGGTGTCTTCTCTTGTCGCATAGACAAACAAATAATATGTGCTTGGACATATGCAATGTGCTAAATCATCCTCATAACTAAGAGCTATTTTTTCCCCTTCTTCAGCAAGAGAACATGAGTTCAGCAGTGAGGAAAAGAGGAAAGCCCAACAGAGGAGGAGGAAGAGGGGGAGGAGGAGGAGGAGGGAGAGGAGGCAGTGGAAGAGGAGGCAGTGGAAGAGGAGGAGGCAGCAGTGGCCGTTCAAACAAGCCTCAGCTTGGTGGAAATAGGAAATGTTCAGCCAAAATTTGGGATGATGGAGATGATTTTTGCCTCTTCGAGGAACCAAGGCTGGAATCCAGGTATTTCTTTTAATTTGGGGGGGATTGGCATAGAGATGTCTGGGATACTTCAGGATTGTTTGGGATACTTTGGGACATTTGGGATACTTTTTTGGATGGTGGGATGCATAGACATTTGGGGGTGGTTTTCGGACATCCTTGAATATAGAGAAGAGTGAAAGGGTGATGAAGTTGTTTCAGTATGAAGCACTTTTTACATGTCTTGTTTTGATTAATACCTTATAAATTTTATAGCTAGGAAACTGTTTTAGTTTTTGTGCTGATTTAAAGGTAAACCAGCAGGGGAAATGAACTCAGCTCAAAAGAGAGATTATAAGTCAGAATAACAATTTAATAAAATAATACAATAAGTACAATTATACAGACAAACAATTGGTTTTAACCCACAAAACCCAACTGTATAACCCAGCACCTGGGGCATGAACAGAGTGGTGTTCTTTGCCCCCCTGAGTCCAAAGTAAAAGGAAAGGGGAAAACCTGTTGGTGAGAGTGCTGTTGCAGTCTGGTCAAGAGTGGTGATTGCAGTCCAGTCGAGAGTGATGGTCTGCAGTCTTCCTCTGGATCCCATGAGTGGTTAAAAAAGTTCCAAGACTCCAAGATGACATGTCCTCTAGTTCGGGCAGGAATGCCCAGCACTTCCATCAGGGCGGGGAGCTCCACAAAGGGTGTGAGGACAAGAGCATCCTCCTGTCTCACAGGCCTCTTAACACCTAGTTTATAGCCTGAAGAGTCAGGCTATTCTGGGCAGATGGTGTAAATGGTCTGTTGATAACAGTTTCTGGGAAATGGCATGGAAGGCTATAGAATACACAGTTTTGGGTTACACCCATCCTGTGATGAACTGGTCCCAGCTGTTCTAACTAGGACACTTTTTAAAGATTAGAACCTCTGATTTTCTTCTTAGGTCATAATTTCAGAACACTTTTGGTCAGAAAACACTAATAAACATAGGATATTCATTGTCGTGTATACAAAGCAGAAGCTGGGCCATAGAAAATAAGCAGTTTGGAATTAGTTTAGTATCCTGTGTGTGTTCTGACCAATCTGTCTTAGAAACATGTCAGAAATATGTTGTATTGTAGTCTGAGAACAGCTTTACCTAGCAAAGTATTTAGTAAATCACTTTGAATTAGACATAGATTACAATATGTGTGCGTGTATGCAGATACAGACACACAAATCCTGGTCATGTAAGAGGTGATTCAACCTGGCTGAATAATCCTTAGGTGATGGACTTGTCTTATTTTGGTTTTCTTGTTTTGAATTACAGGATTGGGCCTTAACACATCCCAATTCAGTCAGAATCATTTGAGCCAGGCAAATAACTCATGGTTGTGTCCTATTTTAATTTTTAGATCAAGTGCCCCTGCCAGAAGAGGAGGACAAATGAAACAGAGACCTGAAGCAAGAATGCCTCTGCAGACCATACACATGACATCAGAGAATCAGAGAAGAGTGAAAGAACTTCTTCAAGAGCTTCAAGGGCAGGAGCTGGCTCCTGAATCAGAGTTAGTTTAAATGGAAGCACTACTTCCAGCTCTTGTAGATGAACATGCTTTAGCAGGCATACTGTTAGAAATGAAAAGAGTATTTTTTACCTTAACTTTTAATTTTATCTCAAATCCTACAGTTTTGAGTCTGCTTTGTTTTTCTACAATATTAACTCTGGGAAAGGGGTAGCCAAATCTTCCATTTAAATGAGGAATTTAAAACTGCAGAGGCAGAGTTTTGTGTCTACTCAACAGTATAATTTTGTTTCATTTTAATTTGATAACTCTTTTTATCAGTGTAGCTGGTGAAGATGATGATGAACCTGATTACCTTGATGATGAACAGTGCTGGTCAACAGAACAGGAACTTTCTGAAGTAATACCAAGGTTGTCTGCTGAGCCAGCTGAGCACAGAGTTGTAGAAAATGAAGTGTCTTCATTTGCTGTGCACAAACTCTCCAGGTGATGCTTTTTAGTGAGTAATTTGTATCCCAAAGAGTTAAATCACTAGCCTCAATACTGTAAACCCTCGGGTCTTGGGCTTCCTCTTGACTCTGGGGAGGTCTATGTGCAGAACTGGTGAGTTTGTATCTCCTGTGAATCTAATCCTCAGCTAGGTGAATTTAACATAATGATTTTATTAAAATAATCATTCCAGCCTTTTTCAGTGATGTTTTAAATTCTTTCTCCAAGGCAATGGAACAGACATTAGGAAAGCTCAGGGAGCATTGCTTTTATATATGTGTTTCTCCCAGGTAGGGGGAAACCTTGTAAGTGTTCTTCACCCATTTTGCTCAGACATGACTATTTATTTTTGCTTTCTTTGAGAGTATTTATGTGTGGCAGCTTTTTCTGAAGGGTTTAATTTATTTAGTTCAATGGGGAAATCTAATCCTGTGAGTATTGTGTGCTACATTCTGAGGTGTGAGATAGTTGCCACATAAACTAATTTGTCATCTTACAAACCACAGACTGGCATTTACAGACACCAAATTGCTGCCTGCCATTCTGTCATTTAAAAGAGCATAAATATTTGGTGTGTTTTTCCCCTAATGGTAGTGATAGTATCTCCTGCCATACATGCTTCCTCACTTTCAGCCTGATCAAGCAGATGTGTAGTTATTTTGCTTCATGAAAGTTTCTTGTTACCATGTTGTCTCTGTTTTGGTGCAGGTATGGTTTTGACTGTGAGCGTTGTAGGACAGTGCTGAGATCCTGCAATGGTAATATTGGGGCATCGTTGGAGTATTTGCTATTGCAGTGCTTTACCGAAAGATATGGAGAGAAGATGCAGGTTTCTGCAGCAGCTGCTGAAGCCAGTCAAGAAGAATGTTTAGAACAGAGACAAGAAGAAGCTTTTGCCCTCCGGTCAATCTATGGAGAAAAATTTGTAGAAAGAATTAAAAATCACGTTTGGACTTTTAGTTTGGAATTGGAGTACCTAGCAAACAGACTCAGCAAATCTAAACAAAAGGGTGGTTGTAGGAGGGACACAGCAAAACCGACTTCAAAGGAAATATGTAAATTTTATCTCCAAGGAGGCTGCAGGTTTGGTTCGAAATGTAGATTTGCACATGAATTCCCTCCAAACCATCCACTAAAACCATCCAAGGACTCTGTAGATGATGCTCATCTCAGACATAATGATGGTCCCATATATGAACTTGAAGTAAGATTTCCTGAAGAAAACAAATATCCTCTTCAAGCACCTCTTGTGGCATTTTATTCCACTGATGAGAATCTGCCTCTTGCTTGTCGTTTACACATTGCTGAATTCCTCTTTGGAAAGGCCTTGGTAGCTGCAGAGTCTCATGAACCAGTGGTATATACCTTAGTGACTTGCTTAGAAGATGAACAGGAAATAAGTGAGTTACTTGGCAATACTCAGCACAAGTACAGTGTTCCTCTTGTGTCCCTGCTGGCAACACCTCCTGTAAAGCTACAGACAGAGAGTACACCTGGTTCAAATCAACTGTCTGAAGGTACACCAAATCTCCTTCTGTGGTTTCTGGGCTAAGAACAGTCAGAAAGATTTAAAAGGAAAAAAAGAAAAACAGAGAGAGACAGGGTAGAGCCCTCAGGAAGTCCCTTCCATAATCAAGGTGCAGCAAAGGGGTTTTGTGCTGGCCAGAACTGAGTTAAAGGAGCACAGAGCTAATGAGTTTGGTTTGGCAGAGTGCATGATGCCCATTCCCACACAATCCATGAAATGGCATGGAGAGATACAGTGTGAGCTCACCAAAATGGGCCAGAGACTTGAAAGGGAAGGGGGAGTGTTGTTTGCAAAACTTTGGTGCATCTGCTACTCATCAATTCAGAAACTTTTTTTTTAAAATTACTTAAAATTGCGTCCTCAAAATTTAACTTTATAAAGGTGGATTTAAGGCTAAGTGAATGTTGCACAAGGTCATCCTTTTTATGTATGCAAGAGCAACTATGTTGATTTCACATGAGGAGAGCTGAGGCTGTCACTTATGGCAGGCTGACTTTCAAGCTCTCAATTCCAAAACTGTTTTATTTAAGCCAAGCTTTCTTCAACAGAGTTTTCTAGAACATCTGCATTACATTTTAGAGTAGTGAAGGCTTATGTTTTTGTTACAGTAAAACAAATTATTCAATTTCTTTAACAGCTCTGCAGAATGACAGCTGTGTTCCGGAAATTGAAATCAGAGATTCCAAATAATTTTGTTAGTTATAAAATCTTCCTTATGCTATAAAATAGCTTGCATAGATAAATGTAGCCTTAGAATTTTAAGGGCTGGCTGACAGTCTGAGCAAATCCCACTTCAGTTCATAGGCACTGGGCACCAAAGTGCCTAGTTCAGTTCCAGCTTTGGTTTAGAAGTACTTGGCAGCAGCTTTTACGCTGGTGCTGCCATCAAAGTCTTGTGCTCCATAGAAGTGGTTGTGGGTTGGATTGAAGAGGTGAGCTGAGACACATGAAAAACCTTCAGGAAGGCAAACCAAGTTCCCATTCTGGTTCACCGTGTGGCCATCCAGACCATGGTGTTGACAGTACAGCTGATGCAGAGGTAGTGACGGGTGGGATGGGGCTGGAGAAGTTGTGGTTTGATGAGGTGAGGTGAGGTTTGCCGGTAGTGTTGAACTAAGTGCTTGTCAAAAACAGTCCTGCAGGCCCTCAGGTCCAGTCTACCAAGGTTCTTTGTTGAGAATGCTGATGGAACGTGTGTCTCTTCTCTGCATTGCTGATGAGGTCCTGTTCCTTAGTAATAAGAATACTTAACTGTACACTCTCTGTCTCAAGCCTCAACAGTGTCACAGCCTCAAGAAGAGGCAGTGGCGGAGGAGGAGGAGGAGGAGGAAGAAGAGCCTGAACAAGTTGTTGTGGAGAATGAGAGTTACGTGAACCTCAAGAAAAAGCTTTCCAAAAAGTACGATGTGCAGGCGAAGTCTCTGTATAACGAAAATGTTAAACTCTGTACACAGTTTCGGCAGAGAAAGGTATAACGTGCAGAACATAATGTCTTTTTTTCTTGCTTGCTTTAGAGAAATGAATATTTTAGGCATAAGCTGCTGTTTCAAATGATTCTATTCCACTCCAGTGGTGTTCTTACTGCTGTGCTGTCTGTTTTTGTGCATCAGTCTTCTAGGCACTTCCAGTCCATGCTGTATGAAAGACAGAAGCTCCCTGCATGGCAAGAGAGAGAAAACATTCTGGATTTGCTGAAGAGCCACCAAGTTCTTGTTGTGAGTGGCATGACAGGGTAAGAGTGTGATTGCACAGACTTTATATATCAAAACACAGACAGAAGAATGTGAAATACATATCCATGTCCTGGAGAAGTTAGGGTGGTGGTCCATCTGTCACGAGTGACAGGAGTCCTAGGTGAACTTCATGTGACGGATCACGCTAGAAAAGCAAAGCAAATATCAAGTGGAATGCAGTCACCTTAATTTACATGGATAAAGGTGTTGGATTTGTGAGGTTTTTAATTCCTGATTTTGTTGTGCAGATGTGGCAAAACCACTCAGATTCCTCAGTTTATTTTGGATGCTTCATTGCAAGGATCTCCAAGCAGAGTTGCAAACATCATCTGCACTCAGCCTCGCAGGATCTCTGCCATTTCTGTTGCTGAACGTGTAGCCAAAGAAAGAACAGAAAGGATTGGACTCACTGTTGGATATCAGATCCGTCTAGAAAGTGTAAAGGTATGTATGCTTTGCTTGTTGGTTTTCATTTAGTTCTATTAAAATGTGCTTAGTGCTTCTCTAGTGTCCAGAATCTCTGCCCTGTACCTACCATGTACTGAGATAAGCAAGTTTGTATCATCTATATTTTACACTATATTATGAACCATATTCTATATTTTGTTTCATCTCAAGTTGCACAGTTCACTTTGCAGAATGAGAGTGCAGTCCTATGTCTTGTGGTTTTGCTTTCTGTTGAGAGAGGTGATGGGGTTTGAGAGTATGAGTAATACTGCTGTCCTTAGGAAGGCTACCGGCTTCTTTTCTGCCTGGTGTTGTTTCCATTTGTCTCCCAAGGGTACAGCTACAGTCAGTCAGAAGGGGTGGTTGAATTCAAACTTTTGTCTTGGAAGAAGTTTTGTCTGCATTGCAGCTGATTCTTTTTCCAAGAAGTATGCTAAAAAAGAGATTCACTGGATCTTTATAGGACCAGAGATCTGATTGTTTATCAGAAAACAATATCCACAGGAAAAACGGTTCAGATTTTTTGATAAATAGCAATGCCCTTTGGTAAGAAGCAGGTGTTCTCAGTTTCAGTCACGAACTTAAAATCCATCAGCCCATCTCAGCTGAAACCAAATGCTTTACAGCAACACACATTCTTTTTGCACTATGTTGATTTGCCCAGAGTCAACTGAATGTTTTGTCTTACCCTTCAAGTCCTCAGCTACCAGACTCTTGTACTGCACTACTGGTGTGCTGTTGAGAAGGCTGGAAGGAGATCTGACTTTGCAGGGAGTCACACATGTTATTGTTGATGAAGTTCACGAAAGAACAGAAGAAAGGTAAATAATCTCTTATTCTGTAAGCAAAACAAAGAAAGGAAGGATAAAGGTGACTAAGGTACAAGTAACTGATCCTGTGGCAGTAATGTGGGATGGTGGAAGGAGTCTCGTTTTAGGTTCCTGTGCTTGGGCAGTAGGAAATTATGTTGCACAGCTTGCAAGAAAGCATATCTCTCTCAAATTGCTATGCCTTCAATGTGCTGTTACATTGCAATGGTGTTGAAAAGACATTTTGGATGGGCCTGGAGGGTTAAGTGACTTTTTAACCAGAACTGTCTGTTTCTTATACTTCCCTTGTTTCGGCTTTTATCAAATACCGTAATTCTTCACATGCCCTTTGGGGAGTTTTTTCTCCTGATGTAGGCTTCAGCAGAGCACCTGCAAGCAACAAGTGCTCACATTTTCTTCCAGTCTATGGATTTTACTGGTTCTAGATAGTCTCATCCTATCCTGCTCTGGGCTCCTGCAGTTTTTCCCTGCTTACCTCCTGGTGACAGGCAAAAGATAATTTCTGTCAGTATCTCTGTAAATTAAGTGGCAAGGATCCTTTTCTTTGACATTTTCCTTGAGAAACATTGCAGTACAGTGGGTTTCCAGGAGGCTTTGTCTGTGACTCATTACTCTACAGCTCAGATGATATTGTAGCCTCATAAAAAAGCTTGTGTCTCTCAAGAATTCTAAAATCACTATAAGCCAGTCTTCCAGGAATGCCACAAAAGCTGTAAATATATAGGGAAGAATACAGTGAGTAGGGAAGAGTGGGTAAGTTTGAATTATTCTCCCAGTGAAGAAGAGGAGCAAAAAGGACTCATCTGTTCTTATCTAATGTTCTTGCACTGTCATTAGTGTAAGTAATTTATAAGGCTTTTTGTTGCTTAGATGAATTTGCTAAGTAATCTTGACACTCTAGTAAGGGACAACCAAAAAGAGTCAGATTGAGATTGCCTTCCCTTCTGAGAAGTTCATGCTTCTGTGGTGGTATTGCTGTACTATTGAAGACACCAGGAAGGTGGACAGAATAGGGAGAAAAATAGAGACTCTGAAAGTTAACACTGAAGAAATTTATATGTATTTTTGCTTGTTTTCTGCAGTGACTTCTTGCTGCTGGTCTTGAAGGATATAATGGTTCAGAGGCCAGACCTGCGCATTATACTCATGAGTGCCACCCTGAATGCAGAGCTTTTTTCTCAATACTTTCACTCCTGTCCAATTATTAACATACCAGGTGAAAACCATTCATTTTTATTATCTTATCACATTCATTGCTTTAGAAATTTGTTTTCAGTATTTCTTTTTGCAAAGTGTTTCTCAACTCAAGTGCAAGGGGCTATTATGCAAAGTGGCAAGATGAGGATGGACACAAGAAATATGATTCCAAAGGCTTAGGAGGAAAGACTGATGATATTTAGGAGAGAAAGGACTTGGAAATGGATATATTTTTGTGTTGTCTGTATACCAGAGGAATTTCCCTCCCCAAAAGACAAGAACCATGGTTCCCTGGGCTAGTTTCACCACAGCTGAAGACTCTTCTGTATCCTTGTG
Source organism: Chiroxiphia lanceolata (assembly GCF_009829145.1). Taxonomy (NCBI): domain Eukaryota; kingdom Metazoa; phylum Chordata; class Aves; order Passeriformes; family Pipridae; genus Chiroxiphia; species Chiroxiphia lanceolata. Next base: position 9,401,523 of record NC_045639.1, read on the forward strand.
AAAACAGGATCAGTGAGAGGATCCAGCTGGATGTGTACAAGTTTAGCCAAATGTGCCTTTTAAATTGCTAAGTTATTACATGGGCCAAGACAGGAATCTGTAGCCTCATGGATGTGTTCCCATAAGTGTATCAGCCCTTCTGTCTGTGTAAGTGCATTGTGCCTGTTACCATAGAAACCTCAAGTGGTTTGAGATGGAAGGGACTTGGAAGGTCTCACCTTCCTGCCATGGGCAGGGACACCCTTTCACTAGACCAGATTGCTTCAAGCCCCATCCAACCTAGCCTTGAACAAGTCCAGGGATGGAACACTCAGGGCTACTCTGGGCAAACTCTTGTGTCTCACCAACCTCACAAGAAAGAGTTTCATCCTAATATCCAATCTAAAGCTACTTTCTTACCGTTTAAAGCCATTACAGCTTGTTCTATCTCTACATGCCCTTGTCAAAAGTCCCTCTCCAGCTCTCTTGTGGGCCCCCTTTAGGTACTGAAAGGCCACCCTGGAGACTTCTTTTTTCCAGGGTGAACAATCCCTATTCTCTCAGCCTTTCCTCACAGAAGAGGTGTTGCATCCCTCTAGTCACCTTCATGGCCTCCTCTGGACCCATTCCAACAGGTCAATGTTGTTCCTGTGATGGGAACCCCAGAGCTGAGTGCAGCACTTCAGGTGGGGTCTCACAAGGGCAGAGCAGAGGGACAGAGTCACCTCCCTTGTCTTACTGGCCACGCTGCTTGTGATGTCCATAAGAACTCCAAACCATGCTTGGAGGACACCCACTGTTTGTCCTGATCAGAAATTGTGTTGAAGGGTGCAGTGTAGGTGAGAGCTGTGAAGCCAGTGTATGTCATAATAACCTGTATAAAATGATATCATAATCTTTGGTCTTTTTCCTCTTTTCTCTATATTGTGTGGCATGTAGATAGATTTATTCTCATGTTTCCTTTCAGGTCGAACATTTCCTGTGGATCAGTTTTTTCTGGAAGATGTGATTGCAATGACAAGGTATGAAATTCATACATCCTCGGATGTATTTGGCCTTTGAGGTTGCACTATTGACCTTGAGACTGAGTAGTTCTGTGCATATATTTAAAAAGCAAATCCTCTCAAATCTCGCCCATCACCTGCAGTCTTAGAGTTCTACTGAAGCACTGACTTTAAGCCATACCTTTTGTACTGCAGTGGGGTCTAGGATCTCATGCAAAAACAAGCCTTTCTGCATTAGATACTGCATTAGTACTCAAGAAAAGGTGAGCTTTGCTAAGAATACTTTGTTGGTGCTTGTGCTCTACTTGTTTCAGTGATGATTAGATATTGACAGGCAAAAGAAATCTGAATGTAGATTTAAGCACTAAAGGTGAGAAATGTAGGATACCAAACAATTACCTTTTGTAAACCCTACTTTGCAACTCAGGTTGCAGATGCCTTTTACCATTTTTGGTTGCTGGAGAGTCACAGCAGTTGAGATATTCTAGATAAACTGATCAGCTGTTCTGTTGCTCTGAGCAGCACTAAGCCCACCTAGCTGTCACGATCAAGTTTGCAGTCCTAGTCTTTCACATCACAGCTTTTAATAGACTAACATCCCCATATAAAAGGACACCTTGACCTTGACATTATCTATGGTTTTGCAACCTGCTTATACAAAGTTCCTCTCAGACTTATAAATAAATATTTTTGATGCCCTATCTCTGTAGTTAATTATTAGAAGGAGACTGTTAGGCTTCTTTCCACACCACCAAATGTTCTCCTGCTGTCCAGGTATGTTTTAGAGGACTGTAGTCCCTACAGGCGGAAGGCAAAGCAAGAAAGCAAACAGAATGGGAGACACAAAAGGACGGCATTTGAAGAAGTAGAGGAGGACTTGAGACGTGCTGGCCTTCTGGAAGGCACGGACACCGTTGTCAGAGATTCAGACCCAGACCAAAAATTAACTCTGAAGCAGCTCCTTACACGATATAAAGGTGAGCTCCTTCTTATATTCAATAAATTGGCACAATAACATTTGCTAGACAACATGGTATGTTAGCATATAATACTGTAAATTGAATGCTTATATATAATTCAGAGTTTTGTAGTTGTGAAGTTCTAGATGAGAAACTTCCTGCCACTTTAAAAAAATAAAAGAGAACTCATTGTTCTCTTAAACTAGAGCAAGCATTTTGGCTGAAACCAGTTCTTAGCATCTGAAAATGGACAGTTTTCAGCTGCTGTCTCTTTCCATCCCTTTTCAGATGCCTTGTTAATTCCACTTGCTCCTCTGTATCTGTTCTTGCTGAAGTAGTTTTACTTAGAGCACGGCATATATCTGCCCACTTCAAGGAGGTCACTTCATCATGGCAAACCTTCTTTGAGAAATTCAGTCACCCTGTGAATGAGTTAATCAGAGAGGCAGATATTTCCATGAACTGTGCACTCTGCCATCATCAAAATCTTCCTCTTGCTTAGTCCTGAAGAGTTCATCCCTGCACACCCTTATGATGAGCTCCACAGTGGTACTGAGGGAGAGCCATTACTTAAAAGCTTCAGATTCCTGCTGGACAGTAACATCTCAGAAGAGTAAGGGAATTTGGGTGTTGTTGTGAGTTGGTGTAAGAAACGTTGGAAGGGAGAAGAGAGAACTGGAGAAGGTAGTCCTGGGGTATCTTATCTGTAAGCAGACATATGAAGTGCTTTGGCTCCTCTTACCCCTGGTATGTGTGTATGTCATTCTGGTGGTAGATGAATCCTGGTCTAGGCTGTGCCCAGGACAGGTCTGAGCCCCAGTAAGCATGAGGAAAGAAATAAAGGACTGAAACAGGAAAGCATGGAAAGGAAAACGTGACACATTGAGTCACTGTGGAGCTACCTCTGTCTGGCCTAAGACAGGTGCTGTTTAAACTGAGCTGTGCCTGGTTGTGCAGCCACACTGGTTCAGTGCATCTTGTTTTTTACAAGAGATAGATTTACTGGGTGTTTTATTTCTTTTTCCCCAGGGGTTAACAAGGCAGTGTTGAAAACAATGTCTCTCATGGACTTGGACAAAGTTAATCTGGAGTTAATTGAAGCCTTGCTGGAATGGATAGTTGCCGGCAGACATTCATACCCACCAGGTAATTTCATTGTCCCTGGGAGATAAACAAAAGGAGATTCTTGGAAGCTGTGCACTTGCAGACAGCCCAAAGCTAATGATTTGCATGCAGGGTTTCTGTAGCTACCGATTATTTTGGAAAAAAAAAATAAATTTCTAGTTGAGTAACAAAGGTCCTGCTATACATGGGATGGGGAAAGTGAGAGAATTGTCTACTTTGGAAAGTCTTTTGTGAGGGACTGTTACGGCCTGTGTGCTTTTTGTGGTACAACAGTTGCAAAAGAGAGCTGGAGTTTTGACTTGGGCCTTCTGCACATTAATAAAATATCATGCTGTCCTTTCTGTTTAGTGATTAATTTTTTTTTTAATCTACATATATAGGTGCTGTTTTGATATTTTTGCCTGGTCTAGCAGAAATCAAGATGCTTTATGAGCAGCTTCAGACTAATGCTCTTTTTAATAACAGGCACAGCAAGAGGTAAGGCAGAAAATCTCCAAAACTATCAGTTTTTACCCATAAATAAAGAGTCGTTTCCTACACAAAGCCTGCCTTTATCCAGGGATAAATAAAGGTTATTAAATGTGTGTGAGTTAAGTCCAATCAGGGTAATTCCTTTTCTGCTATCTTATTGGCTTGCTTCTTTTGTTTTTCGTCCTCAGCTCAGGAAGGTTAGTTGTTGAAGTACTTGGAGACCCTAGTGATGAGTGTTTTCCATTTTGTGCTCTGCATGATCCAACGGGGTGTTGAAACTTCATCTCAGCCCTTGTTCTGTTTCAGAATGTTTACTGGGATACATTCAGTTGTGGTTTTATTTGGCCTCAGATTGTTACATCGAGAAGTAATTATATATCCTTGACTAAACGGTTTTTACACAGATGTCCATGGCCAGGTTAGCTGGACTGACTTCTTTCAGTCTGACATTAAAAATGGCAGATTTTAGACTCTTCAAAAGAGACAGAATATTTGCTCAACTCTACAGAAGTGACAGGTCTCAGAATAAACTCCACAATCCCTTAGAAAACCTGTCATCAATAGCGTGGCCAGCAGGACCAGGGCAGTGATCAGCACTAGTGAGGCCTCACCTCAAATCCTGGCTTCAGTTTTGGGCCCCTCACTACAAGAAAGACATTGAGGTCCTGGAGCGTGTCCAGAGAACAGCAACAGAACTGATGAAGGTTTGGAGCATAACTCTGATGAGGAGCAGCTGAGGGGGTGTTTAGCCTGGAGAAAGGAAGGCTCGGGGAGACCTTAATCACTCTCTACAACTACCTGAAAGGAGGTTGTAGCCAGGTGGGGGTTGGCTCTTCTCTCAGGTAACAAGTGATAGGACCAGAGGAAATGGCTTTAAGTTGTGCTGGGGAAGGTTTAGATTGGAACATTTGTTTATGGAAAGGGTGGTCAGGCCTTGGAACAAACAGCCCAGGGATTCACCATCCCTAGATATATTTAAAAGCTATGTAGATGTGGCACTGAGGGACATGGTTTAGTGGTGGACTTGGCCGTGTTGCGTTAATGATTGGATGATTTTAAGAGTCTTTTCCAACCTCACCGATTCTATGATTCTGTGTCTTAAAGGTGCTATGGCAGAGAGGTTTGTGGTTTTATATTGCTTTGAATGGCTGTGGGCAGTGTCTAGTGAGGCAATAGTGTGTGCAGGCAAATTGTTCCCAAGAGGGAAAAGGCTAGAGACAAAGGCACTGACCATGTTGTCATATTGTCCTTCCAGGTGTGTTGTTTATCCGCTTCACTCTTCACTGTCTAGTGAAGAACAGCAATCTGTGTTCCTCAGGCCTCCTGCGGGGGTTACCAAAATCATTATCTCTACAAACATTGCAGAAACATCTGTCACCATTGATGACGTGGTCTATGTGATTGATTCTGGAAAAATGAAAGAGAAAAGGTACTGGAATCCATTCCTTAGTGTTTTGTGAACTGGGAAGCTGTTATATGCCTTGAGCTGTATACTTTAGTTTTCCAAAGAGCTGGGAAAAACTTGAAGGAAACTTGGTCTGCAGAAAGCTGCTACAAAGTGGAGAAAGCCAGTCTAAACTCAGATCCAAGTGCAGGGGTGGGAATTGTATCCATAGAGAAGTTGGCAGCATCTGCCTGCTTAACCTCCAGCCTGTTCACTCTGCACTCATGAACACTCACTTTTTACAAGGGCAGGTTGTGATAGGACAAGGGGTAATGACTTCAAATTGAAAGAGGGCAGGTTTAGATTGGATATTAGGAAGAAATTCTTTACTGTAGTGAGGCACAGGAAAAAGTTTTCCAGAGAAGTTGTGGCTACCCCATTTCTGAAAGTGTTCAAGGCCAGGTTGGACAGGGCTCTGAGCAACCTGATCTAGTAGAAAGTGTCCCTGCACAGGACAGGTGGGGTTGGAATTGAATAATCTTTAAGGTCCCTTCCAACCCAAACCATTCTATGGTTCTATGAATATAAGTCTGTTTCTTGCTCTCCTGCAGATATGACCCAGGCAAAGGAATGGAAAGTCTGGAAGATACATTTGTGTCCAAGGCCAATGCCCTACAGAGGAAAGGGCGAGCAGGCCGTGTAGCCTCAGGTGTCTGCTTTCATCTTTTCAGTAGCCACCACTACAACCATCAACTTGTAAAACAACAGTTACCAGAAATACAAAGAGTGCCTTTGGAGCAGCTCTGTCTAAGGTGAGCTGTTGTCCCTGTATTTCTTGAAAAAGCCAGTGTGAAAAATGTCCTTACTTTACTGCAGGGAGCACTTGGAATGACATTATCGAGTTGTTTTGACTCCTCGGTGTTTTCTCACATCACAAAACCCAGAAAAATGCTTTGTAGATCTGAGTCTCTGTTGAGTGGTTGCTTTGATCCTACTGTCACACTGCCTCTGCATCCAGAGCCCCACTCTAATTGCACCCTCCACCAATTCTCCAAGTTCCCTATCTCTCACCTCACCCTAGGAAAAAATAATGTCTCTTAGATCTCTAATCTCAGAGAAGACAGTTGCATTCCTGTACCCCAGACCTATCACAGATGTTTGTGCCTTTCTGCTGTGAACTCTTGCAGTGTTTCTGTGCAGCACAGTGCAGTAAAGCTACAACCTGCATCAAGCACCACCATCATGCAGATGTTAAATGAAGAGGCCTCCCTATCCCCGCTGCACACTGTGCACCCCTTAGTACTAAAAGGAAACAAAACAGCACAAATTATATTTGAACAGTAAAAACTTTATTTTAAACCCTAGTGTGCTACATAGAAATCTGTTCTTACAGGCTCATTCCACATTGCTCCCTGACTTCAAATATGTCTTACAGGCCCTCTTCTAGGGAGCATGTGCTTTGAAGCACGTTTTCTTTGGGGTTTTTTTGTTTTGTTTTTACAAAACTTTTACAAAACTTTGCTTTTTTATCCTGTATATGGAACTAAGCTGCTTTTTTTCTTTCTTTGTTTTTTCTTTTCAATTCCCCCCCCCCCCTAAGAATTAAGATCCTGGAGATGTTTTCTGCACAGAGTCTTCACTCTGTTCTATCAAGACTAATCGAGCCCCCTAGAACCGAGTCTCTGCAAGCATCAAAGGTGCGACTACAAGACTTGGGAGCGTTAACTCCAGATGAAAAGCTCACCCCTCTGGGATATCACTTAGCTTCGCTGCCTGTTGATGTCAGGATTGGGAAGCTGATGCTGTTTGGCACCATCTTCCGCTGCCTGGATCCCGCATTAACGATCGCTGCCAGCCTGGCCTTTAAGTCCCCTTTTGTAAGTATTCTTAACCAAAGCACTGTGTTTTTGTGCAGCAGCAAAATGCTGTTGTAACTTGCAGCATACTACACTGCAGTGAGTATTTTAGTTCTTTTTAGCCTACACTGTCTGTGTGTCAATGCAGTGCTTGTTAAAATGGTCCAGCAGAAGTTCAAAACCATGCGGTGGCAACAAGAATGGTATTTATGTTGTGTGTGCAGTAGAAACAGAGTGAATATTAGTTTTCGTTTTTAACTAAGAAGTGCAGACATTTTGTCAAAATTTGGTGTAAAAATTGAAAATTAGTGGTAATATAAGTTAGGAAGCAGTAATGATAATGATGGAGCTGACATGTCTGAGCTGTGAATGCAGAGTTCAGTTTGGATCTCAGTTTGTGTGCTCACTGTCACTTTGGCTTTTTGAATGCCTCATATTTCCTGTTTTGCATGGAGAAAATTTGCATTCTGACCCGTGAGCTGCTGTGAAAATACCAAAGATAATGTGCCATGTAGCTCTAGAGTGACTTCCTAAGTGATGAGGGGAAGAACACACACAATCTGTTACTGCCTGTCTAGGTGTCACCATGGGATAAAAGGGAAGAAGCAAACAAAAAGAAGTTGGAGTTTGCAGTAGGAAACAGCGACTACCTGGCTCTTCTCCAGGCCTATAAGGTGAGATAAAATTCTGTCGCCTCTCTTGGGGGTTTGTGATATGTTTGAAATTCAAGCGGAAATATTTTATTAAAGGTTTCCTCTCATCCTCTCAATTAGGGATGGCGTTTAAGTATCAAAGAGGGCTCTCAAGCAAGCTACAACTACTGCAGGGAGAATTTTTTGTCAGGAAGAGTTCTTCAGGTAAGGCAGTGTTTGAGGCCTTTCACAGGGACTGGCTGAGACACTGGCAGAGTCCTAGTGACAGAAGTAAGTGATAGGGCAGACTCTCCCTGCTCGGTGTGGCAGCCACCACATATCAGCCCTTTGTCTGTTTGTAGGAAATTGCCAGTCTGAAGCGGCAGTTTGCAGAGCTGCTTTCTGACATTGGGTTTGTGAAGGAAGGATTAAGAGCCAGGGACATTGAGAAGAAGTGGTCTCAAGGAGGCGATGGTGTGTTGGATGCCACAGGAGAAGAGGTAACTCACAGCATTTCAGTGCAGTTTTTCATGTGTACAGTCTTCAGAAAGTGCTACCTCTGGGGCCAGAGATGTCCTGGGGGTACATGATGATCAGGGTGATATGGCTTTGGTAGCTGTAGAATATCACTGTGCATTGGGACAACTTGTGCTTGCTTTCTCTTGGCTGCAAGCTGCTTTGTAGCCAGATGGCAGAGAGCAGTTCGGTTCAGCACTAACTGCATCAGGTTAGTGGTGGCCAGTTTGCTCCATTGATAGTGGTGGGAACAGAGCCCACGTGTAGCCTGAGACCTCAGGAGCACTGACTTGTCCTCCTCTACAGAGCACAGCAGTGCAGCTGTAAAAGTCAACCAGTTTCAGGAATTCAGTCATTCCTGGAGCAGGGTTTTATCTTTATACATTGAACTGTAGAATACCTAGTGCATGCATTGATTTCACAGGCAAATTCAAATGCAGAGAACTTCAAGCTGATCTCAGCTATGTTGTGTGCTGCTCTGTATCCCAACGTTGTCCAGGTAAGAGAATGCTTTTTCATATTTCCTTCTGCTCTCATATCCACGTGGCCTGCTTTCAATCTAGACTCATTGTGGTCGTTTTGAGCCTGGCTTAGGTTGCCAAACCTTGCTCTAACCTAGTGTTAGAGACAGGCAGCAGAGCCCCAGTTTGTACTGTTTGAGACCCCTGCTGTTCCCACAGGCTGACTGTAGTGTCTCACAGAAGCCAGCAGCAAATGTTAAGAAGCTATGTTAAATTACAGCTTTTTAGAAGGCTGAGGTCACAAACAAACAGTCAGGGTTAGACAGCACCTGGAGTGTAGTGACTTGGCATGTTACTACTACAGAATTTCTGTTTTTAAAAAATTTAAAACATAAGGTTAAAAGGCTTTCTGGTGCAGCAGATGTTTATAACTTTTTTTCTTACCATACAGGTAAAAAAGCCAGAGGGTAAATACCAGAAGACCAGTACAGGAGCAGTCAAAATGCAACCAAAAGCAGAAGAGCTGAAGTTTGTTACCAAAAACGATGGTTATGTTCACATTCATCCTTCATCTGTGAATTATCAGGTCAGGATTCTTTTTTTCCTGCAAAGCATACTCTTTTTCTTAATAAAAGAAATCATCTTTGCTTGAGTATTTAAGATTGCAGTGAGGATCCCTACTGCTGTTTAAAATAAAAGATCTTAATGATTGAACAGTCCTGTGTTAGGATTGCAAATAATGGTGTGTTCCTGAGTTAAGAGTGTCTTCTTGGGCACACAATTAAACTCCAGCCTCTGGAGTGGAACTAGGGATGCAGCAGATCCCTGTTCAGCTTTTCTAAAGCTGCATCTGCAGAGCTGAATGCAAAAAAGTTTCAGCTGCAATGCTGTCCTGGCTTCTCCTCAGTAGTGATTATCTATTGTTAAATAATTCAGGGACATACTCTGGTTTCTTTCTTTGAGTCCTCAAGTTCTAAAGTTAATTTAATTTCCAGCTTAATAGCTAATACTTAGATAAAAGCTCTCTCTCTTTGCCATGACGTGGTAATATTTGGCTCATGAAGTCTGTCTCCATGTTTGATGATTCGTTGCTTTTCCAGGATATAAGTTACTTATCTTAAAAAAAGTGGGTTTTCAGTCATTAGTGGGTTATAAAGGCTTTGAACTGTTTGTCACTTTTGCTGTGAAAGAGCGTAACAGATGCACACATGAGAATGTCCTTCGCATGAAGTGGAGAACTTGGGGCCTTGAGGCAACACTGGTGAATTAGCTGATTTCTCATGTGCTCGCTGTAAGGAGCATGGGGTAACTGGTGAAGTTATTGGCAGCTCTTATGGGTCAGAGAGAGTCTGTTAGTCATGTGGGTGCATTTTAGGCACATTTGTTGCACTTTGCAGCTGTAGGAGAGGCAGGACCTGAGCAGGCAGGAAGAGATGCATCCCTTTAACGAGGCTGTGGTGTGTGTGTTCCAGACCAGGCACTTTGAGAGCCCCTACCTGGTGTACCACGAGAAGATCAAGACGAGCCGCGTGTTCATCCGGGACTGCAGCATGGTGTCCGTGTACCCGCTGGTGCTGCTTGGGGGCGGGCAGGTGCACATGCAGCTGCAGAAGGGGGAGTTTGTCATTTCCCTCGATGACGGGTGGATACGGTTTGTGGCTGCATCTCACCAGGTAAGGAAAAGAAGGGATAATCCTGGGAGCGCTGCAGAGCTGTGCTGGTGTTTGGAATGTCCTGAGCCTTACACTTCCCTCTGTGTTTTACTGTATCAGGTGGCTGAGCTGGTGAAAGAGCTGCGCTGTGAACTAGACCAGCTGCTGCAGGATAAAATCAAGAATCCCAGCATGGATTTGTGCATGTGCCCCCGTGGATCTCGGATCATCGGGATGATTGTAAAGCTTGTGACCACACAGTGACATCAATCAGAACAGCTTTCTCTAAAGACTGTTACAGGCCAAGTAACATCCATGTCTTGATATATTTATTGGTCCAAAACATGGCATTAATCTCTGGAAAAACAGGATGGCGACTGTACTGTTGACAGTTTTTTTGGTTCTTTTTTTTTCCCCTTTGTTTGCTCGCTTGTTGGAAGTAAGGTGGCTTACAGTACACTCTGGGAAATGGGAAAACAGCAAATCTCCCCAGAGGAGTAGAAACCTCCAAGTAAGAAAAATGTTTTCTCCTGGGACTATACCCTGGCAGTAGTGTTTTCTGGTCACAAAAATACCTGCTATCCAGCTGGGTTTTTTTGATGTCTGGAGGCAGCATGTGACATAATAAGCTACTCCCAAATTGGTTTAAACTCACTCCTGCATTTTGACCATGACTTTACTGAGGCAGTCACTTTGGGCTGACCAGGGTTCATTTGCTCATGGTTCAACCCAAAGCCATCATACAAATGAGCACCTTTTGATTCGTGTCAAGAGGTTCTGAAATTTAGACGGTGTCTTCTGATGAGAGACTGGAGTGGATCAGTTGGAGTGCAGTGTTGGATCAGTGCAGGCTGTTCTGGTGACAAAGTAAAACTGCAGGAGAGTGTGGACATTTTCCCTGAAAGGCTGTTCCAGCCTCTGCTGCACTGGGAAGAACTAAAACAGCTGAGAAGGGACTGCTGTAGTGCATTAAAAATGAATTCTTGGATGACACTGCTAATTTCTTAACCTGCTCTGGTATGTGGTGGTCCTTCTGCCACCCTACACAGCTGGAAAAAAGTCCCACTTTTGGAAACTTTTATCCAAACTCACACTCTGGGGAATGAATTGCTAGTGTGGCAAAATCCTGCAGTAATAATGCACTATTATTTCTTCCCCTTAGCATTGCTGCAGCCAAGCTGCTCAGTGTATAGCAACTGCAGATAATAGTAAGTGCCTTAAGTGCCAGGACTTGGCTGTCATCTCTAATAGTAAAACCAGAGTGAGCAGTCTCTGCCACCAGCCCTACCCAGCAGTAACCCTCAGGCTGAGGAATGAGCTGAGGGAGGCACATTGCTTGGGGAATAGGTGGATGTTTTGAAAAAACAGACTTGGATGTTTGTAGAAGCAGTTTCACACCAACACACCCTCACAAGAGGAAGATGACAGGAGTGCCAAGACCAACATCCCTGTGCAGCAGAAGGGCCTCTGCAGCTGAACTGCTGCTGCATTTTAGCCTCAGCCAGCTAAGCACCAGAGGGCCACTCCCTCCTCCACATCCCATCTCCATGACCTGGCAGTGGGAAAGGGTAATGAAGCAGATGTGAGAAGATTCATGGGCTGAGAGACAGTTTAATAGGTAAAGCAAAGGCTGCACACACAAGCAAAGCAAAACAAGGAATTCATTCACTGCCTCCTAGGGGCAGGCAGGTGTTCCACCAGCTCCTGGAGCACAGTGTGACCGTGCCCAACCGTGACTTGGGAAGACAAGCACTGTCACTCTGGCCATCTCCTCCCCCCAACTGTATATGGTGAACATTCCATATGGTCTGGAACATCCCCTTGGGCAGTTGGGGTCAGCTGTCCCAGCTGTGTCCCCTTCCTTTAGAGGAGGGGATGATTAGAGTTTTAGTCTACAGGCTTGGTGTGGAGTCAGCTTTGCTTCAACAGTCCAGAGAGGAAAAATAGAAAAAAAGCCACTACCTCCTTTTAAAGCACTGTTGCATGGGGCAGTTTCACCACTGATGCTGCATACTGCAGCAGGGCAGGGACCCCAATAAATGCTGTCCCCCAGCTGTGTTTAACAGGGGCTTTGAGGGCACCCTCGTTTAATGCTGTTGCTTCCAGCTCCCTCTGCTGCAGCTATAATGGAGAATGGCTACAGCAAAGCAGTAACTGTAGCATCATCAGGCAGGGAAGTCACCCTCTCCTAAGCCCCAGTGCACTGAAATGTACCAACATGGGGGAGAGGAGGGGTAAGACAGAGAGGAAGAGTACTTATAAAGTCATATGTATAGGGGCTCATTATCATTCTTTTAATTCCTGGACATCTTATAAAGCAACAATGATTAAAGTTCATCCAAAGCCCTGGGGGGGGGATCCATGCACAGCTGCAGTGCTCCACAGCAGGGTATCCACCCACTGCTGCCCAAACAGAAGCCTCGGAAGACTGACTGTTCCTCCCACACTGGTAAGACACACGGTAAGGGCAGAACATGGTAAAAGAAAGACTCCTAAGTCAAAATTATCTGGCACTCAGATTTCCTCACTACTCTGTTAATAGCCATTTTCAGCTGCAAAGATAAAACAAATTGGAAAATATCTTGCACTTGTTTACCAGACTTCTATTAAATCTCTCAGTAACCTATCCCTGGCCAGGTGGGGACTATCCATATACAGGCACCTACAGTCTGGCTTCCCAAAGCAACTGATGCAATCAGGACAGCATCAAGGCCCTTGGATACACTTCACTGCCAAAAATGTAACCAGGCAGATCAGGTCAGACAGGTGTAACACAAGTTCTCGGCTCCCCAAATATACTGCTACTGAAACATGACCTGCAGGTTCTGCTTATGTCATGTCAACTATAAGAAAAACCTTAAATTTCCTAAAAATAGTATCTAAATGTATTATATCTTCTGCATCAGAACTGCCACTTTGTCTTAAGGATCACAAAGAAGCAGTACTATTTGGATGACCAGGACAGAAAAAAGATTTCTAAAAATATTTACTTTGATGGTTTACATTCCAGAACTACTTCAAATCCCTTCAGGTGAGAACGTGACTGGTCCTTTAATCATCAGGACAGACCAACCAGCATTCACACATTCCTTGTTTTTTCCAATCTGTTAATGTCCTTCATAGACATTTTTGTAAGTCAAATTACTGAGCACGTGAACACCTCCACAACAGGTTTTCCGCTTCACCGAGCTCTGATGAGGTGCAAGGAATACCACGAGGATCCAGACCAACCAGCAGGAATGACAGCTGGTCCTGGTAACTTTCCACTCTAACTGGTGCCCTGCAGGGATGAAGGCACACACCTGCAGCACAGCCACTGCACTACACCCCACTCACACCAGGGACTGCCACTTCCTGCCTTCTACCTTTCACCTCACGGGCACACAGCCTGCTTCCCCATGCCACATGTTAACAGAAACAGTAGGGTTACCACAGTCTATTTCTTAGTTAGAAATGCACAGTTTATTTTAATGCAACAATTAACAAAAAAAAGAGCCCAACGTTTCCAGATCACAGAACATGAACATAACAAGAGTTTTGTATTAGTCTGCTAGTAAGACTTTTAAAAGATATAGTATTCATGCCAATTGCTAGTCAACAGAAACAGCCTTCTAGGACTAAGCCCTTACATCACAAAAATCCCTTACAATGTAAACAAAATAAATTTTTTCTTAAACTTCTGAAATTCGAATCTGTTCTTTCAGGACTTTCATTCCTTCAAGGGCTTCCTGATGGTGAGTGACTGAAAGAGAAAGAAAAGATTAAAAACCACTCCTATAGCAAAACCAACAGAAACCTTCCATGCTACCTCAGACTTCCTCTGCTCTGTCCCAGCCCCGTTTTCATATACAGTTCACAAATAAGAGGGAAGTGTTATATTTTACATTTTTGTATAAAAAAAACTGCTTTAAGCTTAAAAGATCAGCTGCAGGTGAGACATGAAGACTGCTCAGAAATCTCAACTGCAGCACATACTTCTCTGGTTACATAGAAAAACTTCTTACTTCATGGTGCACAGCACAACTTGGCAGCTGTGCAGCTGAGCCAGCAGGAGTCACCAGCAGGAATTTAATCCTACAGCATATTTCATGGTTTGCTCCACACCTTGCATTACTCACTTCTTCCCCAGATTCTAAATTCCTCAAGAACTTAGGGATACTTGATTCTCATCTGCCCACGCTTTTATGTTCTTTAACATTTCACTGAAGTAGATTCCCTTAGAACTATTATCATGACATCCTGACTACTGGCAGCAGGAAGTGCCCATAACAATTCATCTTTTCATAGTTCCCACATTTAGACTAGTAAAAAAACTAAGCTTTTATCCTTGCCCAAGTTAAATTCCACAGGAACCATTCCAACTTTAGTGCTATTTAACCATATGGCACAGTCTAGTTTTAAAGATATTCCTACCTTCTCTTTGGAGATGGAGATCTGGACTTTGAGCGACTGTTAAAAAAAAAACAAACAAAACAATCAACACTGTACAATTGGATAGTCTCAGTAACCACTTCTGACCATTTAAACCCAGAACAGTTTGGTGTTGTTCAAATGCATTAAAAGACATCATGGTTAAGATTGCCAATAGCAAGTGTACCCTATTACTTTAAGCAAGAAGCTGCAGGTGAGAAAGAAAAATGCTGAAAGCTGGAGCCCTTGGAAAAGAGCAAAACAACTTCAAACCAACTACAAAGTCATGATGGTAACCCTGCAAAGCAGGAGCACTGAACTGAGGAGTTAGGAAGAGGGAGAACTATAGTCAGTTGAGAACAAAGGTAGGAACAGAGATGCCCCAAATCCTGTCACAACTACCTTTTTTGTCACAATGTTGAGTGAAACAAAAACCTCTATGCACAATTGTTCTGAATTGCCTATTGTCCCACAAAAATCAGCTATTTAAAAAAATACATTAAAGTAATGTATGAAAAATGTTTTTGAAATCGGCTATTAAAAGAACAACAAAAAACCACAACGCAACAAAAAACCCTCTTCCACATGCAACTGAAATATTGCTCCAAACAGATTTTGAATAATGAGGAAAAAAACCCCATAAAACAAAACAAAAAAACAACCACAAAAAACCACCAACCAAAACAAAAACCAACTAAGTGCTACTTGTTTAAACGCTCACCTTTTAGCAGGTAAGCCAGATTTAGATCTACCATGAGACTCAGACCTACAACAGGAGAAAAATAAAGCTCAGCAAAGCAGCCAGTAGCATGCATATACAATGAAAGTTAGCTACAGCAACAGCGAATTCTTATTACATAGCATCAAAAACCAGAGAGAAAGAAGGCTCTGGTGCTCCAGGCTTCCCTTGTGACTTTTCAGGAGAATCCTTTAGCTCTTATTGCAGAGACCCCATTTATCAGAAGACAGGAGTGCAAGCACATGAAGCTCCTCAGCAAAGCTTCAGCTACCACTTTCACAAAACAGAAGGCCAGACTGACAAGACTTTCTTCCTACCCGCAAGTATCCCTTCTATAAAGGGAATAATAATTTCAAGTTTCATCTTAGAAAATATAACAGCACATTAAGAGTGTGGAATCTGCCACAAGTAAAAGTGTGCTGAAGAACTGATGCATTCTTCAGGTCAAGTTCCAATGCCTATTTTATTCCAGTTATTCTAATACAGATTTTTCATCAGTTTTGTCAATGAAAACAACATTTCAGTTTTCTCTTCAGTACCTGGCTACTGACGTGTAAACTATTCCCAGTTCATCTTGTGAATTAAAATCTACTCAAACAGTGACACTTTCCTCCCACGTTTATCACGTTACTTATCAACTCAAATATTTGCTATTAGTTAGAAAATATTTGCCTTCCTAGACTGTCAGAATTCAGGCACGTGCTATTATACTCAACATCAAAACACCCAGTTCAATAGATTCGGCCAATTTTTATTCTATTTCTGCTAAGAACTGTTTTTAAAGGGTAAATAAGATTCACCTTTACCTGGTCTATTAACTTACAGAAATAAGTATGGACACTCTTGGTGTAAGTTAAACAAAACATTACGTGCCACAGCTTTGAAACCTTTGTAGTCACTGTGCCGAGTCACCATCCCTCCCAATTCCTACCATTATAACCAGTAGCCCTTTCACTGGATCACAGTTTTACTCACTATCACCCAGAACTAGTACTTTGTAACACAAGAATGACTTCTGTTGATAAGTAACAGTAAGGCAGAACACACCACCATCACCATTTTACTACATACGTAAGCATTAACTAGTGTTCAAAAATTCTCTCCACAGACCTCAAATCACACATATGCTTTCTTATGGCCGTGTATACACAGTTTATATATAGTAGCCACAAACCAAAACAAACTCATGTTTATTAAAAGAAACCTGATCACTACTTCAGTCTGTGAAAAGGCACAAATTAAGCGTTGCTACACTACACAGCCTTCTAACTCCTGCCAGCCAAATTCCCCCAGGAAGAAAAACAAGCAACGAAACACAACCACAATCAAACAACACACCAGAACTATTACGAGTTTGAACTAAAACACGTTATCTCACCTGCTTCGAGGCCACACAACAGACCGGGACCGTGAGCGTGACCTGGACCGAGATCTAGGAAAAAAACCAGTGGAAGCTCTAATACTGCAGGATTCATACAGCTGGGATAGAGATCGGTTATTGCAAAAGTCACACAATACTTTGCTGGACTGTTGGCTTTGCAGAAGTAACTTTTACTATTACAAAGCTGTAGTACATTTGGTCAGTACTGCCATCCACGTAAAAATATATCCCACTGTCGTAGGTGACTAAGCAATGACACCCTGTATCCTTGAAGCTGAACAAGAAAACCAAGATCCAAGCTGTAACTTTGGTACAATATTAACAAAAAAAGCTTGGAAAACACCAGTTCCAAAATCATATGCTTAAAGAAAGCATTCAGACTAGTTCTGAGAGATGTTACACCATAAAGGTTCCTAAAAAGACACAGATTGCAAAATAGAAACTTAACGTTTATATTAAATATGTCTTATATAAATACTTAACGTTCCAACTTCAACTTATGCTCCCTTTGACAATGTTGTGAGTTTAAAAAAAAAAACCCACACACCTTGACCTTCTTAGAGAGCCAGATCGGGATCTGCGAGGTGAAAATGATCTATATCTACGAGGAGAGATTGACCTGGACCTGCGGTAGGAAGCTGACCTTGATCTACAAAACAAAGTGAACCAAGTCACTGCAAGGTACTTTTCAAAAGAGAAGGGAAAGAAGGGGCAGAGGGAGGAGTAAGAAAAACAACAAGAACACAACAGCTACCTCCTACCACGGCTCCGACTGCGTGACCGAGAATATCTCCTTCCTCGGGACCTCGATCGTGATCTAGACCGGGACCTGGGTTTAGGTTAGAGAAAACAGATATCAGCAAACAGCTGCAGCAACCAGTGCATGTGAGGCCCTGCTGAAGTCAAAACTTATTTCAGACAACTAAAAAAAGAGAGCAATAAAAAAAAAACCAAAACACAAACAAAACAAAACAAAACAACAAAAACACACCACTAGCATCTGTCATTTGGAAAAACTCTCTGGGCCTACTCGTCTTGAGCATTTTTACTACCTAGAAAAATGTTAAAAAGCTGAATTACATTTGCAGAATTACATTAGAATAGAAAACACTGTAATGCGTATTTAAAATAAACCTTGCAAGTTTGCAGGTCGACCCTCTTTGGCCCAAGGTCTAGCAGATCTAGACGATCTAGAAGTATCTATAGCCGATCGCTGCATCTAGGTGTTCTCTTCAATCTAACGACGATCAAACTGACAGCCCAATGAGCCAGGGTGAGGCTTGATTGACGCAAGAAGATTTTTCTAGGTGGGAATGTGGTCAATCTGGTGTTCCTCTTTCTAAACCGGAGGGGGGCCCCAATTGAAAGCCAAATTTACTGTTACGGCGGTCACCGTCTCAAATTTTCTGCCCTTAAAGAATAAGGTGAAGCTACGTGTAGATGGCTCGAGGGGATCTGGCCTCTTATGCTGATCACCTCAAGGTCTAGGAGGATCTTAAGTGTCGGATTTGCAAGGCGCCTCAGCATGAAATCTTAAGGCTCGTGACATTCTGAATCAAGGCGACTGACTCAAACGAAGAAACCTGAAAGGTTTTGACCAGGTTGATTATTAAGATATTAACATTTTGTATGTATTAGCAAAAAATAAAACCGTGATATACACCTGTTGACTTATAACATTAAAGAGTTAAAACTGGTGTAACATTCTGTTCTTTGCTAACAAGAACTACACAAAAGCGAAACTGGCGAAGCAACGCGGCCGCCCCGGCCCCGCACGTACCTGCTCCTCCTGCGGCGGCTGTAGCGGTGACAGTCATAGGCATAGTGGCCTTTCTCACCGCACTCGTAGCATCTGTCGTTGGGGTCAAAGGGGCGCCGGGCAGGGGGCCTGTCGTAACGGGAGCGCCGCGGCATTCCCGTGGACACTTCCACTCTCACCCTCGAGCCACATATTATCCTGCCAGACACAGCATGTATTAACCACAGGAATAATTGCGCTCGTACAACGAGCACGAGAAATCAACGGTTGATGTGGAGTAGGGGGATCAGAGACTGCGGTCATGGCAGTCCAGGAGGCTCCAGGCATATACGTACTTCCCATCGAGGCCAAGTACGGCATCTTCAGCGTCCCGCGGGTCCTCGAACTCCACAAAGGCGAACCCCGGCGGGTTCCTCGCGATCCACACGGTTCTCAGCGGGCCGTAGTAGCTGAAGGCTCTCTCCAGCTCGCCTTTGCCCGCGCCCGTGCCCAGGTTGCCCACGTACACCTTGGTCTCTGCGGACGGACGGAGGGACGAACGGACGCCATGTCAGGGCCGCGCCAGGCACGCGGCCGCCCCTCCCCCCACCGCCATCTTTGACTCCGCGTCCATCTTAGAGCGCTCCCGCCGGGCTGCGCCCCCCCCCCCTCCCGCCCGGACCCGAGCCCCACAGGGCCCGCGGCCCTGCGCGTGTCCCCCGCGCCCCACTCCTCGCCGCCGCCGTCGCTTCTCTCAGCGGCCGCCTGAGGCGACGGACGCTTTCTCCCACCCTCAGCGCGGCGCGAACGTCGCCGCTCCACTCCTCGCTCTTGTCCCCCCCCCAGCAGCAGTAGCAGCTCCCACGCGATCCCCATCCCTCTCTCTCCCTCTCCCCCGCCGCCCGTACCGTAACGCCCATATCGCGACATGGTCCCGGCTTCCCGACCACAGCCCAGGCTCTCTCCGGCGCGACCTTTTATACAGAGGAGCTGCCGCTGCGCCTGCGCAGCGCGCGGGGGGCGGTGCGGTGCAGGCACGCGCTTCGTCACGCGCGGGTCTCGCGAGAGCGGAGCTGCCTGAGCGCGCGCGCGTGTGGAATCTCGCAGGGACAGGCCTTTCCCGCCTTTCCCGCCTTTCCCGCCTCCAGGCGGGAGGGCGGCGCTGGATGTGTCGCCTCGTAGTGGCCGTGGCAGCCCCTAAGCCACGAGCCTCCCCGGGGGCTCCTCCTGGGCACGGGCTGCTCGCCCCCCACCAGCCCCACGTGAGCGCTCCCGCCTTGGCGGTGCCAAGAGGGAGCAGAGGGGACCAGAGCCCCTTGTTCTGCCTGACACCCCTCATGTGTGACCCATATGGGCTTCTGGCCCTGCTGAGGCTGGGGGCAAAGGTGCTGAGACCACAGTCCTTATTCCACGGCATGGAGGCAGGAGCATTTCCTACCTTGTAACAAGGCATTCCCAAATAACATGGCATTCCCAAACTGTTCCAAACCTGTTGGGTGGACTTCGACCCAACACTGGCTCACACATCTGATCCATCCCAACCACCCCTTGGGTGCTGCAGAGTTCAGGCACTGGTTTATCCCCTCAGGCAGCTGAAGCTTTCAGGTGTCAGCCTTTCCAAGGAGACATGTACAAGAGTGCATGTGCAGTAGACATTTTTTAAGAAAAACTGACACAAACCTGACAGATTCAAAGTAATTTTAGATAAATCCCAGCAGGAATGAGGAGAGCCTTTTATTAATGAGGGTCAGACAGACTTTTCAACTGCATGTGAGCACAGCAATGTGTTTTGGTGCTGGCTCCTAATAAGGCAAAACAAATACACTCTGAGATAAATGAGGGCTCTAAAGGCTCCTCACTGGATTAATAATCTCAGGAATAATCACACAATGATTCCTGCATTGTGTGTTGTCATAAACTAGAAAAAAAGCAAAAGAAACCACAAACTTACTGAATTGCAAGACATTCTCATTTTACAGAACACTGATTTTCCAATCGCTGCTGCTCTAAAATAACAAATATAGATAGGGAATGCTTTTAAGTGGTTTTAAAACTTGCAATTTGCCTGCTAACCTTCCCTAATAATTGTACAAATTTGGGCAACATCATAATTCATGTTCTAAACCAGGAGAACAGTTGTGAGGAAAACAAACAACAATTAACCAACTACAACAACAAAACAAAAAATAAAACAGCTTTCTGAACTAACTTTTTAAAATCTGGTTTGGAAGTCCAAGAGTCACAATTCTCTTTCTAAAAAAAAGAAAAAAAATAATCTGGTAAGCAGTTCAAATAAACATGCCTACACCACTAGATAATTAATCAAACTAATTTTAAAGGCAGAGGAAAACACAGTTTAAATTTCTTGTATATCACCTTTCACAATACTGTTACAAAAATACTAAACTGATATATCAAGTGATAAATCAGTTTAATACAGCATCATTACCTAATGGCTCGCTTTTAATAAAAAATAGTGCATGAAAAATGCTTGTGCTTTTGGTTTATACTGCTTGTTTTATCCCTTTCTTTATGTACAAAAAAAAATCAGACAAAAGTATCTAAACCCAGCATTTTTGCAAACAGTGAATACTGATACCCAGCACAGTTCCTAAAACACGGCAGGTAGACCCTTCCCTAAAGACAAATACTTTAAACAGCAGACATCACTGCTGTTTCTCCAGATAACCCTGTACCAAACCTTGAACCCGGGACAGGATGATCTCGTTGGAGCTGCTGCACTGCTCGGGGCCGTACGGGGGGTCAATCGTTAACACCCCTGCCACACACAGTGTCCTGCCCAACTCCCCTTGCTCTGTCACAGGGATGTGGTTTGTTTCCAGCCACGTCTTCAAGTCATTCTTCCTCTTCTCCAGTTCCTCTGGGCTGTAGGCTTTGCTTTCTTTGGGCGCAAATATGAGAGAAAGGCGTTGCTTCATCTCACTGTCCCCTTCTTTCAGTATTTCGACCTCTTGGACAGCATGGCCCATGACAACTGAAATGGACACCTTTTCATTCTCCGGGAATGCTGCAAGGACAATGCTGTCAAGGAAAGAAGGATGTGTAAGTCTCTGTTCTTAACTGAAGACTGAGAAACACAGGCCAAGATTCTTGGAAATCATGCTCACTGGCATCAGCTTATCCCAGGTACTTAGGCAATAGACAGCACCCAGCATTTTTCTTTGAAAAGAATGCTGCTGTACTCTTAAAATACTAAAAATGTGGGCTTTGCAAGCAATTGGTGGTCTTGAATTTGAAACTACTCTAGACACTATCAAGCAGAACATTAAAGAAGCGAAGTGTACACTAAAATCAGGGCTTGGAATCTAAATAATTTTGTGCAGCTTTCCCAACCTTGCTGAAGAACCTGAAGTCTTCAGAAACAATGATACCTTCAATACATTTAGCATTTTCAGTACTAAAGGGAATGGTGACAGCTAACACCACTAGAACTTTTTAATGAAAACTTATTAATATTTATTGATCATTACTAACAGAATATTTTTTTTAATTACTGCTGCTAGTTTCTTAAATGAAAATAATAGTTTGAGTGTTACAAGGGGACACATTACAGCAGGTTCAGGTTCATGTTGTAGAAGCTTTTCCTAAGGGCACTTGCACCCCAGAAGTCCTTAAATGCAGGTAGGAAGGCAGCTTGTTATATTTCTAGGGTCAATTCCTCATATATCAAACAACTGTCTTCCTCTTCGGGGAACCAAAATTCCAGAATTTGATGCCAGCACTTCACTAATCTATTGTTACCACCATTAGTGGAAGTAATGACTTTTTGGGCTATGTCCAGTGAAATATGCCTTGATTTCACCAGAATCACTCACTGCTGCATGCACCTTTCCTACCAAAATGGTAAGAAACTCCAAGAGAAGACTATCAGAGCTACTCCAGAGCTGAAGCAACAACCAATTCTTCTGATACACATCAGAAGCTGAATGTTTTCATTTCTAGCCTTCATCCTGTGCTCGTCTGGGACAAGCTCAAAACTAGAAAGGTATGAAAGAGCTCTGGCAGCAAAGAGACAAATTTCTGTCGATTGCCTGGTGCATTCTGCCTCTCAAACCCTGTATTCAAGTTACTCACTTGAGATACTAGAGACCTGTGGTACCACTTTCTGTCCAATGCCCCTGCTAATTTTCCTTGCTTCCTCTCCAAAGAAGCCACTACACCTCCATGGGTGTCTGGCTAGAGGGGAAAGCAGGGCACTGATGTGAGAACTCTGGACAGAGGATAAGGATTTCAACATCTAAAGCATTAAAAACATTCCTGCATTCCTGCTCTCTTTGTAAAGTAGGGCTTGGTATGTTATTAAAAGCAGTCCTAAAGATGTGGATTGTTGAGAACTAATAGTTGTTTAGTTTCATTTGTAAGTTGTAAATAAGAGTAAGTCAGAGTTATAATATTGTGTGTTTTAGTATGCTGTTCCTTTAGCTTTACCTGCTTAACATGAACAGCTGGATTTGCTGAAGCCTTAGGCTGCAACTTTCAATTTGGAGATACGCATTTGGCTGGTGTAGAGTTAATTTTCTTAGCAATTTTCCTAGAAGCCAGTACAGTGCTGAGTTTTGAATTTAGTATGAGAATAATGTCGATAGCACGCTGATGTTTTGGTTGTTGCTAAGCAGAGCTTACTCTAAAATCAAGGACTTTTTAGTTTCCCATGCTCGGTCAGTGAGGAGGTGCACAGGAAGTACAAACCAGACGATAAGAAGGCTGCAGCCATCAGCAGAAGCTGCAACTCAACAAGAACAGTTAATGGCCTGTCTGCAGGGACACAGAGAAAGAATCCAATAAGGTGTTTGAAGACCCCAGACCAGAAATCACCACTGGACCAAGAAGCACATGCAAAGTGCATGAAGAGCATGTGAGCAATGGGCACATAGGCTGTAAGGGTATAAAAGTCCAAGGACTTCTTTGTTCTGAGTCCCTCTCCAGAGGCGCCCAGCTCATGCTGACCTCCTGCTGTACCACTGTATTACATTATTTATTTTTATAAACTACAATGTTGCTTTCTTTTAGGCCTTGCTTATTAAATAAACCCAGATACACAGCCCCAGTGTGCAGATTTTGCTCCAAATGAGTTTGCTTCAGTTTTGGGATCTTTTCTTCTCCAAAAAACCACCTTGTTTTCTATTAGTTTTACAGAAATAAAAGCTTTGGTACTCACCTGGCAGAAACTGGATCAACTGTTAAAACCCATCCTTCGTATTCGTGTTTCTCAATTGCAACAACTTTCACCAATTTGTTCACATATGTTTCCCAGTCTAGAGGGCTCTTCTTCTGCCAGTCATTCATATTTCCTACATCCAGAACCTAGAAAACAACCAGAGCAATTAGCAGACGCAGTGAATCCTTTTACTTTGCTTTCCACATCAGAACTGAGTTTGCCTCCAGGATAAAGATTCGTCTTAAGTAAAATTTACCATTTTTTAAAAGCAGACGTTCCCACAAGTGTTTTGCATACAGCTGCAGTTCTGTAATTTCCCACACAGTTCACCTGTTTTTAAAGGCACACCAGCAAAGCCTCAAAAATCACTTTTCTGGTAACTCGACGCTTTAAACATTCCATTTACTGCTCTTGCCCTCTTACAAAACCTTCGGGATCGCCGTCCCTTGAAGGTAAAATTTTACCACCTTAGCTTTGTGTACTGGCACAGCACTGGGGTCCAAGCCCTTCCGCTGCCTGTGGACAAGCGTTATCCCCCTGGATCCCGGCTCTATTCTCATCCTCTACGGCAGAGCAGCAGCAAGTGCGTTCCACTCTTTCCCCCTCCAACAGCTGCACTACCGAGAGCAAAGCTACCTCTGGTCCAGCATTGGATTCCATCCCAGCGTCCTCCCGCCAAAGGGGCCGGAGGGAGATGTGGGCAGCGCGGTGCGAGGAGGACCAAAAGCTGGGGACAGCTCTGTTCCCCGGAGGCTCCCTGGCGATGCCAAGGGGAGCGCTTGAAGCACCCCAGCTTCACGGGAGCAGGAGGTGGGAGCGCTCCGAGCCCCCCCCGCCCCCAACCCGCTCTGCCGCTCACCTGCCCCGTTCCCGTTCCAGTCCCCACCGAGGGCTCTTGGGAACTGCGCCCGGGCGGGATCTGCTTCCTGCCGCGGCCGAGCGCCTTTCCCCTTACGGTCCGGGCGTTTGTGAGCACGAAATGGGCCGATACGGAGGGTTTTTAACTACGGGTGTACATATAAATTGCTTAAAGGTTTACATGTACGAGGCCCGGTTGCAAAACGAGGAGGTGGAGCCGATAGTGCAGTGGAACTGCCAGCTTCAGCAAGCAAAACCTCAAGCCTTTTCAAGCAATCCCTGTGCGTAAACAGGGATGGATGCACGCTAATCCCTGTGCATAACAGGGATGGATGCACCTCGTACATAAAAATAGGATATTTTTGCTCCCCGGCTTTGAGTTGCCTTTACAAATTTCCCTGTGCCGCTGTGAAGGTGAGAAGCTTGATTCCAACACCCACCCCCACCCACCCACCCCGGCTGCTCTATTTCAACAGCGTTAAGGAAAAGCTTCCTACGGATGAACCAAACAAGCTGCCAGTCATGTCAGTAATTTGTGAAAGTGAGCATGCAATGGTTTTGTGAGCATAAAAAAAAATATATCAATGCTATGAAATGAGATAGTCATATTTTGCAGACTTGAGGTAATTTCCGTTTTTAAGTCTCAATTCAACTTCTGCAGTACTACAGGGATTACTTATGAATGGCTTGTGTCACTGTATTCAGCTACTGCTTTCTTTCAGTTATAGTTTATTGGAAAGCAGGGATAGCAAATCTAACTGCTTTCATTCTAAGAGCAAGCAGCACAATGGGAAAGCAGCTCCCGTTTAAAACAGCAGCAGTGTTTTTATCTATATATATGCATTTTACTTGTTTAACTGGTTCCCTTCTGGATCAGAGACAGGAGAGTGGTTTGTTAAACGTCCCTTTTGAGCAGAATACTCCAAAAGTCTTCAGTTTTAATCCCTACCGATCTTTTTTCTCCACTGTTGTAAGTGTAGTTACCACAGTTCTCCCATCCTGAATTTAGCAGTCGCCAGAGGCGACAATCAAGAGTCACAGAGAGGTGAGGCTCTCCCAACTCACGTGACTCTGCCACTGGAAGCTCCTGGTGCGGATCGAGCCATAAACACTCGATTTGCGGGACAAACCCTGCTTTTCCTGTGGGAACAGCTCTGCTGGGATTGCTGCGCTGCGCTCCCAAGCTGCCGCGCCGCTTCGGAGGGGTCAGCACCAGCTCGGACCGCACCCCCAGCTAAAGGGCAGCCCGGAGAGGTCCTGGTTCCCGGGTGCCACTGGCTCCTGATTTGGATATCGCCTCCAATACTGGATATATCAAAGGACTGCTCCCACACAAGAGATGTCAGGACCGAAAGATCTGCTAGCCTTACTTCCCTTGGGCAGATGATCCTGTGCAGCACCAACAGCAGACCAAGGTGCTTCCTTTCCCAAGGAAAGGTGCAATTCCCCTTCAGGCGCTCCGCCCCCCCGCGCATGCGCGCCGCCGCCGGGCGGGGACAGGAGCGCGGGGCAGGCGCATGCGGTAGCGCGTGCGCGCGGGCGGCGGAGCCGTCGGGATGTCGCGTTACGGCCGCTATGGAGGCGGTGAGAGCGCTGGGGGCGTCGCGAGCGGCGGGGGAGTGCGCGGGGGGCAGGGAGAGAAGGGTCTGGGGAAGGGGCGATTACCGCGGGGAGCGGAGCGGCCGGCGGGCGCTGGCGGGGAAGGGAAGAAGGCGAGGCGGCCGCTGCTGCCGTTGTCGCCGCCGCCATTTTGCGTCAGCGGCCGTGGGGGGAGGGGGCGCGGCCGCGCGCGCCGCGCTCGCGGTGAAGGCGGGAACGGGCCGCGCGGACAAGATGGCGGCGAGGGGGGGCGGACCTGAACCCGGTCCCGGCGCTGACATCGCTTCGCTCCCGCAGAGACCAAGGTGTACGTGGGCAACCTGGGCACGGGCGCGGGCAAAGGCGAGCTGGAGAGAGCCTTCAGCTACTACGGCCCGCTGAGAACCGTGTGGATCGCGAGGAACCCGCCGGGGTTCGCCTTTGTGGAGTTCGAGGACCCGCGGGACGCTGAAGATGCCGTGCGTGGACTTGACGGGAAGTACGTGTGCATTTCGAATGCTTGCCGGTTTTAAGAACAGAGAGAGGTTCTCTGGTTCTTCTGCTTTTGTAGTCGTGTGGTAAACTGTAGCGTTTAACTGAGAGCCATCGCGGACTTTTGCAGGGTGATATGTGGCTCGAGGGTGAGAGTGGAAGTGTCCACGGGAATGCCGCGGCGCTCCCGTTACGACAGGCCCCCTGCCCGGCGCCCCTTTGACCCCAACGACAGATGCTACGAGTGTGGTGAGAAAGGCCACTATGCCTATGACTGTCACCGCTACAGCCGCCGCAGGAGGAGCAGGTACGTGCGGGGCCGGGGCGGCCGCGTTGCTTCGCCAGTTTCGCTTTTGTGTAGTTCTTGTTAGTAAAGAACAGAATGTTACACCAGTTTTCTTTAAACTTTAACTCTAGAATAAATGTATAGGTGTATATTACAATTTGTTGCTATTTCTATCAAATGTTAATATCTTAATAATCAACCTGGTCAAAACCTTTCAGGTTTCTTCGTTTGAGTCAGTCGCCTTGATTCAGAATGTCACGAGCCTTAAGATTTCATGCTGAGGCGCCTTGCAAATCCGACACTTAAGATCCTCCTAGACCTTGAGGTGATCAGCATAAGAGGCCAGATCCCCTCGAGCCATCTACACGTAGCTTCACCTTATTCTTTAAGGGCAGAAAATTTGAGACGGTGACCGCCGTAACAGTAAATTTGGCTTTCAATTGGGGCCCCCCTCCGGTTTAGAAAGAGGAACACCAGATTGACCACATTCCCACCTAGAAAAATCTTCTTGCGTCAATCAAGCCTCACCCTGGCTCATTGGGCTGTCAGTTTGATCGTCGTTAGATTGAAGAGAACACCTAGATGCAGCGATCGGCTATAGATACTTCTAGATCGTCTAGATCTGCTAGACCTTGGGCCAAAGAGGGTCGACCTGCAAACTTGCAAGGTTTATTTTAAATACGCATTACAGTGTTTTCTATTCTAATGTAATTCTGCAAATGTAATTCAGCTTTTTAACATTTTTCTAGGTAGTAAAAATGCTCAAGACGAGTAGGCCCAGAGAGTTTTTCCAAATGACAGATGCTAGTTCCTTAGTTGTCTGAAATAAGTTTTGACTTCAGCAGGGCCTCACATGCACTGGTTGCTGCAGCTGTTTGCTGATATCTGTTTTCTCTAACCTAAACCCAGGTCCCGGTCTAGATCACGCTCGAGGTCCCGTGGAAGGAGATATTCTCGGTCACGCAGTCGGAGCCGTGGTAGGAGGTGTGCTTGAGTTTGTATTTTATTCTTGTTTTCTTCTTCTGGTTAGAGAAAGCTGCAGTTATACAACTCTTTAATTGATTTCTTTGCAGGTCCAGGTCAGCTTCCTATCGTAGGTCCCGGTCCGTTTCTCCTCGTAGGTCTAGGTCCGTGTCTCCTCGCCGGTCCCGATCGGCTTCCTTGAAGAGATCAAGGTAATTAGTGGAAATTTTTAAAAGGCTGTGTGCTTTACTTAGGTTGGAATTTTTTGTTTTAATTAGGTATTGGATAGCAGACTTCAAAAGCTGCTGAGCTCTAGAAGTCAGCTTCTTAAAAAGTTTCTTATAATCTTAGTTAAAGTCACTAGCGTGATATTTAGATGAGTTTTGAGACCTTACACAGCAGCATCTCCCATAATGAATTTCTGTGTGTAAAATGTCTAGTCATCGTGTAGGTTTTCAGTTCAACATGTGACATTAATTTATGTAGGGCTGTAATTGTTGTCTCTTCTGGTTGAGTTGACTCCTTTTTCATTTATCTTAATTTTTTATTTCAGGTCTAGATCAAGATCCAGATCTAGGTCAAGATCTGTTACATGGCCCCGAAGCAGGTAAGGTCTCTTCTGTGACTGCAGATACTTGGTTAGAGCTGCTTAAAAGTCTGTTTAGGCTCTCTAACAACTGTTAACATTTTCAGAAAAAGATGTGTTTTCTTTCCACTAGCTTAGACGTTTGTAGTTTTAAAAAGCAATGCAGAAGATTGTTCTTTTTCTTTTTATTGTTTTACATGCCACTGACATCCAGGTCCCCATAGTTATCACAGCTGTTGGTTTGATCAGGTTGCATTAACAGCTAACAGAGCAAACATTTATCTTAAAAGTTTATTTTTCTTTTTGTAGCTCACACAAGATTGTGGATTCTTTTCATTATTTTTCAGAGAAATCAGGATGTCTTTCTGGCAGTGTATTAATGCATTAATGCATGCAGCCAGGCAAGTCCTGAAGGGCTTGGTAGTGCCCTGAGTGCTGCAGATGTAGTTCCAGCTCTGTTGAATAACAAAGTGTTTTTCTGCAGGAGCTGACTTCAATTTGAGATAAACACCTATCAGAATTACTCTGTACCAATAAATGTGTAATGAGTAATGATCAAATTGTAAAGGAACACAAGTTGTCATCTGTTCTCTTAAATTCTAGTTCATAGTAAGTAAGTGCAGTTGGTGTTTCATGGAGCCTTGTCCAGGCAGTGTGATTGACAGGCTGGATGTGCTGGATGGACTGTCAGGAGAACAAGAGTAAATTGAAGTTCTGCTCTGGAGATGGTGCTGCTTATGCCTCAGCCCATCCCCGTGCCTGCTGTCCTGGTTTGGGGGCTACTCTTTGAAACAAGTAACATAATGGTTAACCACAAAGAAACACAGAAAAATAAAGAGAACCTTTTATCTGAAGGGAGAAGGTAGAAAAGCCTAAAGCTGAAGGCAGCATTTTCTGACAGTGGAACAGCAAGCAATCATGGGAGTTTTGAGGGAAGGGAGAGGTGAAGACCAGAAGATGGCTTAATTAAGAGCAGACACACAGAGTAGTCCAGAAGCTAATAAAGAGAGAAGGAAGTTCCCCAAGGCAGTAGATCAGGTACACTTTTCTACCTGTTGAATCTTAATACCAGTTGTTTCAACATGACTTAATCACGGCTCATCAATGTTCACTCTTGGTGATGAGCAGAAAACAGCTGCAGTCAGCAGATTCTCAAAGGAAAAAACATCTTGATTTTACCACCATTGTTTTCTCTTTTTCAATACCAGGGTGATTTTCTGCAGGGTAAAAGATACCTTTAGTGACATTTCTGGACTATTGTGTGACATCTTTCATTGTAAGCAGAAATTAGGTGACTGAGGCAGAGGAAGTTACAGATTTATGAGTGTAAAGAAGTGGCAAAATAATGGTGCTTAACTCCAAGGAGGTCACTGCTAAGTTCACATGAGGCAGTTGAAAGATGGTTTCTTTACAGAAGAGTCCAGGGAATGTGTCACACCTGGAGAAAAGCTCTGTATTCATGAGGAGGACAGACTAAACAAGTACATGATGTTTGCTGGTTTGACAGCGTCACAACATACATCTGGAAGTTGTTGTGGAAAGCCTTGGATGTGGAATATAGAACGCTTCCTTTGGGGATCTAAAAATTTCAGTTAGGCTTTCAGGCAGTATTAGTGTTTGTTGTGGTGCAGCAGTCTTATCTCAGAGACTGACATTTAGGACAGTTTTTTTCACAAGGATTAAGTTCAGACATTTCAAAAAATATTTGAAGCAAGTGCATGTGTAAGATGAACTTCACAGAGGAGAAAGATACTTGAGGAATGTGCTGTTCTGCAGCCAATTTAACTGTAGTGGTAGATGTCTCTCAAGCCTAATAAAACTTGCAAGTTTAGCGCATGGCTTTATATTAGCTGTGTGAAAATACTGGTCAAGATTTGGGTTGTTCATGTATTCCTCCCACCTGCATCAGCAAACACTGGTCATCAGCCAGGGACCAAAGTACTGAGCAACATGTGCAGCATCCATGTTTAAAGCTTTCTTCTGAAACTTAGCAGGCAAAGCCTTGGAAAGTTGCAGGATTCTTTGTGTTCAGCATGACAGTTCTCATACATTGAGTGTGACTGCTGCTGTCTCAGACACGGGAACATGTGTGCTATCAGCTTCCATGCTGAGCTGTGTTTTTTCTCTTTGTTGTAGGTCTAGGTCTCATGGCAGATCAAAGTCTGGCTCTCCAGCTAAGAGGTGAGCATGCACAGATAGAGCCTGCAGTAGTGTCTCAACTTCAGTGCTAGGTTTGCATGATTAACAGAGCCTGGTCCTTTAGAAAAAAAGTCTCGCAACATGGGCCCCCACCTAATCTGTTTGTGATATGACAGAGATTATAAAATTTTCTCTGTAACTCTTGGGAATATGTTCCCAAAGCTGTCCCTTTGTTTTCATTAACTCTTTGTAGTTTCCAATATATTACTAATTTTTTTGTGGGTTTGTGCTCAGAAAAAGGGCCTGAGCTTTGTTAATGCTGTTGATAAAACAGCGGGAGCAGGAACCTGTGGTGATGTTTCTCTTCTCAAAGCCTCACGTCAGTACTACCCCTTGCTTTTCTGTTCTGTCTGCTGAAGACAGTTGCTTAAAATTAATCTCTACACTAAATGAATAGAGAGTCCCTGTCAGAGTAAAAGTTGATTTGAAAATTTTGATGTTGGAAGGACCTTCTGGCTAGATCCCATAATAATTCAATTGCTTTCTGATATGCTTTTTTTTTTTAATATAAAAGTTTTAAATATGAAAGTACTTGATCTTTAAGCTGCATTGGTGATATTCTCTTTTTGACAGTCGGTCAAAGTCCCGATCACCATCTCCAAAGAGAAGGTATGTTGATCTCCCTACTAGTAACATAGACTCTGTAGAGCTGGCATTTTAGTATCTGTGTTGATTTCTGCTGAGGAGTTTGACTGCTGCTTGTAGGAAAATACAAGTTGAAATCTCTTTGACAGAAATAATGTCATGGTTGTGGCTTTATATATGGTAATATGTATACATGGTAGTAATTCCTCAGAGTACTGGTTACGTAGCAGTGTTACGTCCCATCTTTGTCTGCTCCCCTGTTCCTTTCAGTTCACTGACAGTTTCATTGCATAGAGACTGATAAGCTTAAAACACAGAATAAATGTGGAAATCAGCTTTCAGTCTCATTAAAAGCTACATGGAGGTTGGGGAAGGTGGAGTAACCTGGCACAGCAATCAGGAATGGAAGATCAAGCCTGTGACTTTTACTGCTGTCACATAGATTATTTGTTCTATCCCAATAATTCAGTAAATAGTTTTCTCTTTGTATGTATGTATTATGTATAGTGACAGAACCAGCAGCATTTTTTACCTAATTTGAACTCTTTAATCGTTCATTTTTACAACTTCAGTGTCAAACAATCACAAGGGTGTGAGTAGGTACTCACAAATGCTGAATGATCACAATAGGTTTTGACAAGCTGCTGTTTCAGAACAGTGAAGAGGTATCCTACCTCTCTGAAGGTCACTATTAGTAATTAGATAGCCTTACAGTAATCACTTGTAAATTGTATTATAAAAATAACAGGAAAGAAATGCAAAAATTTGAAAGAAAAAAAAAGTATTATGTCTAAATCATCAACCTATTACCGTTTTCCATACTGATTGGTTATTTTATTAAAAAACAGTGCTTAAAGGGTGCCAGAGTCTAGGTGTCACCCTGTTGCTTTTTCCTGTATTCGTGAATCCCAAAGGACTGCTGAAATGTTAATTGTGGATTCTTTTCCTTTCAGCCGCTCACCATCAGGAAGCCCGCAAAGAAGTGCAAGTCCTGAAAGAATGGATTAAAGTTATGAAGTTAATCTTTTAGGAAGAAAGTTATTTTGCTTACATTATTATAAGGGATTTTGTGGTGTCTTTGTAAATGTAAGAATGTAGATAGAAGAGTATATCGACTAAAATTTGGCATGATCTGGGTCTTCTGAGTTAGTCACACCAATAGACTAGCACAGGTCTCTTTTTATTGTATGAAATAACTTCCTGTGATATGAAAATGTGGGACTTTTTTATTGGCACATTGAAATAAAATGTGTATTTTTAACTAAAACCTCTCTGTAGTAACCCTGCTGCTTCTGTTAACATTTGGGTAATTTTAGCTGTGTGCCATGTAATGTGGATGAAAAATGTCTAAAATGGGAATGACTAACACTGGTCAGTGTCTTCTCAAGGCAGCCACTTTTCATATCTACTGTTGAATGGTCTTTGGTGAAAGAATCGGTTCCTGCTTTCTTTAAATGGAATTTAATATCCATGTCTGTTTACAGATGGATAAAAATTGGCATATGACTGTTTCATTCCTTGATGATTATTTAGTGGGCATTCATTTTTTTCCCTGATTTGCTTATTCTGCAAAGCTTATTCCCTGGTGTTTGACTGGTGATACCAGATGCTCGAAAATTTAAGGATAAACTTTTCTCCAAAACACATCTTTTAAGCAGATAACATCTGCAGAAACCTCTAAAGGTAACAGAAATCATTAATAACTTGACAATTGCTACTTTAATTTGTTTCATTTTTTAGTTCCTTAGGCTGTTAATATAAAGAAAACTTCTTAAAATATCTCAAGGGTTTTCCTTTTTTGGGGGAAGGCATAAGGCCTTCTGAGCTACTTTCTGAAGGACCTTATGAAAATGTGTTTGAGAGGCGAAAGAAAGCTGTTGCCAGTCTTTCTGCAGCTCGCTCAAACTCTCCTCCTTTAAGATTCTCAACTGACCTCAGGAGTTCTAACCTGCTTCACAGAAACTGGTATGTTTTTAAAGCAGCCTCCATATCCTGGAGATGGTTTTGTTGAATTATGCTAATTTCTTACAGCAGATGTACAACCTGCAGGACTAACTATTTGTGTATAGGTGTGTCAAACTCTGTCCTCATTCTGTATAAAAGAATTGTATGATAAGGCACTTTGTTGACACAGATCACAGTAAAAGACTGGAAACAACATTAGAAGACTGCACAAACAAACTGGTAGGCAGAGGGGAGAAAAGCAAACTTTTCTTTTTGCTAGGATGGGATATCTAGCAGATATCCCAGTTTCATCAGTAAATAAGCACTGAAATGGAAAGCAAGGCCTGTTTGGGCTTCTAATGCAATCTGTCATAGCAGTTTGCTTCCAATGTGTAAACCACAGCAGAGCAGCTCACCTGGAAACAAAGTTACAAGATGAACTTGGGTCACACTTGGATAACATGTGGTTTTCAAGAACCAGGTTTACTGTTAACAGGAAGCTTTTCCAGTGTCAACAGTCCAGATTCTGAGTGTGCTGACCTGCTGCAGCATCATCTGGCCCTTGTGCCTGGTCCTCACTGCTGTGGTGCTTCCTGTGCCTGGATCCTCCCTGGTGCCCACGATGGGCGTTGGGTGTTCCCTGTGCCAGGTGCAATGATCAGTATTCCGGCAATACCCGTTACATTCCGCTGTTGCTGCAGTGGGAGAGCAGGGGGTGGCACGAATGTTACCCTGCAGTGATTCAGCCCAAATGCTCAAAGCCTGTGATCCGTGTTTGGAATATTTACTGGTTGTGCAATGCCTGCCCAGTTTATGGTGTGCCTGGTGAGAGGCACGTGTACACCACTGCTCTGGAATTTGATCACCTTTTCTTTTCTGTACTCCTACGGCAAACCTACTCCACAATAAACCTGCAGACTGACACGACAGCTATGCTGGTACCTGTTTTTCAGTACCCAGAGATACCGTGGAAGACTGAGCTGAGGAGCCCAGGGTTTCTGTAGGGGGCTGGGGTTCCTCTAAATCCAGGTGTAGCAGCAAGAACGAGAGCAAGGAGGCAGGGCTATGCTGGCAGGGACGGCCACTGCCAAGGACAGCAAGCACTTCAAGGTGCAGAGAGGGAGCAGTGACAAAGCTGGCATCTGTGCTTCTGTGCAGCTGTGGTGTCCAAAACAGGGTGGCTGTGCTGTCTCCCTTAGCTCATCATCATCCTTGGAGGCTGTGCAGCTCCAGCTCTCACCTGAGTTTGGAAGGATTTCACCACAAATTCCATACAGTGTGAGCAATTGGAAAAGATCCCCTGACGGGTGTGTTGTGTGACAGTTGCTGCTGTGACCTGGGCCCTGCACCTCTGGGCAGGGTGTGCACACCCCACACAGCCTGGGTCAGGGGCAAGGGGACATGTATCCAAGGTCTCTGGTGCGATGGGCAAACCCCACTCTCATAACAGGATTCCCCTGGTTTGCAGTCTGGCATTCCCTGCTACTGGGCTTTGCTCTCCAAGTGGGTGCCTGGCCCAAGAATTGTCTACCTGTTTCCCTGGGGAGAGGGCTGTCAACTCCCTAATATGATGGTACGGCCATCCCCTGGCTTATGCTAATTTTTTATGAAACCTCAGAAACATGGAGGTTTTCATCAGACAGGCCCCTGTTACAGGGGTTTTGAGATTACATGTTTCATGTGGAAACACAACATTAAGAAGATGGTTTTCCTCCTGCAGTTGTATATTCAGGACTAAATGGATGTGCCTGCTTCACTCCAGCAGCCAAGGCGTCTTCCATACTATGCTCTTGTGCAGGTCTTGCTGGCTTCGAAATAGGAGTTGAACCAGAGGATCCAGGGCAGCCAAGTGGGATAATCCCAGCACAATGTCCTCCACAAAGCTATCCTGCATAGGCACTGTGCACTATGTAAAGACAGCAGCAGCCAGCACAGCTCGGAGCACTTTGCAGATGTTGTAATGAACAACCACAACTGCATCAGCCTTCCCACGTGCTTTGCATGAATATCACAGATGTTCCCCTGCTGTAGTTGGAGCTGTGACATGCCATATCCCTAAACAAGGTGTTTTCAGTGCATTTTTTACTGCAAAACAAAACCTAGTGCCCAGGGTGAGGCTAGGCAGAGTGTGAGAGCTTTGCATAGAACAGATAGCAGCAGAGGTGGTGACAGGAGTTAAAGCCAGCAGAAAACACGGGTGAAAACACAGCGGAAGAAAAATGCTCCCAAGTGGGATGCATCATCCAGGGTAGTTGGAGAGCTGTGTTTGGCACTTGGCAGGGTTTCTGGCTAAGCTGCTGGAGGCACTTACCCCTCTCACTGGCAGGAGTCAGCAGCCCTTCTCCTCAAGCAGCGTTGAACACGAGCCACGTGGTGGAGTTGTATTCCTCACCCGGATGGAGTAGGACGTTAGGAAAGTGGGGCTGGGGAGAGGCAGCAGCACATCAGTGACTGAGTGAATTCCATGGGATCACAAAGAGTCATAAAAGCACGGCTGCATCCCTTTGGCCTTCCCAGGGCATCATCCTACACCCCCCCCAGCCATTTCCAACAGCAGTGTGTAACCCCCCGTCACTTGCCAGCTGGCTGAGTGGGCGAGTCCTCCCGCTGGTTGAACTCAGGCCATGAGGAATAATTCAGATTTATGAGGACGTGGCAAGGCCCCAGTGGGGTCTTCTGCTCTAGACCCCATGCTTTGGGAAGCTGGGCTGCACAGGGCTAGTCCCTGCTGCGCTGGCTGACCCCTCCCTAAGGCCACAGTATGCTGTGACCTGTGCCTGCTTGTTCTGGTGTCTACAAAGCCTCTTCAAGACTCTGTTTATATATTTAATGCCCCAGAGACATGGAAGGGGGGGTATGGTCCCCAGCCACAGGACCCAAGTAGCTCCTGTGGGGGGAAAAGACAGTTCACCTTGTTGACGGCATCGGGCCAGTTCTGGGTTTCCAGGCAGAAAGCTGAGTGCTTGGGGTATGTGATGCCACCTTTGCCCTTCAGGGAGCCATCAAGGTTGTTCCCGGTGTAAAACTGGATGCCAGGCTGGGTGGTGTGAACCTCCATGGTCCTGCCAGTGCGTGGGTGGCGAGCCCTGGGGAAATGCCAGTGGAAGATGCCAAGGGACTGGCTGAAGGGGCACCCCACAGTTTTAGGGGTTGGGGACCCCTTGCCAAGGCCCCAGCCTACCTGGCTACAAGGCGTGGAGACTGCACCTGCTGCAGGCAAAAGTTGTGGTCAAAGCCATCCAGGTGAAACTTCTGCAAGTGCTTTCCCAGCTCCACAGGCTGCCGGAGATCGAATCCGGTGCCCTGTACAGTGGCCACCTCCCCTAAGCAAGGAGAACAGCAGCGTCAGCCACTCCTCCACACACCAGCAAACCCCTGTGGAACTGGTCCCTGGGCAGGATTGAGATCCGTTGGTTTGATGAGCTGAGGGGTTTTAGCCATTTGTGATCCTTGTCTCGGTGCAGTGTCCTGCTTCAAGCAAGCTCACCTTGTGGCCACTGCGACTTGGGCTGGGACATCACTACCTTGTCCCCAGCACAGCTGGCAGCCCCTGGGGGCGCTGCTGTTCTTAGCAGGGGCAAAGCACAGATAAGGAGCAAGAAAACACAAGGGAGGTTTGTATTGGTAACTGTACAAGCCAATTAATATAAACCCAAAATTTCTTAGCTATTAATGTTTGTGTATGCATAATATTTACATACAGACACTATCTATCTCTGTACAAAGAAATTAATCCTCCCAGATCTCTGAATAAACATCTGTGAGATGGCCATG
The DNA here is from genome assembly GCF_009829145.1 of Chiroxiphia lanceolata. Classification (NCBI taxonomy): domain Eukaryota; kingdom Metazoa; phylum Chordata; class Aves; order Passeriformes; family Pipridae; genus Chiroxiphia; species Chiroxiphia lanceolata. The sequence goes on from NC_045639.1 coordinate 9,438,274, forward strand.
AAGGTGGTCCACCTATGGGATGGTGAATATGGGACCAGTGGGACCAGTCCCCTGCTGCCTCAGGGCATTGTTTCAGGAAAATGGTTCAAGACTGTAAACCAAACATTTTCTCTTGTCTTTTTTAAGGCCTGCTGTGGGAATGAAGTCCTGTGAAGCAAGAACAGCCCTAAGACATACTAAACACAGTGCAAAACACAGTCACGCCAACCCAAAGGGGGTGGGTTTGGTGTAGGAAAGGGGAGAGACAAAGGGAAGGGGAGGGATGTTTTCCTAAAGTCACGTTTTTTCTACCCCTCTCTAAAGAGAGATGTTTTCAAAGGTCAGCAGGCAGCTGCCAGCATTGGGGATGGTGGTGTGGGAACATCCCAGCCCTGTTGCAGGCCCCATGAGCTGTGCTCTGCTCACTGCAGCCACGCATCCTGGTTGGCTCTGGCTCTGCACCAGGTGTGCCCTGCAAACCTTGGGAAGCATCAGTCCGCACCTGACAAGCAGCACATTTCTCCTGATCCTGTCTAAAAGGAACACATTTACTCAATTCAGCTGTGAGGTGGAAAAACACCTTGGAAAAAAATTAAACCATTCTGATTCAGTTACTCACATAAAATACAGCAGCCATTGCATGCCAGGGCTGTGTCTTTAATACTTACACAAATCTTGTCTTCATCCCAGGACTAAGACTACGCACAGGAAAGGGAACTGCAAAAAGCAGGGGTAGCAAGCTGGCCACAACTATGATGCGAAACATCTTCATGGTGAAAGAAGCAGGAAGAAGCAGGGCAGTGGTTTTGGTATGGCCTTAAGCTTTTCCTGTGCTTGTGCACAGGCATGATATGCCAAGCTGAGCAAAAGCCACATGAACCAAGGAATCCACTCCTCCAAGTGGCCCAGGTAGCTTGTCTACTATATGGACCCATGTTGCAGTCTCACATCACACATGCCTCTGGCCCCATTTCCTGCTGCTTCTCCCTGCACCCCCTAGGCAGATCTGGTCTCCAGGTCTGGGGCCTGGTGATGTAACCAGCACCTGGCTCTGCCCACTCTGCTCAGGTGCAGTGGGACTGTGCCCATGGATGAGGGCCCCTGGGATCCCCTTGGTGCTGGTGTGTCCCCCTTGCTGGGCACTGCTGCTCCCAACACCAACATAGTCCTCTGACAAACCGCCCCCCCCATGTGCCACACATGCTGCATCACCCACCGGTAGGGATCTTGGTGTCGTCCACAGGCAGGTAGGAATCTGCTTCAATGGAGATCTCGTGGTCATAGACATCCGGGGAGCCCTGCAGGAGGATGGGAAATGCTGGGATTCCTGCTGCAGCCCTTCCACTGCTCAAGCAGCCCTAAGCTCATTTGGGAAGTGACCGTCCACAGTGGTGCTACAGCTGATCTGGTAGTGCCTGGCCATCATCCTACCCTGACCTTGGGCACAGGACAAAGGTACTGGCACAGGCAAAAACCTTCATGGGCCCTAAGAACTGTAAATCCCACAGGGCTTGTACCTCACCAAGCAGTACCACCCTGAAGACTGACTATCCAGCAAAGGGCAAAGGGGGAAGGAAGCAAGCAGGGGAGAATGAAACCCATCCTCCTGGCTCGTCTCCTGCATTGCAGCAGGGGTGAGCTCCTCCTCTTCCACAGCCTCAGAAATGCTGTCAGACAACCTGCTGGGCTGGAAGGGGAGCAGGATCAAAACTGAGCCTTCAGGTCACTATCTAATCTGAGGAGCAATTTCATGCCTAAAGGTCTCCTGTTCCTCTGGAACACACCCGAGTTGCATACTGCAGGTGTTGATACTACTGTACCTCTGGGAGTACAAGCAGAGGGTACACTTAAAACTGCACAGCCATTATCAATAGCAGCCTCCTGCACAGAGGAGCTGGCTTGTCTCTCACTAACACTTTTAAGTGAATTTGTCTCATGTCCAATTGTGACTGCACTGCACTATCCTATTACTCTGACCAGCAACATCTTATTTCTTAGATCCTTTTCCCTCCTCAGTTATAAACAGGGTGAGACTAAAACACTGCTGCAATTAACAGCCTAATTGGTTGACAGGACCCAGAACAGGGTGTGGGAGCCCTTTGCACCCAGCTACTGCAACCTTGCTACTCTGCAGTTTTGGCTATCTCACATCCCATTTCCGTGATGTTTCTCCTCTCCATTCTGATGTGGGTATTTCAGTGCCGGCATTAGAGGCCCTGAACTCAACTGCAGTGGACTGATTACAAGATGGAGTCTGATTACAAGATGGAGTGTGCTTCGCCATGGTCTCGAGCATGGAGTTAAAACCCCTTAATGCCACAGCTAGGCTGCTGCAGGAGCTGAGCTACTTGCTTCAGGAGGCACCTAGCAAGCCAGCAGAGGCAGGCAGAGGAGCAAAAAACATGAAAGTTTGTTACAATCAAAAAACGTGGGAAGGACTTACTCTCCCAAATAAGGTATGCCAAGCAGATCTTGCTTGGAGAAAGGGGAACCCAGTCAATGGACACTCAGGGCCCATCTTGGTAGCAGATGACCTTTGCTCAGATACTGGTGAACTGGCCAATGGGCATCTGGGGGCTACCACGGGGAGGGTATTTAAGGCCATGCCTGGAGACTGCTGGGGGGGGCTGTTTGAGGACTGCTGAGGGAGCTGCTGCCACTCTGTTACCCTGCTGGTTCTGAGTTCCTCGGAGGATACAAGGTGACCAGGGAAGAAGCCCAGCAGAGATCTACTAGCTTGCAAGCCAGCAGAACTTCATGGTGGTGGTAACTCCTGTCCTGTGCTTTTAACAGTTACCCTTAGCTTTTCCTACTTTTCTATCTTCCTTCTTTCTCTCTGCTCTCTTGTGCTACAAAATAAAGTTGAATTATTGTCTCGGGATCCAGCATCTGGCCTCGTTTGTGCCTTAATCTCGCTTATGAGAATGTTTTAGAACCTGGCTCCCCTCTGCATCTAAGAGGATTGGAGCACACCCATGCAAGGGTTCAGCATGTTGTCTCAGAAATGCCAACAGAATACAGCTAAGAAATGTCAGTCCAGCAGTAGGGCACACCAGAGCACCTCCTCTGTAATCTCCCCAAGGGAAGAGGAGAGACTGAAGCTCCCCAGTTACACACAAAAGGAGAGATAATATTCAAGAAGCACTGAGACAACATGTCCTCAGTTGAGGTCTGTGCGGTTCTGTCCTGTCCCTGAATGCAGCCCACAATGCATAGAGACAACCCCCAAAAACATGCTGTGTCCCCAGACCAGCATGTTGGTCCCAGTGATCCCATGGGAAGCTCACAGATCATCCCATGGGTCCCCAGGCTTTTTTCCCTTGCACAGTGTCTCTCCAAGGAGTTCATCTCCCCACGCTTACCTGCCCTGCGAGGTTGAAGTACGCGTGGTTTGTCAGGCTGATGGGTGTCGTCTTGCTGGTCTGGGCTCGATAGTTGATGGCCAGCTGCCTGCCACTGAGGGTGTAGGTCACCCAGACTTTCAGGTCTCCAGGGTACCCTTCCTCACCATCGGGGCTGAGCCGGAAGAAGCGGACACCATCCGGGAGTACCTCGGGGCTCCAGAGAACCTGCAAGGAGCATGATTGTTGGTGGGACAGTGATGGAAAACATCACTTCTCTCCTGCCTCAGCCTGGGCTAAACCCAGGGACAGAAGGCACTCAAGGGATGTTGCACTGAAACAAAGGCTTTTTCATTCACCTTTCCTGCCCTTACTCCTAGAAGGGAAAAAAGGAAAAAAAAAAAAAAAAAAGAGACCAATCAATCTTTTTCTCCCTGTGAAGGACTAAACCCAAGATACCCTCGTTGAAAAAAAAAAAAAAAAGGGAAGAAAACACAGGCACCAGCCTGCTCTTGGTCAGCCAGGACCAGCAGCAGTGAACAAATTTTCCAATGAGCAGCTAGACAAACAAGGCAGTTTGGCAGTCTGATAGTGGTCTGTTCCAGCCTGCGTTACTCCATGCCTAAGAGAGTTCACATGTTTGACTTTTTGCCCTGCAGCTGGACTTATTCCCCTTTCCATGGATCTTGTGATGTACAACATCACTACAACGAGCTGCCACCCTTCCCTCTGCTCACTAGGCTCTGGCTTCTAGGACAGTGTAAGTACACACCGGGAGCTCTTGCTCAGGGGCAGGGGTTGGGTTAAATAGTACCAGACATACTGCCAGACACATCCACAGGTCTCTCTCCAGAGAGCTGGCAGCTCTCCCATTCTTGCCCCTGCCACAGACCAGGGCTCTGCTTGAAGCCAAACGTGCCAGAGAGTGAAGCAAGGCAGCTCACCACACACAGATGCCCAGATAGCCTGTTTGACCCTGGCCTGATGCTAAGGATGGATGTGTAATAAGAGGTGAGGTGTCTGGGCTCTGGAGTTTTGCATCTACCTAAGGAATAGTTACTGTCTAATAAAAGAGGAGAGATTTAGGAATGGGGGCCAGATAATGCTTTTGAGATGATCCTTCTCATGTCCTACCCAGAGATCACAAACAATGGGGCACTGTCAAAAGCCAGCATTTTCACCAAACATAGGAACTGAGGGTGCCAAATATACCAGGTTGCAGAGCAGGTCCTCCTGCACAGAGTGCAGGTCAGCTGCAGCTCCCACTGCTCTACAGATGCTATGGTTTCAACTACGAGTTTCTATTTAAGTTCTTTGAAGAAAAAGCTATTAAAGTCCAGGAAGCATAGAGGTATCATCATTTTTTTTAAGATAAGAGAGTTATTTTCTGAAGTCCCCCAGCAGTGTGGTCATGTACTGCTGCCATGCAAGCACAGCTACAAGACCCTCATCAGACCACACACTGACCGCAGCACTGAGATCTGCAAGATCAGGAAGAACTAACAAGATCTGTCAAGACAGTCACAGCCAAATGCCACTGTGTCTTGTTTGTGTTAGAGTTATCTCTGAACAGTGATTATTTCCTGGCTGGAGGAGGTCTTGAGAGGGTGCCCACGTGTGCCCTGTGGGCCAGAGGACACACAGCTCTGGCTGGGAGATGTCACAGGCACACTGTACCCAACAGGCTGGTGTGCCTTCAGCAAGCAAGGGGAAGAGACCACATCCCCCACCTGCAGAAGACAGCCCAGAAGCCTCAGGTGCAAAGGAGTGCATGTTTTCAGCTCCAGATCACAGGGGTCAGGGTGCATAAAGAAACCTTAAACCAAATTGTCCTCTTTGGGGCACAACAGCCAAGGCACTCCTGTACTCCCTTTTTTCTGAGGCTGCTGAGGAGCATTTCATCCCAACCTGATGACAGTTCACACTGTACTGCCTAGAAGTGATTTTTTTCTAGACACTCTGACTTTTGTCCCATCAGCCTGGATGTTCTCTCATGAAATAAAACATTAACCCAGGAAAACAGGTACGCCAGCATATTCGCATGTGTTCCTCTGGGGAAATGGTGGATCAGCTACCTGCTGGTCACAAATACATTTGATCTGACAGAGGCTGGGAAAGCAGAGACTTCTGAGCCTGCTCTGCAATGAAGCAAGGTTATCAGCAAGGCTTTCAAGAGAGGAAATGCTCTGTTGCTCTCACCATCTGTAGTGCAGGGACAGTATTTGACTTCAGCAACAGCTCTTGGGAGAAGATGAAAGAGGTTGAGTGCCTGGGGGCCAGGGAAAGGTTATTTTAACTCATGAGGTCACAGGGGAGGGCTGGGAAGGAGACACAGTTTCCCACTGCTGTGAGTCAGAGTGAGAGCCAAGTGGCATGGAAGGGTGCATGCAATGACTGCACTGAACCTGCAGCACCACCCTGCTCTCCCCCTACTTGGAAGTACTGTTACAAGCAAGCAGCAATGACAGTTTCTGCAAACCCAGGTCCTTCTGACTCTGGGAGGAGGTATGGGCAGGTACCAGCCTTTAAACTGCAAGTGGAAATCAGCCTTTGTGGATCCCTGTTCCCCAGGACACTTTCTTTGGGCACTGGCACACCTACAGTACCCACTCCAGGGTGGTACAGCTGGTGCCCAGGGAGCCTCCATTGCACTTGAGGTTGGTCCTCACTTTTGTGTCCCAAGCCAGGCTCTGTAGGAGCAGCACCTTGCCCAGGACAACCCTATCAGAACTGGGCTCATGAGGCCTCAGGGCTGCAGGCACACAGAGGAAGCACAGCACTCCTCAGCACGACATCAAGGAAGATATAAGCGAGCCCTGCAAACTCAGGCAAAGACAAGCCAACCCAGCAGCTCACAAGATCCGTCTCACTTCCCCCCATTCCTGCACTCACAGCACTTTCTGAGATGATTCAACTCAATAACCACCAGAAAATGCTACAGGGGCGGGAGGGAAGACATCATATCCTCTTGCCACAACCCCACAGGCTGTGTGCTGGGAGGACACTGGGACCGCCAACCTGATTTTCACCTTGTCAAATCCCTTGGCTCCTCCATGCAGGCTGTTGGGCCCATTGTTGAGGAACAGCTGATACTCCTTCCCGTCCAAAGTGAACCTCCCCTTCGCAATCCTGTTGGCAACACGCCCCACGACAGCACCGAAGAAGGGGTGCTTCCTTGTGTAACCTGTCCAGAAAAACAGCACACGGTTGAACAGAAGGATTGGGACAGGATGGGTGATCTCCGTGTGTGCTTATGGACTCAGAGGTGTCTCTCTCTGTTTCCCTCCAGGACTAAACACATGACTGCAGTCCCAGTGTTTCACAGGACACACAGCTCACCACTGATTAAAACAGCCTGATGGGATCTTGTATTCTTTGCAGATTTGCAGAAAAGGGCTCTTGCAGTCAAGGTGTGATTCACAGCTGCCCCATCAGAGGGACACACCGCAAGCTGGAGCCACCAGTGTCCCAGTTCAACATCCACCACATCCAGCCAGGACAGGCAGCAGGAAGTGTATCTGTTCAGCCCATGATTTGGAGGGGACCCTTAGAAGCAGATCACGCTGTAAACGCTGATTAAATTGCTACATTGCTGATTGGGGGGTGGGGTGTAATTTTTTTTTTTTTTTAAAGAAACGGATTTAGACCCACCTTCCAAAGTGTCAAATCCCAGGACAACATCTGAAAACTTCCCATCCCTGTCTTTAGTCTCCAGAGCGGCGATGATGCACCCTAAGGACAGGATCTCCACTTTCACGCTGTCCGACTGTAAAACGAACTTCTCCACCTCTCCTCCTCCCTGCTCCGCGGGCATCCGCCCGAACGCCTCTCTCCGCACCGCTGTCATCGCTCCCCAAAAGCCGGCCACCGACCCTTCCGGGGAGCCGCAGCGCTGCCCGGGAAGGACGCTCGTGAGGAGGAAGAAACAATGGCGGCCGGGATGGGAGCACACAAGGCTCCAAAGGGCGGCCAGAACACCGGCCCGGCCGCCTCCCGGCGCGGGGAGGAGCCGCGCCGCGCCCGGTGCAGGGAGCGCTGGGCACCCTGGGCTGACACCGAGGGGCAGCAGCCGCCGGGTCCGGGCGGCGGGAGGTGGCCGAGGGGAGCGGGAAGGATGCGGAAAGAAGAGAACGAGGCTGCGGTGCTCAGGCGGGCGCTGCCAAGCCGGGCAGTGCAGCCGCCAGCTCGCAAGTCCGGGGGACGGACCATCGCCTCTACCCTCTCCTGTGCCCCACTTGCATCACACCGACACGACTTTCACGGCCCCTGCAAAGCGTGGCACGACAAAAAGCTGTTTTCTCCCTTTGTCCTCCCCCCCTTAGTCCCTCCACAAGAGGCAGAAGGCAGTGCCTGCTGACGGAGCTGTAAATCAGGGTCAGGGTATTTGCTGGCCAGGGTGTTGTTATTCTCCAAGTTGTGGCTCTGACCCAGACTCCATTAAAAATCATTGTCTTCCGAAATATTGACCTCTGCCTGTCTCCGGTCTTTGCAGGCAACTTCAGTCTGCAGGAAAAACCCTGGCAACATGTAAGTAATGTATGAGCATATTTGTGACCTCTCTTGGCAAGGCTCAAGTGCAAGGCTAGAGAACCTCACTACAATTTGATATGGTTGTATTTCTATGAGCCCATTTTCAGAACTTGTTCAAAGAACCAATAATTCCTAGAACTGCCACCAAAAAGCCTCAATCAATCAACCATTGGTTGCTAAATCTTAATTTCCAACACAGCCACCATCCTTTGACAAGACAAACTACAAATTCCAATCCAACACAGAAACAAAACCTCCTACCCAGGGCTGAGCAGAGATGGTTTGGAAACCTGTGCTTCTTTGTTGGTGACAGCCTCATATTTGCTGTGTAACACAAATGCCTGTTCCTGTGTTTTCTTCTGCACCTTCTCAATCAGTGCTCTCTATCCAAAAACAACGTTGCAAGTAAACATCCTTTTTAGTGCTCATCTATACTACCTCCCATTTGAGACACAACAAGGAGCAGCACAAACCTTGGAGTGAGGAAGGCCCCTGATGGATGGAAGAGAGGTCAACCTCATTTATAACCGATTTATGAAGTGTTTTCACATGCAGAGTGTTCCCAGAAGCTCACTCCTTAGCACCTTGACTCCCTCAGCACCTCTCCCTTAACGTGCTTCTCCAGATATAGGAAGCATTTCTGCTTTGCAAAGACCAGATTTCATTGACCTGTGAGTTTTTTTAACATGACAGGGGTTGCCCTTTTGATTTACTTCTCTGATTTGCAGCAGAGAAAGTCTAGATCAAACTCTTTGTCTGATGTAATAGCCATGGACACCCTGATTTTCTCACCTACCTTCACAGATGCAAGACCACTCAAGCCCTGGTGACATCTAAGGCTGTTCCAAGTACAAAAGCAATACCACAGACAAATCTGTTAATGAACTAGGCACTCAATTTTCAAGCTAGCAGATAAACTAGAAAAAAACCCAGCTGGCACAAGCCTGAATCTTGCAGGAAACAGTAAGAAGCAATGTCAGCTTTAGAATCTGAGCAAGGTATTCCAAGAGTCCTGCTTCATGACCTTGAGGATTTCTATTTTTAAGGAAGAGTTTGTTTTGGGCCTTATTCACTGTGGCACTGAGATTTGCTTACAATGATGGTCAAATGCAAGCTCCTTGCATTTTTCTCTTCTTTCTTCGCAGGAGAAAACCGCAGTATTGGGCCTGGACCCACCTGGCATTGGTAGCAGGGCACTTCCACAGCTGGTGAGTGTTCAAAAGAGCTTGCTGTTCATCTCTGAGACTTTGGTTTCACTTCTCTGCCCTGCAGCTCTGCATGAGCAGCCGGGCAGTGCAATAGCTCTCTACTCTGTATCTTCCCTTGCTCTCACTGAAAAGGCACTGCAGCAGCCTTTTCCGACCCAAACCACAAAATGTTTGTGAGCAACAAGGATTTATCTGCTCTATTGCAGCCAGTGACCCTGCAGGAATAGCAGAGGTGTGGCATGAAGGCAGGTTACATGCTGCCCAGAAGCCTGGTCCCACTGGTCCCAGCTCCTCTAAACCAGGCAAGATATTCCTGTTTAGTAGCAAAGGCAAACTGGGAAGTCACCCTGTGAGTGAGTGGTCCTGTCTTTCCCCAACCAAAGAGCTTATAAAAAGGCACACTGTGATAAAGAACTGTTTTGTTGGGTTTTCGTTGGTGTGTTTTGTTTTGTTTTTTTTTTTTGAGAGGGAGCTACTATGAGAAAACAAACTTATAATGAGAAAAATTACAGAGGAGAATTTACTTCCCTGGGACCGGCAGTTTGAAAACTCCTGGTGCTTATAGGGTGGCTACCATTTTGCAAGACAGAAGTGAGTCCTTGGATTTCATATATGTTTGTGCTATTTTCTTAGGAATTCTTTATTTTTGTGCTTTTCTCAGGTGTTTTTCTTTAATCCAAAATAAAGTGACTTTGCTTAAAAGGCTACAGTCAACCAAAACTCTGCCGTGCAGAACCTGCTATGCCAAGATCCTTTTTCTATTTGGTCGTAGGGCACTTCTGTAATAAATTACATCACTACATTTCCTTCCTTAATTTTGTCTTTATGTTAAATCCAGCTGTAATTTTCAGTTTATTCTGGGCCCAGAGCAAGCCTTTAGGACTCAACTGATTAAAAGATCATTTTAAAAGGCAGGTCAGATCTGGGAAGGGACATGTTGTGCACCCTTATAGTATCTAACTCTATAACAGAGATCTCTGTTATCTGTCTCTGTTACCCAGATCCATAACCGCCATTTTCATCAGAGCTGCCTTGTGCAATGGAGCAGGAGTGTGATGTTAATGGTACTCACCATCCTTGAGACAGGTGACATGTGTGTATGTGTCCTGTGGGGAAATTTCGGACAATACTCCTGGGCCAGATTGCTTGGACCAGATCTCGTTTTGGGGATCTAAGCTGTTTGTCTCAGCACCATGAAGTGGTGCTGCTTTGCAGGCAGGTACCAGAAACTATCAAGCTGTTATTACACCACTGGCATTTTGATTTGAAGGTGACAGAGACACTCCAAATGCTGTAATATTTAAGCAATGGCCAATGATTACAGTTTGCTGTTGCTCAAGAAGCTTCCTTATTCAGTAATAGCAAGTGATGTACCCAGCACTGCAGCTGGAGATGGGGTCTGTGGGGGTTGAGTGCTGCACAGATACAGAAAAGAATGCAGACATGACTTCTTACACCCTCTAGCATTACAAGGCTGTAATTAAATCCCTTTTTCTGACAAACTCTGTATAAGCCCAAGGGATGAGCTGGCACTTGAAGCCTGCTGGGAGTTTGCATCAGTACACAGAACAAAAGGGGAGACGTTTCCCCACCATTTTACTGTCTGCTCATTGAATGTATCTTCAGCTCAGCTGGGTACTTCCCGGCACACAGGCTTAAAATGGAGCCTGCAGTTTTTTTGCTTCATCTCTTCAGGGGCAAATATACTGAGCCATTGATTAGGTTATTTTGGGATCATGGCATGGTACAATTGCTTGCTGTTATTCTGGCAGTCATTTCTCAGAAGCCTGTTATGCACGTTTTATAAAGCTCTACAAAAAGCAGAGCTCCCCGAGAACGTTTTACACAGCACGTTTCTGATGTGCCTTTGTGCGCAAGTTGTTTGTATCTCGGTAGCAGCCAAAGAGCCATTCAGATGTGTTGGTTGCTATAGTAATTACTTTCCTTGGGAACTAAAATAATAGCTTACAGCTCCTGCAGCTCGCTGTTGTGTAGGCTGCCTTGAACCAGAGACACTTCCATGTTGTTTTGGAGGGGGCTGGGGACTATAATGTATGCCAAGAGACAGACTTTCCTCTCTCCTTTCTATGCTTGTGCAGCTAATTTTGAATTTAACCTTTGCAGAGGATGTGCTACAGGTCTAAAGGTTCAAAAATAAAAGCAGCTTATGCAACAGTAGGACAGCTTTGCAGCTGCGGTTTCTGATGGGGCGAAGACTTGGATTTGCTTTCCATTTCTGTTACTGAAAGCTTGTGGGAGAGAGACTGAGGCTCACACTGAGACATGCACAGTGCTGAGGACCCTACAAAGGAGTGGGTGCAGGGCTCAGAGGAGTTTCGAAAATGCCTCAGCAAGTCGAGCAGGAACATGACAAGTAGGACAGCTCTGCTTCATTCAGTATTTTTTCCACTGGTGAAGTAACTGCTGTAAGGACCTGCATCTCTGAAGAGGGCTCTGCATTGTCGTGGAGGAAGCACCAAACAGGAAGGCCTGTAAGTTGCTTTGGGCTGCTGGACTGACAAAACTGCAGCTCACAGCCAGATGGGCTGGCATGGCATGGCACTTCTGGATCTGCCAAGGAAGTAGAAGAAGAAAGGCAAGGGCAAGTGGCAAAATAAATTATAAGCCCGATTACCCTTCTGCATCATGAAGCAGCTGTAGGTTGACTGCAGACCACACTCATGACTCACAGGGGTTGACCTACATAAGGGTCCCAGCACCAGGAACAAGTATCAATTTGGTTTTGCACTCAGAGGACAGCAAAAGGGGAGGAGGATATAAAAAAGGGCTTGGGGGAGGGGGGCAGGAGGAGATAAGATGAAAGGACAGAGAAAACAAATAGGGAAAGCATTTTGCCTCATGGTGCTGTCCTAGAAAATTTGCTCTCAGATGTATACATGGCTGCACTGGCAGCTGGCAGAGAGATGCCAAAGGGAGATTAGAGCATCACCTACTAAAGGCTGTGAATGCACAGCAGTTCCTGTTTGAGCAACAGCAAGAAGCAGAGTTGAAGGGAAGGAGGGTGTTTGTGGAAACCACAGGGCAAAACTGGGGGCCTTCATGTGGGAGGGGGATGTGCTTGGCTTGCAGGCAGCTGGTGATAAGAACTTACTTCACACATGCAGATGTGCAGATCCATTCCCCCACTCCCCAATTTAGGCATAGCATACACACAGGTTTTGTGTCTACACAGCTGTGCTGCTAAGTACAGTGCTTTACCAACAGAGCTAAAACAACAGGGAGTTGTATGAGCATCCCCATTCTCCCCAGGTAGTGCTGGATAAAGCACCCTTTGGCATGCCCACATGTTCCTATATGAGGCAACGACAACAACACTGGTATAACTAAAGCAAGGTGATTTATTTTATGGAGGGATAGCTCTGGAAAGCCAAGGGTGATGCTGTTGTTGCAGTAAGTGGCAGTCCAGGACTGCTCTGATGCCCCAGAGCCTCACGGAGGCAGAGAGAGCCTATGGATGCTGGGTATGGGGGCTCAGCCTGCCTTGTCTGCCTGTCCCTCCAGCCTGGGACAGGCTCGTTGTACCCTGCCTTCAGCTGACACCAGGCTGGTTGGAATTCAAGAGGACATGGTTTTGGTGTTCCCAAGCCCTCTTCCCCTCACAGTGTGGATGTAGCCAAGATTACTTGGGTAGTGTCTCTAAGGATAGTGCTTAAAGATCATGGAAATCCCAGGGTAAGACAGGATGATAGACTTTGTTAAGGAAATCTCTGAAAAAAAATGATACAGGAAATCTGGAAGTGCTTCACTGCAAGGACTTATGACTCTCTATTGTATTTTTAAATTTCTTTTTATGATTAGAGAGACAAACCTTTAACTCCCAACTGTCCCATTGTGCAGGCTTCAACTATGAGAACATGTAAAGTGTCTGTTCTGTATTAAACTTGTTGTTGTGATGTTTCTTTTTTTTTTCTTATCTGGGAATTTCCTATGGCCCTTTTATAAAGCCCTTGGGTTAAGTTTTCTGGTTTTTTATCAGAAAATTTAGCAGCATTTGTAGTCCTAGTGGATTGTGTCATACCAAAAACTCAAAATTGTCCCTGAAGCACACGGGTAGAGACAATATTTAAGCTACAAAATCCTAAATGCAGAGGGGGAAAAAAAAGTATTTATGTGTCAAGATGCTCTAAGAACAAAAAAAGTAAATCAAAGGTATGTGAAGATAAAATTTCACAATCAGTCCAGTGTATTACTTGATTCCATAGAATGTCATCTGTCTTTGAAACAGCTGTATTCATGGTGGCCAACACCTGCACTTTTAGCAGAGTAACAAAATTTGTTTCTTTAACCACAGTGTCCTCAGATGTAGGAGAATCTTGGCTTTCCTTAAACAGGAAATCTGCAGTTGTTATGGGGACTTTAAAGCATAATTAAAAACATGATCCAAGGATGAGATACAGTCTCAAGTTACCACAAGGCAAACAAAATAGTTCAGATTGATTTAGCCACAAAAATGCGACTTCTGATCTTTAAACCATGGTTTAGGTGGGGAGCAGGTGTAATTCACGACTTGATTTCTAGGATTGGCAGCACTGGTCTAAAGAATGATTAATGAGAGCATTTCTGGACCACTAGATTTTTCTTTGGGTTAATTTGGGAATCAATTTTGTTATTAATTATTTTATATTTGACATTTGCAATGACTCAGAACCTGCACTTTAGGAAGCCTTGTTATATTAAAAGCAAAAACTGCAGCTATATTAAAAATTTGGGGAGGCTGCAAAAACCTTCCTCTACTGGCGAAACAGTTTGTGCTAGGTAAGTATTCTTGCTGGCATAATAATAATGATTTCTTCTCAGCAGCAACTCTTCTCCCAGAAAGACATCATAAGATGAAAAAAATCTCCAAAGTTTGCTGTCACATGTCATTAAAATTACTTACATCACTGTATGGTAGGTAGCCTGTCTAAATGTGTGGCAACTGCTGGACAATGCATGAATGCTCCTGTGGAGTGTGAAAAGCTGAAGTGTGTCACCCAAGAAAGAGTGTCAATGGCACCCTAAGGACATGCTTCATCAAGTGCAACTTGCTACTCAACTCATGGGAGCTCTAGAGGGGTAGCAAAGATGGTCCATAGACCTTATCTGTATAAACAGCATTTCCTCAGGCAGGGAGGTTGTGCCAGACAAATGAATAGTCATGGAGTAGCTCAGGTGGTAATATGTATTGCAATTGCATAAGAGATAGCTGACTGCACATAGATACCTACCACGAGTTCACTGAGCCCGATTCCTCCACCCCCACACAGTGTTGTCATCTGTGCTGCCAGCAGCAGCAGCAGCCATGTCATTGTCACAGGTTTAGATGATGTCAGTTAGAGCTAAGTGCAAGTGGGAATTATTTAATTTAATTTTATTTTGCTTTTCTTTCTTGTGAAGCAATACTTGGTGAACTCACCCCCTTTGTTATAGTCAAAATCCTTGTGCTAGTGTCATGCTTGGGGAGTCCAGGAAGGTGGTAAAAGTAATGCTGTAGGGAAATCACAAGGGATTTACCTCAAGGCCATTGCAGCTAACTAGGTAAAATGGTACAAAATGTTTTTTATGGCTTTAGCCACCAGAACCTTCTTTGGAATAGGCGAAAATAAATGTAGACAACATCTTAATGATAAGCAATAGAACTAATCCTGATGTACCACATATAGCAGAACTGCTTTTTTCTTACAAAGTATCCGTGCTGTATAATGTGCATTAAACCACTGCCCAAGCAAACAAATGTATAAGAGGCTGGTTTGTGCTCTGGGGTTGTAGCATCTCCCACCCACACAAGGATAGGGAAACATCTGTTCTGCACCCAGTCTCACCCTGTAGACATTTTTTCTTACCAGTCAGATCAAAATCCATCACCAGTTTGCATTCCTGTCACTGCAAGAAAAGCAGTCTAGTGGTGCTGCACCATCTTGAATGGAAAGAGACAAAGGAGATCAAGGTTAGAAATAGAACACAATAACTTGTAGGAAAGCACCTGGCTCTCAGACATTCTCTCACTTAGATACTGAACCTTATGCTCCAGTTAAGTTTTCGCCATTGAAGAGCAAAATGCAAACCACAGAACTTCAATTAAACTACTATATTAGCAAATCACATCCTTTCTGGTAGCTCTGGTAGCTCTTCTTCACAGGTGCTTACCAAGTGGTGATTCTGAGAAGCAACCCCTGTTTCACAAATTAAGCACTGATCATTTCTAGGAAGTGTTGCCTAATATAAATCCAGAATTGTGAGCATTTTCTCCCTTGAAGATGCAACACTCAGGAACAAAAAAAATGCTTCCAAGATCTCTGCCTTTAAAATGAAGCGGCTATTTTAAGACAGGGAGGACAGTCCTGGTACCTGGATACAACTTTCTCCACAGATGGCAGTTCAGGTTGTAAGCAAAGATCAGACCTGGCTAAGGGCATGATTTATGTCCACAGAACAGGAAAGCTTTTGACCTCCTCAGCAGGACAGGCTGCCCCAGGATTGGAGCATTACACTGACAGGTAGCTAGGGCCTCTTACCTTTGCAGGCCGTGTTGGTCAGCCCTCTTTTCTCTCCACACCCCCCAATGTCCTGCTCGCTCCTCATGATTCTGTGTCCACATTTCCTGAGCCAGGCAGGACAAGGAAGTTGCCTGGGTTTCTTTCAGAGCACTTGACTACGCACAGGGCACAGCCAATGTGTGTGGCACATCCACGTCTCCTGGACATGCCAACAATCCAGCAACCTGCCAGCAAAAGGAAGAAATTTTGGAACTGCAGTTATTTAATGCTACAGCCACAAAGAAGCAAAGCCATCCCTTGATGGGGATGTGAATATTCTGTTACAGTGTCTTAAACAACAAATGGTGTCTACTATTTATGCAGAAAAAAGTGATCTGAACCAGAGAGAGGAAATACTGGCTAGACAGATACATTACACTGTCCACCCAATGCTGGTAACCAAACAAACCATAAAGGTAAAAAACCACCACCCATGTAGGGGCCCCATACCTGGGGAAGAGCCGTAACTCTGGGACTTTTATCTTTGCTGTGGCTGAACGGTGCAAACAAGTGTAGTGGCTCTTTTCTGCTAGTGTATCTCTATTGTATTCAAGTCTGAAAAATCCTACAGGATGACCTGTCAGGTTGCCTTTTTATCCTTTTAACAGAGGGTAATCACACATGCTGTGTATAACAAAGAAAAAGAACAAAGCGTGCAAAGTCAAAAACATACATAATGGAACATGCCAAGATGAAAGTTTTAAATGCAAGCTGATTTTGTCCCCTCATGCCTAACTTGTTGTGATAAGTACTTTTATTTTACAGTCATTGATTCATTTGCTCATGGGGCCTCAGCCTCACTTGGTGTACTGAGCAGGCTGTGCCCAGATAGCTCAGTTTTTGCTTTCCTCCCACTCAGACAGGGAGCCCAGAGCTCCTCAGCTCATCACTGGTAAAACTGACTTGTTTTCTTTTGAGTATTTTTCACTGCTGTAGGGAAGTGCATCACTGCCATGTGAGTGAGCAGCTGCTGCAGTCTGCTGCAGGGGTAGAAGACTGATATGTAGACAGATTTTGGCCAGATGTGTTCTGGCCATGCACTTTTCAAGAGACCATTTGAAATGCTTAAGGCCTGATTTCACAGATAATGCAATTTTATTTTGCACTCGGTTCTGAAAACCAATTCTGAGGTTGCCAGCTCAGTGTAAGAAGATGAGCTAAAAACAGTGACTGATGGTAAGCAACTGGTTTAAGTAACTTGCCTATATTACATTGTCTGAAGAGAAAGCAGTGTCATCACTTTTAAGCTCCTTGTGTATCTGTGCATCTATGTGCACAATGACTCTATATATAGACAGAAACATAGTGGTAATGAACAAAAACATTTTAAAACTTTGTGTCAGGTGATCCAAAAGAAAACCTGAGATCTGCTTTTGTGATTTTATGGATTGTGTACTTGAACTGACTACTGTTGAGTTGGCCCTGGCATGGAAGCATTTAAAAATCATGCTTTTCAGGTGTAATCAAAGGAATTAATTTTTTTTTTTTAAGAAGTACTCATTAGACAGAGATAAACTTCTCTAAGTTTACTTAGAGAACTAAAACTTGGAGTTATTTGGAGTCTGATGCCTTAAGAAACAATAAATATCCCAGTATTTGTGATCCTTTTGGAAGTGCTGGCAACAATGCAAGGCTTGGTGATTCTGCCATGTAAGGCAATGTAAGTCCTTACTGGTCAGTGGATCTGACCTCTACCACAGCTGTTTATCGACCCAAGCACACACCAATTTAGGTATTCAAGCCAGTGTCAAATATGCTGAGCAGTCACGGTTCCTCTTGACAACAACTAGTGTATCACATGCTTAGTACTACCAAGCTTTGGTTTCAGAAGTCCTACAATGAGTACCCAGACATAGGAGTCTCTAGGCTGCTGGTGGGTTGAAAAGAGTAGCAAGTAGCAAGGAGAAGCAAGCACTGTCCAGCCCAGAGGAGAACATGGACAAATCAGAAAGAAAATAATAAAATAATTAAAACTGAGAAGCAATTCCCAGTTTGGTTTGCCCAGGTATATTGGTGTTTTCACCATCCCTCCGCAACTGAGGCAGAGGCAACTTCCAGCAGGAGGGTGGTCAGAGCACTCATTTCTTAAACTGCTGAGACTAAACTCCCAAGAAGGAACCAAAACCCTGAAAGTGTAATGCTTTAGCATTGTAAGACACATTCCTCGCTACAGTGAGCTAATAGCTTAATGTAATGTAAATTACAGTAAAGGATGTAAGAAAGGCAGGGCACAAAAGGAAGAGGAGAGAAAATTGTACTGGTAACAACATGTAATTCCAAACTATGAGTGTAATTATGCGATTTAAATTTCTGCAGGGTTTGGGGATTTTTCTTCATATCATTGTTCTGCTCTTTCTGTAATTATGTGGTTATACTCGACTGCACAGTGGCAAGCAAATAAAACTAATTGCTGTTCTTATTGGAGGGTAGCGGACTGAAACCATGACTTCTGTTTATCACCTCCAGGTAACAAAAATTGTATGAAAAGAACTCTTTCAGGCAGCATTAGCATCTTTCTTCTCTCTCTCTCTCTCTCTCTTTTATACAAAAGCAGCAGGTCTGATGAGCAACATAACAGTGAAATCTGTCTGCTGAGTCAGATGCTCAGTTACAAACTTACATAATTGGAGTGTATTTCCATATTCCCTCCCTCCTTTCCTACTCATGAGGCACAGGCAGAAAAAAGGACTGCTCCAAGGATGCTCACAGTAGTGAGCAAGGAAGCCTCAATGTTACAAGTTAAAAAAGTAAAACATCTTAACATCTCCACAGTGGAACAATTAAATACTGTACTAAGTCAGCAAAGCAGGGTCTGCTACCCAGTGGCACTAGAACCCACATACTGCACAGAGGCATCCTGAAACTCTGCTGTTTCTGAGAACACTCAGTAAATAAGAATTTGGTTAAACAGTATGTCACAGGATCACACAGGATGGTTTTGGGTTGGAAGGGACCTTAAAGATCATCTCGTTCCAAACCTTTATGGAGAACATGGAAGGGCCTGGTGTCATTTCTCCATTTTCAGAAAAGTACTTCTAAGTACATGGAGGATATTATTAAAGAAAATCTAATTATTGCAGCATTTCAATGCCATTTTCTGACTCTGGTACATTCTGTGATTTCTCACGCTGTTACTTTTTGCAATGTTATGGTGTAAATGTCTGCTAAAATCCCAGAGCTCTACCACATAAAACTAATTTACTAGAAACTTCATCTGGCAAGTAAGCAGAAATATCAGCAGTGTATTTGGAAAGAAGTGCTTTATGTTCATAGATGGCATGTTCCTCATTGGCTGTTTCAAACTACAACAGATGTACGCACAGCTTCAGCCCTGTGGACTGTATGCTCTCAAAGTTGCAATGCTCTTTGTTAAAAAATAGGTACAGGTATAAGAAATACTGAAAGAAAAACATAAACTAAGAAACAAAGACCAAAAAGAAAATGAGAATGTGAGAAACACAGCAAGTTCAGTTAAATCAAGTGTATGTGCTTGAAGATAAGGTGATTAGATGAGCTGAGAGATGCAGATTCAAATCATGCCAGGCAGAATGGGAAACTGAACCTCCGCCTACTTCTTGGAGGAGTGCCTTTACTACTGGGTTTCAGAATAACAGAAAATGTGTAAACAACATTATCTGCTTTCTTTTCTAGCTTTCAAAGCCTACAAATACCATTTCAGATTGAACAACATGTTTTATTTGATAGGTATGGGCCTTTGGGTTTTTCCCCACACACACACACAAAGAAGAAGAAAATAATAGCATTTACTTTGGCTGTCTTCTGAATAATTTCCCTCCCTCCTATTTGGCTGCTCAAGTGAAAAAGCAATCATGTATCCATTCTCCAGTGATCTATTTCAAGCAAGGTTCCACTCCACATCCATCTCGGTTTGGCATCCACAGCTGCAGAAACTAATTCAGCTAGAAAGTCCTGTAAGCCACTTATAACATTGGGAGTCTTCTTGCCATGCCTCCATTCACAAAGAAGTCTTCTCCTGGACAAACTGACAAGACACAGATTGGATAGGTGGTCTGCAAAATGGGTAGAAAACTGGCTAACAGGCAGCACTCAGAGGATGGTGATTAATGTTTTTAACTTGGGTTGGCAACCTCTCACAAGTGCCCCCCCCCCCATTGACATTGGGCTCCATGCTGTCCATCCAATGATTTGGATGATGGGGGTTGAAAGCACCTTCATCAAGTTTACTGATGACACTAAACTGGGTGGTGAGGACAACCTGCCCTATGAGGAAAGACTGAAGGAGTTAGGTCTCATCTCTCTGGAGAAGGCTTGGGGGCAGGGGGCTAATGTCAGTATACCTCAGTATATCTCAATCTCTCTTCACAAAGAGCCACATGGAGAAGACAAGGAGCAACATGAATTTTTTAACAGTAAGAACAGCCAGTGACTGGAACCCAGGGATGTGACGGTAGAGTCCCTGTCATGGGAGGTTTCCATGCTGCTACTGGACAGGGTGCTAGATAACCTCATCTAGGTTCCCTCCCATAAAAGTTGGACCAATGATTTTTCCAGCTCCCTTCCAGCCTGGGCTGTTGGATGGTTGTACGATTCTCTGCACACACGCAGAGAACGGGCTCCCAGAGCCACCTTCGGTAACATGGCCCTGAAAAGGAACCCGAGCAGACCTACCATTTGCCAGCACACAGACCTGCGTGCAGCACAGTGCGAGGAGTGCAAGCAAGTCTAATGCTCACCGGGCTCGCAGGGATCGCACAAAGTGCGCTGCTGTTTCTCACCGGTGGACACCGGACCCCATCGGCCCACTTGAACTTCTTGCAAGGGGCCGAGGGCCAGGTATGGGTGCTCAGGAGCGGCCTCACGGCTCCCCGAAGCCCCCGTGACCTTGGCAACTCGCGGATGCCGTGGCCCTCGCGGCCGGGACACACTGGCCGCCCCGGGGCCTGCGTCCTCCGCCGCCCAATGAGTGGCTCCGGGAAGCAGACAAAGGCGGCGGGGCCTGCCAGAGGCGGCGGTGGGCAAGGAAAAGGCCGCCGATCCAGAGGCGCTGTGCGGACACCCGACGCCCCTCAGACCGTCCCCGCTGCCACTGCCTTCCCCCGCCCGACCCTGAGGCACCGCGGGGGGCGGGGCCGGGGCCGCCTCACCGCGCGCTGACGGGCTCGCTCCTCGCCCAATCGCCGCCGCTCTGGCTCCTGATTGACATCCCCTCTGACCTATCGCCGCGGCGCACTCGCTCCCTCCCCGGCTGGGAGCCAATCGCGACACCGGTGGCGGGCGGGGGGTGGGGCCCGGCGCGGGGCGGGCCGTGTGTGGGGCCGGGGCGCAGAGCATCGCTCGGGGTCGGCGGTGCCGCCGGCTCTGTCCCTGCTCCCGCTTCTCCCTCACCGCCCGCCGCCCCTTCCCTTCCCGCCCCTTCCCTTCCCTCCCCTCCGCGGCCATGTCGTCGCCGTCGTCCGGGGAGCGGTACGAGGAGGAAGAGGAGGAGGAGGAGGACGGCGCCTACGAGAGCCAGGCCAAGCGGCTGAAGCCCAGCGCCGCCGCCGAGGAGGGCGAGATCGAGTACAGCGGCGCGGAGGAGAGCGAGGGCCGGCGGGACAAGCCCCCCGCGCCGCGCGGCGGCGGCGGCTTCTCGGGCGGGGTGAGGAGGGACGCGGGGCCGGCGGGCGGGGGGCGTCTCCCCTCAAGATGCGGGCGGGGGGAGGGGGCCCGTCCGGCCCGTCCCGCCCCTCCCGCGAGCGAGGCCGCGCCCGCCCCCGGCGCTGCTGCCCCGGCGGGGGGGCCCTGCCCGAGAGGGGGGGCCGGGGGGCTTCGCGAGGCCTTCCCGGGGTCGGGGCCACCCAGGATATGGAGGCGCTCCGGGCCGGGAATGGCGGGGGACACCGGGATGGGTCCTCTGCTCCGCAGACGTGCGCTTGTTCCTCGCCGGAGCTGCCCGCGTGAAGGGGCTGAGCCTGCGGATGGATGGATGGATGGATGGATGGATGGATGGATGGATGGATTTCGGGTCTGAGACTCAGGGATTGCCGGTGTTCCCGTGGGCAGCTGGGTTGCCTTTAGGGAAGTATCGCCATTGCACATTTTGTGCCTGCCCTGTTGCTGATCGTAACTATAGAAACATGGGGGGATGTGTTGAAACCAAGGCAGAGGGTACCTTTCATCCTTCCGCTTTACCTTTGTGTCTGGCAGAGTACAGTGATAAGGCTGCTCATAAACGATTGCCTCCTTTTTAAATTCATTTGTATTTCTACTTTCTTCCTCCCCCACAAGCGTTGCTATAATCACACCGGTTCACTATATTTTGTTTTTTGCGACGTACCTTTTCTTCATGAATATGCATTTAAGTATCAAGATAGTCCTCGACCCATGAATTTGGGCTAACAACACTTTTGTGCCTGCTGTTTGATTCCTTAACTAACTGTCCGTCTGATTGTGACCATTTTTCTTCTTGATGACTCTTTCTGTTTCTTACTTGAACAAACCAGATCAAGAAAACGTCCGTTTAACGGCAAACCTCGACATTTAGAATACCTGTTTTATGCTTTGTTAAAATGAACTTGCTTAGATAAGTTATCCCAACTTGTCGCTGGAATAAGTTAGTGAGAGAGCATTTGCTGTTACCATTTCTCCATCAGTTAAATCTTTTGATGGAGAGGGTACCTGCTCAATTTGTTGTTGTGGTTTAACCCTCGCCTACAACCAAGCACCCCACAGCCTCTCACTCCTTCCCCCCCAGTCTGATGGGGGAGAGAATCAGAAGGGTACAAGTGAGAAAACTCACAATGTCCCCTCTTCCTTCTTTTTCCCTCACTTTATATGCTGAGCATGATGTCATACAGTTTGGGATATCCCTTAGGTCAGCTGAGGTCACCTCTCTCGGCTGTGCTCACTGCTGGAGCTGTAGAAGAAGCAGAGAAAGCCTTGATTCTGTGCAGTAAGCACTGCTCAGCAGTAAGGAAGATGTGTCTGTATTTAATCAACACTGTTTCCAGCACAAATACAAATTATATCTCATTCTACAATGCAGAAAATTAACTTCGCCCCAGCCAAAACTAGCACGTTATTACAAAAGTTCCCTGATAAACTGCAACAAAATACATCTCTGGAGAGAACTATTGTAATTCTCCAGTTTCTTGTGATGCAGCATCGTCTCTGTTGCAGTCAAGACTTAGCAGTGGCCTCTGTCTTAAAGGCCAGTTCTGAATGGAATCCATATATTTGCTTAAGCTATCTCGAAATTTTGTTGTGTAGGAGAGCTGGACATCCTGCAGTGAGTGTTTCAAGTTGCAACAAGATTCTGCTCTGGCCTTTGCTCTTTTCTGCATTACTTTATGAAATCAACTGGTTCTTACCTTTCTCTTTTTCCTTCTTTCTGGGTTCTGGCTCAGAGTGTCTTCATGATGTATCAGTATCTCAGTTTTTCTGAGTTAATGTGCAGTAATGCTGCCCTGCCCCTTTAGGTAATGAGAGTATGGAGTATGTAACTTTACATTTAGGCTCTCAAGAATGGCACGTGCTGAGTCTTGTGAGTAAAGAAACTGAAGCAAATGTGTAGCAGGTCAAGAACATGAGGGTTTTTAGGCAGCTTGTTGTGTCAGTTGTAGTGTACCTCAAGGAGGTACGTGGTCAGTGGGGATTTATTGGCAAAGCTGTGTTCCCATATTCACTATTGGAGAGGCAGAAGTTGTCTTGATAGTAGAGATCAAGCTAGTTTTTTAAAAATAAGCTATAACATCAAGTGGATATAATAACATCAAGTGGATATATGAAAAATGAATGACTGAGTGCTTTTGTTAGTAATTTTTGTGAAGCATTTAGTAGCAAAATGCCAGCATCTATTAAATAGAGTTGGTACGAATTTTCATTATTTTTTTTTTCTCTAATAGGTGCAAAACTGTACAGGAAACTTACTTATTCTGTGACATATCTTATTAATTTTTCTGCAGGGAAATGTTCTCAGCTTATAAAAGTTGTATGGGGTTCAGACATACAAGATGAAGGTAGGCTGAGAGGAAGGAATAAGTGGAAGTATCCTGGATTGCTCAGAAGAGAGCAGAAAAAGAATAAGTAGGAGGAACTATAGAGAATGGGGAACTAGGAGGAGAAATGGGAAAATGGATGACCAGGGTAAAAAGAGTGGTAGGAGTCTGGTAGCCTCACTGTTTGATTTTTTTTTTTTTTTTTAATTTTCCCCTGACATATGCCCTGGAATATCAGTGAACTGTACACTCATGGATTAAATGCACCTGTTGTATAAAAGCTCTTTGTGGTAGGACCCTGCTGAGCAGGTTGGTGGGGTCTCCTTCCTGGGCTGTATTTATTGTTGTGGCAGTTTCCTGTTCTGGGATTGTTTCGTTTGGCTGAAAAAGACTTTCACGTGGACACTTCTCATAACTTAGATGTGTACCCTCTTCTTCATGGCTCATCTCCAGACTGAGGAGCACAGAGAGCCAGGAACAGTCCAGAATGTTGACCAGGGAAAGAGCAGGATGTGTTCTTGCAGAAATATTCAGTGAGGGAGAGTACGATTTGGAAGAAGGACCCTTATAGAGGCAGTGTTGAATGCTAATGAGGCTTTGGCAGAGGAATCAGATTTGCAGTGTAGCAGAATGTCAGGACACTGGGAAAATGTGGGCTAAGAGCTGTGTTTAAGGGAGTCGAGGGGGTCTTTCAGCTCCATCCCCTCTCCTTCCCTTAAATTTCAGTTTTATTGATTAATGTTTTATTTATACAACCTGTAACATCCACTTCATCGCTGTCTCTAACATACCTATTCTTAAACGTTTCTGTGAGGTAGGGAAGATCTATTATACCTGTTTTTACAGTTGGGGAAGTGAGATGTGGTGTTTAAATACACAAACATATGAGCTACCGCAAGGTAAGATAGGGACGTAAATGTGCAGCTTCTCATCCGCTCTGTTGAAACTTCCTGGGCAGTGTTCTTGCCTGGTGGTGAGTGGAAGGCAGCTCTCTTTGCAACTCAGTTGCTTGGTGTCTGTCACAGACAGTGTGGTAACAGCAGCTGGATGCAATGAATTCAGATCTTGACCTATTTTCCAGTGACTTGTTCAAGTATCTGTTTCTTAAATGAAGTACATCCTAGAAATTGGTTTTGGAGTAAGTGTAAGTCATCTTCCCTCCGTTGTCCTCTCTCTCAAAAAAAGTAACCATTACCTTCAGGCTAGTTCTTCTTCCAGTATCTCGGGTTGAATCTCCTGATCACAGTGTTGTGTGGGGTTTTGTTTTAGGGTGGTGTTTGCTTGGCTTTTGGTTTTGGTTGGTTTTTTTTTTTTTTTTGAAGGATGTTCAGTTTGTGCTGAGCAGAGAGGAAAATATAACAGACTATTTCATTTGGAAGGGACTTGCATCAGTCATCTAGTCCAACTCCCTGACCACTTCAGGGCAAATTCAGAATTGGCAGAGAGCTGATATTCTGTTCTGTAGCAGTTGAAATCATTGAAAGGGTAGAATGCTAGGAAGAAGTATGCATTAAACAAGAGAAATGATACCCAAACTCGTCATCCAAAATGAAACTGAACTGTCAGGTAGACTTCCAGAGTATGGAATCATCAGACCACTCCCCGTGGGCAGTACTGAGATTATCAGGAAATGTGTTGTGTACCTTCTCTTTGCCTTTTTAGTGCAATAATTTTAGCTACCTGTGTCATTCTGCGAGGTAGTTGGATGCAGATCAGTCCATAATTAGGCATTCATGAAGTTTTGGGCACTTATATACTTACTAAGCAACCTTTTAGGGCTTCCCCCCTCGGCCTCCAGTTCTTATTTATAAAAGAAAGTTCAAAGCAATTAAGAGGCATGGGGAGAGAGGAAAAAAGTTGAGAGTAAATAGGATAATCTGAATGGTGAGAAATTAAATAACAATATATTTAGGTACCTGGGGGAGAGAATATGAGAGAGGAGTGCCATCCTTGTGCAGTAAGGAAAAAAAGAGAGATGGAGGAGGTAAGCAGTGAAAAGATAAAGAAGCAGATGCTCAAAAAAGGTATTATGAATTAGTAGGACTAATGTGAGTATACTGACTGGAAAGCATCTGGAGAAAGGGCAAAGGACACATTTTTGTGCAAACAGTTGGTGAAAAAGTTTCAGTCTAGAATTGATGAGCAAGAAAGACATCATCCTAGAGCCCATGATTACTTTCTTCTTTTTTGGAATGGAAGATCATAATTAGTTGTCAAGAAACCATTGATATATTTCAAATGTTGTCTAGAGCTATGTAGGTCACAAAAAAATGGATGTTAAAATGCTACAGCTGTTCTTTGAAGCTGCTTCTGTTACAGTCTTACCTATATGAAGTCACTTGTTTTTACTTCATCTGCTTGGTTATGTCAGTGCTTCCCTTTGTACCTCAGCTCTGTTTCAAGGTTAGCATTTTTATGTTCTTAGCTTCCTTCTTGAGGGAGACCTTTTCTGTCCTTGTTACTGGTCTTGAGCACACAGAAAGGAAGTCTGTTTCTGTTATCTGTTTAAATAGTTGCATTTTCTGTCCAGCTGATGATCTTCAAGAAATTGTTATTGAGCTTTCAAAACCCCCTAAGCTGTGTGTATATATATATATGTATTAATGGTACAACAACAGCATCAGCTACTCTGTTCTCCTGGATTTGAGGGAGTGCAAGGGTCATGGTGGAGTTTTGCCTGGGGCTTTTGTGCCATCATGGGAGTTGAGTGACTGAAAGACTCCTTTGTAGGTGGAGAAATAATGGTGGTGGTTTAGTCTGTACAGGAGCAGATGCTTTGATGTGACCTTTGCCTATGTGCCAGCTCGTGTAGTTTTCAAGGTTCAGTGACTGTGAGATCTTGGTCAAAATCCTGTATTTTTCATCTCTGGAAAGAAATTACAGGAGCAGTTGGATGAGTTGTGTACATTCTGACCTCAGCTGTAGATGCACTTTACACTATGCAGCCACATTTGATTTTTTTCATGTGGTCTAGTGGTTTTGTTTCTCCTTCTAGAGGAAATCAAGGATCATTTTAGATTTGCTTGATACTGTAGCTTTGTATCTGCAAAACCTGTTTAACAATAACAGCCAGTATGCTCTGTGAATGTTAGTTTGAGGCTTCCTGGCTCAGGACTGACTTACGCTCAGTTCCTGTGCTGCTGGCTAGAAACTATTTTAAGTAAAGCAGAGACCCTCTGATTTGGCCACCTCAGTGGTTTTATCTGTGTAAATGAGGTTCTGAACTGCTATGTAGGTAAGTCCTTAAGTTCATGGCAACATTTCCCTGTTTTGTGTTCTTTTTTTTTGGGGGGGGGGGGAGATTGTTGTTGTTTGGGGGGCTTTTTGTTTGTTTGGTTGGTTTTTATTCCATGCTTCTTGAGCTTCTGAACAGGTTACTGTAGTAGCAGTAGCTTCTGATTCGTGCTAAATCTCTTACTAAACCTTGCTAAAAGAATGCTTTTCTGTGTGATGTTATGGGAGAAAGAAATTCAGCTTGGAAAGCCAAATGTTGCTTTAACCACAAAAGGTAGCAAAATTTGAATTTGTTGGTGGTTCTGAGAATAATTCAAGTTGCAGAAGTGAGAAGACCTGTATATGTGGATATAATTCCTGTAGAACAGATTTGAAGATGCAACTATGAAAGTCTTAATTTTTGAGAGAGTTAGAAAGATTTGTATCTACTAATACAAAGGGTTATGCATGACACATGTGAATGGAAACTGTAACAGAAGTTTGAATTGGGAAGGGGAGGAAGAGCAAAATACTATTCCTTTATGATCCATCTTCTGAAAAGCTTGACTTGATTTCTGGAGGTACTAGTTCAGTAAGGTAGCGAGTAGCAAGTACTAAGCTGCTAGTACCTGCTAGTAACTCTTTCTAGTGAACCTTTGCTTCAGTGAGCAAATCATTGCTTATATTTACCGTCTGGTTAGACAGAAATATTATTGAGATTTCTTGAATATATTAAAAAACCCTAACAGAAAATGTGTAGCCCTAGCACTGACTGGGATCTTAAGATAGTAGCAGTTATGCAGGGCAATGAATAATCAGTTTAATAACTTTTGATTTTTCTGTAGACCGTAAATAAAGTAAAAGTGCCTGCTATCTTAACACCTTAGAGCAATAGGCTTTGCAGGAAAAATGGTAATTATTATTTGTTTTCTTTTGAAGGTTTCCTTAGGTGCTTCTTTCAGCTTTGAAAAATATGAATGTAGTTTAAGAATATATAAGCTGAAAATAAAACCTCTCTGTAGTTTTGTTCCTTCTGCAGTTGCCTAAGCATTTGGAGTTCAAAGTATTAACCTTTCATGACTACTTTGATCACTGCTGCTGCTGTAGACCTGAGCTGATTGATTCAGGATATAAATATCTTATGCCAATATCACTGGTGGTGTTTTACCAGCATTGTCAGAGTTCTTATTCAAAGAAATGTGTTGCCACTTAAAATGCTTTCATACTGCAAACAAATAAAATGTGGGCTAAGCTTAAAAAGTTACACAGCAGATTGTTCTGACATCTGAGGAAGTCTGAAGTGCTGGCTTTTGGCTCAAACAGAATGGTCA
The DNA here is from genome assembly GCF_009829145.1 of Chiroxiphia lanceolata. Lineage (NCBI taxonomy): Eukaryota > Metazoa > Chordata > Aves > Passeriformes > Pipridae > Chiroxiphia > Chiroxiphia lanceolata. The sequence continues at coordinate 9,466,370 of NC_045639.1, forward strand.
AATCTTTGACTTAAAGAAAAAAATGTGTAATTTTTTAGTGAGAACTGCATATGTAACACAAGAGTTAAACACAGGGTTCAATTTGTAATTATCTGGAATGTGGTTTTTTCCTTGAATCTGTTGTTCAAGTGGACAGGGAAGAGAGGAATGTCCAGTAGTAGTAGCAGTCGTTGTGGTTACTTAATTACTGGAGCTTAATGCTCCTTTGTGCTACAGATGAGAACCTCTCTGCTATACTACTGTTTATGAGAAAGTGAAAAATCAACAAGACTTGATCTGCTAGATTGAACACGTTGATGTAGTTGCTAAATTTGAATACATCAACTTTACACTGCTGTTACACATACGAAATTTGAGTGCTGGATATTTGCAGTATATTTTAACGTGCCCTTTATTATCTCTAATCTTTTTTTATTCTCTCTCATGATTAGCGTACATAATTTCTTTTTTTTTTTTTTACCCTCAGTGTCTTAAAATATATAAGGTAAATTTCAGCCTTACTTCAGGCTTTGCATGAAAAGATTAGCTGATTCCAGCCCAAATTCTCCAGTCACACTGAACACTAAGACTGCCTGAAGTCATGGTGGTAGCTCTGAAAAATGTTCATGGTGGGAATTCTGTATGCTAATGTACAATGTCTGGATCTGTTAATGGTATTCAACCTTGAGGTGAAAGGAGAGAGCATTGTGAGTCTTTAAAAACATGTATGAACAGTGTTCAGAATTAGAAGAATATTCAGAATTATTTCAAGTGTAGTCCAGAAATGGCATTTTCTTGCATTGTGGAGCACAGCTCTACATACATTAGAAAAATGCACAATTTTCATTCAGTTTACTGATGTCCCTTGTTTGTTCTTGCTTTTTTTGTTCCCCCAACCTGTCTCAAACAAATACTGGCAACAAACAGGAAGAGTGTCAGAAATATTTTAGCTATTGGGCATGTCCTAATTTTTTTTTTATGCTCTTAATGAATAGGGTGTAAGACCTCCTGCAATTCAACCAGTGTTAAATAGGCTACTTTTTTTTATATCAGAAAAAACTTGTTTGTGCAAACAGATTAATTAAATCTGAAAAGCTTTTTTATTTTAAGTAGACTTCAGCAACGGAACTTGGCAATCTGTTTGGAAAGAAAAGTTCAATTATTTAACATGTGCTTAGGCTGTGCGTTTAGATGGCTGCTTCTGGACCTAGTGTGGTGTCTACCAAATTTAATTTTAGTTAACGATAACAGTATTTCTTGTTCCGTGTTGAATTTTAAAATGTCATTTTGTTGCTAGGATGCCGGGGGAAGTCATCACAAAGTCTCTGTTTCTCCTGTCGTCCATGTCCGAGGGCTGTGTGAATCAGTTGTGGAAGCAGATCTCGTGGAAGCTCTTGAAAAGTTTGGAACCATATGGTATGTCTTTGAGATGGTTCGTTTAGAAAAAAACATGTCATATGTGGCCATTGTGGGGCTTGGGAGCTGTTTTGAGTAAGCATGTAGGGAAACTTACTGGGATGTTTCTCTCACCAGCTATGTCATGATGATGCCATTTAAACGCCAGGCTCTGGTGGAGTTTGAAAACGTAGAAAGTGCAAAGAAATGTGTAACATTTGCAGCAGATGAACCTGTGTATATTGCTGGGCAGCAGGCCTTCTTCAACTACTCCACAAGTAAGAGGATTACTCGGCCAGGGAACACTGATGACCCATCTGGTGGAAATAAAGTTCTCCTGTTGTCAATTCAGAATCCTCTCTACCCAATTACAGTGGTATGTTTCTTCTTTTATTTGATGTTTTTTCATAAAATAATACAAAGCAGAGAGCAGCAATCTGTTATATTATTTTCATTGTGTATTATCTGTTAATTTGAGTCAGAAATTAACTTCACCTACCAAAGCTTTATACCATCTTCACATAGGTAATGTGAATGTTTTAAAGGGAGGGTTTTTTGAGATGATTCAGTCTTGTATGGATATTTCACAATACATTTGAAGACTTCTGAGGTCAGGATTTTGAAATGTTTTAAGTTGCTGCATGCTTCTGAAATACTTCCAAATGTGTTGCCACAACATCAAGATTGTTCTTTAGCCTTTAGGCTCTTGAGTAGTGTATGTTTAAAGAGCAAGTAATTTTTCCAGCAGGAAGGGTTATTTTATTGCAGTCCTTCTTCAGTATTTCCTTTGTGGAAACTTGAAACCTTCATCTATTGATGATCAACTCCAGTTTGATGGAAGCTTCCTATTTTTATTTGGGCCAATACATTTTCCTTTTCAGTATTTCAAGTCATACCATATATACAGTTGCGTCCTAATTTATTGCCATTTATTTATGACACACGTACATGGATTTTTTTAAGATACAGATTTTTTTTTTTGCTAGTATTTAAGAGTGTATGTTGTATCATGCATTGAATGCTTATATTTTTCATAGAGATTTTATAGTACATGTTGAATTGCACAGAAATATCTCAGGAAAAAATTAGAAATTGTGTTCTGTGATACAAGCATGAATTACTTAGGGAAGTGTGTAGGACAGTATGGATCAATCAAAGTGTTTGGGTTGTGTGGAACCATGTAACAATGCAGGTATTAAGTTTTGTTTAATGTGCTGTATATTATGCTAGCAAATTGATTGCAACTTAGTATTCCTGAAATTACCTCAAGTAGTCAGTTACATGTCGTGCTTTGTGCTTCAGTGTTTCGTGAATATTGATGGGTTTTTGCCTGTTGATTCATTAGTGGATGATGAATTTTCTTCTGCCAGTTTTCTTTATAGAAAAGCATGTCAAGGTATGAGTTGCTTTTTAGTGTTTAAAAACGAACCTGCTCGGAGCTGTGTCAACAAATCCACTAAGTTAAAATGTTCTTTGCGCGTGACCACGGTCAAATTTTGGAAACTCTGTTTCACTCATGCATTTTAAATTTACCTTGCATAAGCGGCTGAGTTGAACGTAGATGCTCGAAGGCACTGGTAGCAGCAGCGTGGTTCTGGGCTAGGAGACTTCATGGAGATTCTGAGGACGAAGCCTCGAGCAGAGTAGCTCCTTTTTAAAAACAAACACTGCCTCCCAACCTCTTCCTTCCCACTGCACCCAGCTGTTTGCTTATCATATACCAGTGAGTGCTAGAAGCAGGCAGATTTCCAGAATTACTGGCAAGCATCGGAGCTCACTGAAGACAGTGTAGTCTAGCAGGGTCACAGGAGCTGGGAAAGAACAGCTGTCCCTGTAACAGCTTAAGAATGTGACGAGAAAAACACAAATTTTGGACTTGGCCAATGGGCCAAAATTATGAAAGAAAATCGTATGCCTGAAAATTAATGTCACTTGGGGCTGGAAAGTTTCTGGGAATCTTTTCTCCCAAACAAGAGGAGATGGAGGGCAGCCATTTGTGCTCTGGAGTGTGCATAGAAAATATACCTATAAATGATCTCATAGATCCTACTGTTTAGGGGTTCAGGATGCTTGAATTCTTTCCAAAAATGTCCATCCATTTTCTAAAAATCTTAAGGTTGACAGTCTCCTCTGTTTGCTTCATTTAGCTATGCAAAACACTCAGCAGAGTGTCTGGAGCAAGGCCCCTGAGTATGGCCAATGTTTTTGGTTTGTTGTGTGTGTTGTGTGTTTTTATTTAGAGATAATATATTAAAGCTTATGGTACTTTCTCAGAGCCAGAAGTTACACCACTGCAGCTCAAGCCAGCAATAATACATACTCTTTTTCTAGTTTCTCCTTGTGTGCGTGGGGGGGTATGTGGGCTGTGTTTGTTTTAGTTTTAAGAAATCCAGCACGTGCCCTGCCCCTGTGCCTCCCAATTGCTCCTCTATTCTGCAAAACATAATAATAAATACTATACCTACTTGCTTCCCCCTTCTCCCTCATGTCAGCCAAATAAACCTGAGGATATACCCCAAGATCCTGGAATGAGCATTTCGGAGGTATTTGGTTTAGATATAAAGAAAAGAAAGAAAAAATGGATTGCAGTAGAGTGTTTCACCAAGGTGTAGTGCCTTTGCCTGGTAGGTGTAGTTATGAAACTGGCTGTCCAGTAAAGCTTATGTGCTTTCAGCTGTTTGAATATGGTCTAATGGGTGAATTGTTTTCAGAAATCACAGTTCCTGTTTGTTTGGGTTCTCAAACCTGAGTCCTGGGAATTCTGAGTGTGGGTGTATAATCACTCTAAAATAAACTTCTTTTTCTTGGCGAGATGAATGCTGGAGACTGGTTTCTCTTACATGTAATCGACTGTAGTTTGAGTTACTCCCAGCACCACATCCTGGGCTGGCCTGATGTGCAGTAAGGCGAGCTTTACCCCTTACTGTTTGGTTCCCCTGCAGCACTGAGGATGATCTTGAATTTTATTGGTTCCTTGTAATACAGACAAATGCTGCTGAAAGCAGAGCGTTAACAATGGGTTTGCATGAATCCAGTCATGAATCCACTTTCCTGTCAGAAGTTTTCTCTGCCTTAAGTGAAGAAACATAGCACCTGGACACTTGGACTGTCTTTGATTCAGGTGAAAACAACTGAAATTCTCTTTTTGATAAGCTACCCAAGTTTACATCTTGGACTATCCCTGGTTACTCTCTGAAAATGAACATGAACTCAGCTGCTAGAGTCTCATGAAATGAAATGTGCTGTAACTACGGTGCCACTTTGTTTCTCTTTGCTTTGGTAGACCAGCTGCAGTGCTCGCTTCAAAGGTAGCAGAGCTTGAGACATGGATGCAATTACTGGGTCTTAAGGCAGTTGAAGATACTTGTTAAACTAATGTTTGCATGAGTACTTCATATAGGAGTTTTTTTCTTGGTTTTCAGATTTGATTGCCTGTATTACATTAATCCATAAAAAATGCTAATCATGAATGTAAAAATTGTATAGAGGAAAATAAAAAATGAAAAGTTGACATGCCTTTTCTCTGCTCTTTGGCATTTAAATGCCAATGTTCTGTGGACCGAAAGTATTCGGAATTTCACATCTGACTAAAATATTTTTTTCTTCTTCTTTAGGATGTTTTGTATACAGTGTGCAACCCTGTTGGAAAGGTTCAGCGCATTGTTATATTCAAGAGAAATGGAATACAAGCCATGGTTGAATATCCTTTTTGAGTGCAATTTTTTTTTTCTGTAGGTTCTTGGCTCCAGAAGGGTTTAACATGACAATGTCAGAAAAATACCATGTAATTTTGAGACCAAATTATTTTTTAATTTTTGTCTAAGATGTGGTAATTTCTAATTTCTGTATGTCTGTAAAACAAAGTAGCACTTACACATGTCATCTTTTTGGGAAAATGGCATTGTCAATCATGGTCTTGATAGCCATGTTTATAGCCCCTAAGGCTAATAATTGCAGACACGAAATATGTCATAGATTTGACAGCCCCTTGTACATAAAAGTTTCATGACTTCTGCCTGTGTTGATACTCAAGAAGTGGGTAAGGGATTGCAGGGATGCAATTTGACTTCAGACTCTTTTAAATTAATTCCAGCATGTACTGCTTGTCTTACTATTCTGACTTCAGTAAAGCACAAGACCAACTTAGGCCTCCTTTACCCCGTTCATCACGTGTTGAATAAGTTCCCTGCTCTGTTATCCTACTCTTTACTCTGTGGCATTAAGTTGTACATGGGTTGAGTTGAATGTTCAGGGTTGTGTGTTACTGGCGTTCGCAAAGTCTAAAGTCTGATATGATTATATGCCTTCACTTATAAAACTCTGATAGCCATCTTTCTAAAGGCTGATTACTCTCCATTTTTGAGCTGTTATCTGGACAAAATTTACCAAAATCTCAGGCATTCCTTTGTGATTTCAGATGCTACTAATTGGGCAAACTTTATTAGTGAGTCCCTTTTGTGAAACAGGACTTAACCAGTGGCTGCATTGGTAATTTCCCAAGCAAAGACAGCTACCCTAACTTCCATAAAAGCAAACTAATTGCTATTTATGTAGAAGACTTAAACAAACTATGTGTCCTAACAGATAGTAGTTTGACTTACTGTCTTTGTTAAGTTTGTGGTTAAGTGGCGTTGTCTGGATCAGATGACTTGTACAGTTATTCTGTGTCTTGTGAAAGATTAGGGAAGTTGTGGGGAGGATCCTGCACACACATGGAAACTGCCATACTTATATCCTTTGAATTAAATTCTGTAACATGCCTTTTATTAAAAACTAAAACAACCAGCAGTTGAAAGAAAACTCACAAATACAAGTGAGTAATGCTGTAGCATTACAAAAATAAACAGTTGGGGGGAGGAGGAAAGTGAGCTTCCAGACAAGCCTTATCTGAAAAGTTCAAAAATTTACTAAAAATTAAATGCTAATTGCAGTACCCATTACTTTTGCAAATGTGCTCCCACAGTTTCAGCCAGTGTCACTTCCTTATAGGTCTGGGAAGCTTAACTTTTCTCACTTTTAAATTCCACAGTGAACCTGCATCACGTTGGAAGAAGCTGGGCTGCAGGAATGTGGTAAAACTCAAGGCATATGCTATTGTTACAGACTACTTCCAAAATTTCACTAAATGATATCAAAGCATGGTGCAAAAGGTCTGTTCTGCTGCAAATTTCAGGCTTTCTGACACCATATGTTATTGAGTGTGTATGAGATCGTGGGTTGTGATGTGCCAAGGCTCAGGTACATTTTTCTGCTAATCATAGAACTAATCTTGGAGTGCGTAGAGCATATGAAATAACTTATGGGTTGGAGCCTGTTACATGCTTGTTGTATTTCTTTTGGTGCAAAATGATGATTTCTTCATTCAAAGTTCTCTTAGTTACATGGTTTTATTTGGCTAACAAGCTAAAAGGATGTACACTTTCTTAGTTCTTTTTGCTGTAAAGTAACTACTCTGAGTTCATGTTCTCCCTACCCACAAGTCTCTAGCCAATGCTGTGAGAAGGGAAGCGTTGTCTTAAATCACACCTTCTCTCACCAGAACTCTGACTCCTTCCCAAGTGATGCAGCTTGAACTTTCCCATCAAATATTCTCTAGACTTGCTGGTAACTCTCCGTGTCTTCTGATGAAAATTACTAACTGCACCAGAATCCCTTCTAAATGACATAAGATCAGAGCATAAACAAAGCTTTCATCCATATAATCCACTGAGGAATTTACTAATTTATGAATGGTCTCATCATGCGCTGAGCACATCTTTTCACATAAGTTGAACCCAAATGTACTTTTTGGTCATTTTTTATAAGTCTTTATGGAGTTCCTGTAGTGTATACGAAAGTGAAGTATCTGCAGGCTACAAAAATAAAGCCGTATCAGATAAAAGGGACATGATTGAGCCACCTGAGGGAAAAAAATCCTTAACATGATGTGTATGTTCGAATCAGTGTTTTGTGCCCAGAAGGCGAAGGCTGCACTCAATGGAGCAGATATCTATGCAGGATGCTGCACACTAAAAATTGAATATGCAAGGGTAATGCTTGGACCTTTTCTTTTAATTTTACTAGAAAAATATATATAGCCAAGACTTAACCTTTTTTCACTTTTACTTTATTTGAACAGCCAACTCGACTTAATGTCATTAGAAACGACAACGATAGTTGGGACTACACTAAGCCATATCTGGGCCGACGAGGTAGGTTTTCATACGTTATCCCTGTAGATGTTTGACTGTACTAATGACAACCCTTCACACGTGGTCAGGCTGTATGGCAATAGTCATTCCAAAGCAGGCCAGTGCTGCTGAAGGCTGTGTCACCAGCCAGGGAATTAACCCTGAGCCCTAGTGCCCCCTACTGCCGTGTGCTTGAGCCACTTAGTTCAACAAGGAGCCCACACCTGCAAGCACCTTCGCAGTTCTCAAGGACTTGCATTTCTCCAAGCAGCTCTCTCTCTTTGGAGGAGAGGAAACCTGGCACAGACTATTCCTTATAAACTACAAACTTGCACACTGCTTCTCCTTCGAAAGGACTCTTTTCCCCTATGTTGGACAAGGCATTAAGAAGGATAGAGGACTTCAGCAGGCTGACTCTACACTTCATCATGCACCACATCGGCATCAGCAAAAAAAACCCCAAACAAACAAACCCTCTGAAAAAAACTCAGACTTGCAGTTCACCTTGTCTGCATACTGCATGCACCACCACCACAAGTTTTTAAAGGAGGACATTTTCAGTACTTCAGATTTGTATGGGATGAATAACATGATAGACTGTACCCATTCTGTTAAAGCTTGTATGTATGCTGGTCTTATTTCCCTTAAAATTACCACTGAAAAATTGAGAACATCCAAAATTAAGAAACTCTTGTTGATATCATTGACATTGTAATCTTTTTATTACTTGCTGTATGTGAGAGTTGCATTCAGACTTAACAGTGTAAATATTGTCTAGTAATAGGGAAATTTAATTCTTATATGTAGATAGTTGGAACTGAGCAGTGCAATATCAATAGGCCCCCTCAGCTATACAAAAGTAATAAAGCAGGGAGTTTCATAATTGGTACTGTCTCTTAAGTACTCAGCTGTAAAAGTTACCAGAGCTTAATTCATGTCAGTGGAATCTATGATTATATATGTACAGTCAAACTGCTGTGTAGCCTGACTCCTGTAAAGTGTTTATTTAAAAAAAGAAAACAAAAATCTGTAACTATTGAGTGCAGTGTTCAGTTATCTATGTACAATAATGTGTTCAATGTAAAGTTAGAAAAGTGAAGATAATGTGACCAAGATAGAGTATCTACTTACCAAAGGCTATATGAGAACCAGGGCTTCGCTGTCTCAAGAGATAATGCACTTTCAAAATAACTCTGCAGAGACGCTGGGCTTGTAAAACTGTTGTACAACTAAAAACTTAGGGCTTGGATTTTCAAAATGAAGTTCTTGTAAAAAGTTAACAAGGGAGCTACAGTATTGGCTGCAGCTTGTAGGTTATGACTATTTGTTTTGGGATTCAATTTTTTTTCTCAAATTCTTGAGTTAAAAATAAAGGGATTCTGAAGAAACTCAAAACTCAAGGGCAAGAAAAAAAATCCGAAAAATTTGAAGGATTAATTTGACCCTCATATCTTTTGGTTATTGCAGTGTTTGGAGACTGACTTTTAAGATTGTCCATCTAATTACATTATGTAATTGGTCTGCAGATAAGTATGGCTGTATGAACTTAAGGTTCCCCCAAATAGAGCAAACAGTGGAAAATGAAAAACTTAGGATAGGAATGGCTTGCTCTTTCTCAAGAACTCTCATTCTACTCTTTTCCTTTTGTTACTGTCTCTATTCTCTATACATCACTCTACTACACATAAGAGGAAAAAAATTAGCCTTATATGTATCTCATTATATATTGTATATAGCATGACTTTTCATTTACTGTGGTTCACATCCACTTATCTAGAAAATGGGAATATAAATTGTTGAATGAACACTGAAATGTACTTGAGAAAGCAGACATCTAGAGCAATTTTGCCCATAAAGTAATTCAGGAGTTGGGGTTTTCATTGAGGGAGATAGTGGTTTTGTATCTGTGCTTCAACTTACTCTTGCAACGTCATTGTTTGGGTTTTGAACTTCATGTGTCCCGAACTGTAGGGCTCTCACTGCAGGAAGATCTTAGCCCAAAGGAATTTCATTCCAGGGACAGACGTGCTGATAAATCCTTTCAGATTTTCACATCTCCCCTACAAATGTTAGGAAGGAAATGCATTTTGCTAATGACTTCCTTTTTTTTTTTTAAGAACTGGTTTTAGTGCTTTATGGTAACAAATTACAGACTTGCACATAATATTTCTCCACTGAAGTAAAATTCCTTACAAGTGCCTGCTGCTATGAACCCATATTGCATTAGATTAAACCAAAACCACACCTGACTTAGTATTCTACTTGCCTTTAGCCAGAATGTTCAAACTATAATTTGGAGCATTTCTTTTGGTGGTAATACCAGCACAGTCAGTGACTCAAGGATCTGATTTAAAAACAAACCCAAAAATCAACAAAACCAAACTTAAACAAGATTATAAAGAACCTTTCCTTTCAGAATTATTTTTAACACCGAATCAGTTCTTATGTTTCTGTGCTTGTTTACACAAGTATTTGTACTGGCACAATCAAGGGACTTTGTTCAAGGAAGGAGGAACAAGTGTAGGGCAAGGAGAGAGCAGTGGAGTACACTACTGCAAGGAGGAAATATTTGTCAGACTGTTCTCCCAGAATTCTTTATTTGAAAAATGTGATCCTTTACTAGATTTTACTGGGGGCAGTTTCAAAGGATTTAGCTCCACAGACTGGAATTACAGAACTGATTTTTCTGAAAGATGATTACTGCATACAGTTTGAATGCTCAAAATATGACACCCCTTTGCTTTCTAGAGCCATGAACCAGAGATGTTACCCTGAAAAGTGAATGGAAAAGCAAAACTTGACAACGGTAGTCTCTCTTCTATATAGTTGAAAGTGTTCAGGACTGTTCTCTCTTCAGTCTTTTTTATCAAAGTAAATATCTGACTTGGAACCTGTCCTCAAAATCCTGAGCAGAAAGGGCACATGTGTTTTCATCTCCCACTGTTGTATAATGCGGATAGTTCCTGTTTTTCAGGGGAAATACCTCCAACTGCATTGGGCTGGATTTACTATTTTCAGCAGTCATACTTAAATTTCCTGGGAACTGTTGTAGACTGATAAATGTCTTGCCCCATCTTTTCAATGTGGCTTTTTTAATTATAAGAAAACAATTGTTGCTTACTACAAAGAAGTCTGGAAGTTTAGATTTTCTTTGTTGTGCAGCATGGATCTTATTAGAAAATACAGCTTTGGCTGTGATGCATTGGTTTCCTCCATTAATGTAGATCCCTTGCTTAACTTTATGTCCTAGAGAACTGGGTTTTCTTAAAGGATTGACTGTTTAAGTGCATTATTCAGTGATATTTTTCTTCAATTAAACTGTTACGTGCTGCTGATAATGCCATAATGTACAATCCTTTCAGCACGCCCATAAATCAGTAGGTGTTCTGTAAATATATATGTACACATATGTAATGCTCTCTGTTTACTGATTATGAAACCATGTAATACAGGTTGTTGTTGGCTTATGCTGAAACTTCTTGAAAGAAGCCCACTTTGAAAATGTGTTGCTGTTGAAGCTAATATTATGATTCAGGTACTGTCTTTCAAAAGTACTGCATTTCAAATTTGTTTTAAGAGACACATAGGTAAATCCTGCTGTATGGTGTTTTCTATACTAATGTGTGGTGTCTGTTTAGGAAAACTATTGGGTATTTCCATAAACTTTAAATGTCTGCATCTCCTCATTGGCCACTGCCCCCAATCAACTTAAGTGCAATTTTGTTATACAGATGGCAGTCTTTTAATTTTGGTGGCTACAGCTTGTGGTTTTAGACATACAGTGAATGAGAATCATTTATAAAATTAACAAGGACTCAAATTACTGTTTTGCTTCTTAACTAGAAGCTTTGTGTCTTAACTGGAGAAGTCAAGTGCGTAGTTGTGATTACTAAACTGTTTTCTTTCCCTTCCCACATGTTAGACAGAGGGAAGGGCCGGCAGAGGCAAGCTATTTTGGGAGAGCACCCATCATCCTTTAGACATGATGGTTATGGTAAGTGATGTAAGATGAAAGGTGGTTGTGATTTCTTTACGTGTTGTGTGGAATTCTAAATATTCAATCGATGCTTGAAGGTGGATCCCTTCAGCATGAGCAGTTCACCTGCAGTGCTGTCAGTCCCACGTCCTGAAAACACTGTTGGTTCACTGAAACCCATGTACATTCATTGCCTTCCCTCTTCCTTTCGTAGAGAGCATCCAGCTCTACGTATTTATTGCTTGGAAGAATGTTTCCTTTCAGTTGCCATCAGCCTAGCAATGGATAGAAAATGACAAATGTATTGGGAGAGCAGTTTCCTTGTAGAAAACAGCAACATACCTTGATCAATGGTTTGATGCAACACAGAGCTCTGACGCTCTTGCATGCAAAGCTATGAATTGTGGGTGCTGTGTTTCTTCTAATTCAGCTAATTCTGAAAAGGTATAGCTGTGTGACTGTATAGGAATGATGGTCTGGAATTACTGCTGCAGTTGTTACCAGTGCTCTCTGTAGATGAAGGTCTGTCTGGACCAAGACCTCAGGGTTGAGAAACAAATGTCCCCACTTAGACATAACTTTTTCTAGTTATTTTCTCTCTCAGCTGTCAGATGCAATGTGATGTGTCTTGCCTCTTTCTTTGCAAAGGTGTTAATGATATTTTACAATGTAGGTTGCCATCCTATCTACTCTTTCTAAAAGGTTCTTCAAATCTCCAGATTTTCCAAGTTCCACCTTGATTCATTGATGTTCTTTTTTCATTCTTCTGATATATCCTTTTGCCTTAAGTAATGTGTCTCTCTCCTCCTATATCACTTGTCTCCTTGTCATTACTGCTTTTTGCTGGGCAAAAAAGGACAAAAGGTTCCTTTTATACTTAGCTTATGGGAATTTCACATTATTTTTGTCTCAGAAAAACAGGGATCCTCCTCTTGGTCTGTAATTCCGATGTTTTCTGTAAATAGAGGTATTGCTTACTAGTAGTGTCTCATCATTTAAACAAAAAAAAGAAATTGTCTCTTGCAGTGAAACTTGTCACTTTACCTGTAGTGGAAAATTGGACTGCTTCATTTTGCATTAATGTAGGGGGTTTAAGTATTCCTGTTTCTTCCGAATGAGCATTTTGTAGGAAGGCAGTCTTCTGACTTAATCTCATGTCTCTGGAAAAAAGAGCTGTGTCATCTCTCCTGATCTCTGGCTAAAAGTTCACTCCTTTTGGTTAGTTTTCCCTGCTCTGTAATATTCTTTCTTGGTGTCATGTAGCTCTATTAAGTAGACATGGGAATATTTCTGAAGATTGATTTTAAATATTTCTTTCAATATGTTTATGTTCAAATATTTTGTATGGTGCAGGGAAGATACTATTTTTGTAATTACTGAAATACCTGTTTTTGCTTGTATATATCTTACCTGGTAGTGTAAGAAGAGACTTGGAACATTAAATGGAATAGAAGAGGGTTTCTTTGTTTGGTGGTTTGGGGTTTTTTTGTTATTGTTATTGGTTTTGCTTTGTTTTGTTGTCTTTAAAAGGGAAAAAGCATTAATGGCAACTACTGTAACCTTCAACATCTCCTTTAAATAAGCATTATGTATGTGGGCTTAAATGCCTGATTAAGTAGTGAAACTTATTTCAAACAACATGAAAACATGGTCTTTCATCTCCTTAGGATCACATGGTCCTTTGTTGCCCTTGCCAAGCCGGTACCGAATGGGATCTCGGGACACTCCAGAACTTGTTGCTTATCCATTGCCCCAGGCATCCTCTTCTTACATGCATGGTGGAAATCCTTCTGGGTCGGTTGTCATGGTCAGTGGGTTGCATCAGCTCAAGATGAACTGTTCAAGGGTATTCAACCTGTTCTGCTTGTATGGAAACATTGAGAAGGTAAGGCATCATTTGTTAGAAACTTGGAAACTGCTACTTTTAAATGCTTTGGAAAAACCTGTCTGAGATGGTCTAAAAATATTACCTACTAATTTATAAAACTATTAGTTGGGCTGTTTGTTGCAATGTCATTTTTTTTACCTTATCTATCTCAGGTGAAATTTATGAAGACTATTCCAGGCACAGCACTGGTGGAAATGGGTGATGAGTATGCTGTAGAAAGAGCAGTCACACATCTCAATAACGTCAAGTTGTTTGGAAAGAGACTTAATGTCTGGTAAATATGTTTTATCAGATTAATAGTCTACTAGTGAGCAGATGGAATGAGATTTCAGACAGTATCTCATTATTCTGTTGTCATTGTTGGAGTTATGGTTTCCAATTTTCAGCTGTTTGTTTTGGCTTTCAGCTGAAGGAGGGTGAATTTAGATTCGATGTTAGGAAGAAATTCTTTACTGTGGGGGTAGTGAGGCACTGGCACAGGTTGCCTGGAGCAGCTGTGGATGCCCCATCCCTAGAAGTGTTCGAGGCCAGGTGGGATGGGGCTTTGAGCAACCTGGTCTTGTAGAAGGTGTCCCTGCCTATGGCATGGGGGTTGGAATTAGATTGTCTTTAAGGTCCCTTCCAACCTCAACCATTCTGAGATTGATTTATTACGATTTATAATTTTATTTATTTACATTAATAATGCATATTGCATGGATTGGCCATTAGTAAACTGTATTCCCTAATGTGTCTTATCCATCTTTTCTGCATTTTTTAAGCAAGGTGTCAAATCCAACACATCTTGTTCTTCTTACTGTATTTCAGATTGTTACAAAGAAATGTCAACTCTGTTCTGGTTAGATCAATAATCTGCAATTATTTAAGAATCTTAATTATTTAAGAAACTTTATCTATTTCTATCTGTCCTTAAATTCCAGTGTTTCCAAGCAGCATTCAGTAGTTCCAAGCCAGATATTTGAACTAGAGGATGGCACGAGTAGTTACAAGGACTTTGCAATGAGTAAGAACAATCGCTTCACCAGTGCTGGCCAGGCATCCAAGAACATCATCCAACCACCCTCCTGTGTGCTGCATTATTATAATGTTCCCCTGTGTGTAACTGAAGAAACATTTGTAAAGGTAGGCAATTGGAATGATTGGCATACAGTGCTTTTGGGCTCTATCCCAGCTTTACATGGTGCTACTTTTAAAAAGAAATAACTGAGGTGGTTATAGCATAGCCACTGGAGGAGAATCTGTTCTTTAAAATACATTTGTAGCCCCTCTCTCTAGAAGATGCGATATTTTCACAATGCTGGAGTTACTCTTTCAATTTTATTTATTTTTTAATTTTTTTTTTTTTAATGTGAGAAACAAAATCCTGGAAATAAAGTTGAAGAGCTTAATGTGGGGGTTTTTTTTGTGGAGGAAAGGGAAGAGACACACGAAACCAAATACATGAAAGTTAGGACTACAATTCACAAAAGATTTACTGATTCCCTGAGTTGGTTACTGTAATGACTGCTAGGATGTTTTGGAATGGAGAGAAGAGTGCACCTGGAACACTTTGCACAGTTGAGTCCTAAATGAATTCTGGATGCTTAAAACATGCAATACTGGGCCTCTTAGCTGGAGGCAGTGGTAAAATTGCCGACAGTTCAGTGAGTTCTTTTTCAGTTCAATAAAAATATTTTTTTTCCCAACTCTGTCTGAAAGTTAACTCTGGGTCATAAGTGGTGTCCTTGTGTGTACAACATCTGAGCTACTGTATTGAAGTAGGAATGTCAAACATTAGAACTTACTATTTAAATATGTTCTTTGAGATAGAAGTGGTATCACAGATATAGGAGCCTTGTTTTGTGTACCAAAGAATGGTATTCTGAAGAATAATTTAAAAGAATAATCTAAACATTTTTAAAATAATAATTTGCCATAAATTCTAAACTCTTTGAAAGAGTCAGTATTTTTGGTTTTGTGTGTCTCTTCTAGGAACTTGAAATTTTTGCTAATGTATTTATATGCATTTTTAATGGAGTTTTATGTCTTATTTTATTTTTGTGACAGTTATGTGAGGATCATGAAGTTCTCAGCTTTATTAAATACAAAGTGTTTGATCCAAAACGTAAGTAAAATTTGACCTGTTTGGGGAATTAATTGAATTCCAATTTTGATCCGAGCATATGCTGCCAGGAAACGTTACTGATCCCCTATTTCCCTTTTTTACATCTCATTTGGACAGCTTCTGCCAAAACATTGTCTGGTCTGTTGGAATGGGAATGTAAGACAGACGCAGTGGAAGCTCTCACTGTACTTAATCACTACCAGATAAGAGTCCCAAGTAAGTAAATTTTCCTATTCTTACTGCTAGAAATTTTTTTCTGTGGAGAAGGACTTGGTGGATGAAAAGCTGGACATGACTCAGCAATGTGCACTCACAGCCCAGAAAGCCAATGACACCCTGGGCTGCATCAAAAGCAATGTGTCCAGCAGGTCGAGGGGAGGTGATTCTGCCCCTCTGCTCTGCTCTGGCGAGACCCCACCTGGAGTGCTGCACCCAGCTGTGGAGTCCTTGCACAGGAAGGATTTGTTGAAGCAAATCCAGAGGAGGGACACAAAGATGATTAGACAGCTGGATCACCTCTCCTCTGAGGAAAGACTGAGACAATTTAGGATTGTTCAGCCTGGGGAAGAGGAGGCTCCTATTGCGGCCTTTCGGTACCTTAAAAGAGAGAGCGGGCAACTTTTGACATGGGCAAATAGTGACAGGACAAGGGGTAATGGTTTTAAACTAAAAGAGGAGAGATTTAAAGTTTAGATGTTAGGAAGATACTCTTGACTGTGAGGATGGTGAAGCACTGAACATGTTGCCCAGAGAAGTTGTGGATGCTCCGTCCCTGGCAGTGTTCAAGGCCAGGTTGGATGGGGCTCTGAGCAACATAATCTAGTGTGTGACATCCCTGCCCATGGCAAGGGGTGGAACTGGATGATCTTTAAGGACCCTTCCAACCCAAATCATTATATGATTCTATGATTCTTTCACAGTAAATAAAAAATCTTGAATGTCTTGGGCAGAAGATTCTTTAAGTTACTCAGCTTATTACTCTGAATTTATTGCTTCTGTACTGGGTTCTCTTTGAAATGAGAAATTTTGAGGCCCAGCTGAATTTAGCTCCAAACTGGGAAGAACAGAGCAGGGGGAATTCACCTGCTGAACAAGTACACAGTAGGCCAGGTCTGCACTGGACAATTAAGATAGTTTACTGGATTAAATAGAATTTTTCCAGGTGTTCACAGACAAAACATTGAATCCAGCCAGTGGATTTTAAACTACCTTCTCCAAAGTATTATGAGTTTGTTTCCCTGTGAAGTATTAACAGTTTAATCTTTCCTATTCTCTCACATCTTTGGTCCACCATCTTAATAATAGACTAAGATTACTTTGGGGCAGAATATTTTTGAAGATATTATTGATAACATACTGTTCACAATTTCAGCTTTATCTCAGTTTGAAGAGGTGGTAACAGCAAAAGAGCTTTCTCTTTCAACAAGAAAAAGGGAAACCTTAATGCATAATCCAAGATACAGCTATCACAGGGAAAAGCAGTGTTTTAAACCAAGAACTGCTGATCCAGGCTTGCTAAACCAGGAGGGCTTAGCTTCCACTACCCGAGAGGCAGATGTGTGCTGCCATCTGTGGATCTTGACACCTTTTTCAAATGAGAGGGGTTGTTTTATGCTTTGCTTTCTGGAGAGGCCCGAAGGGTGTGCTGGACATCCTGCTGTTCTTTTCTCAGTCAAACACATGTAAACACTGTCCAGTGCCACTCTGGTAGAGCTCTGCCTCATTTTAAGTCTTGACTTCCTTAAATATCTGTGCCTTTTGTCTTAGAACTCTTTTGCCTATTGAATACTACTTTTATAAATAGTTCAGCCAGGAGGAGGGACAGTGATGATGGTAAATTCTTTCTTGTGTATAGTACAGCATTTGGAGTTTGATCTACATTACCTTGCAGCCAGATCCATCACTTCGTTTTTATGTCTAAAAATGCTGGTAGAGTATCAGTCACACCTATAACAGGTCACCTGGTGTCTGTGGGACACTGGTGGGAGTAGGCAGGGAGGTGTGAGTCTTAAATATACAGAGTTGGTGAACTTGTCAGGTTATGGAAGGTGATGTTGCTCAGCAGGAGAGCCGGGCTCCGCAAGATGCCCACAGTCTGTTCTGTGTTGTCTCCTCACAGATGGCTCCAACCCGTATACCTTGAAGCTTTGCTTCTCTACTTCATCCCATTTATAGAGAAGAGGACAGCATGTTAAGAGCTACGTTCACCTCGATTTGCAAGTTTAAAACTACACTTCGTTCACAAAGCTCTAAAGTGGTTGTTCTAATGTTGCCTTGTTTCAACTTAATTCTAATATCTTTTATCTTGTTTTATAATAAATGGATGTTCCTTCATAAATACAAACCAGATTTTTTTCTTTCTGCCTCTGAGAAGTACATGTTGTAAGCTTACTACAAAGTTTGTATTTTGTTAGTGTAGTATTTTCAAATGTCTAAAGAAGCACCAGTAGTATAACCAAGATTGTTTCTTTTCAAAATCGAAATATATTTGCATTTTCAAAATGTTAAAGATTAGCAAGTATTTTTCCATTTTTAGTCTTAATTGGCAGATAGAACTATTACATCAGAATTTTAAATGTAGGACTTGTTTTTCAGTATGTTAAGTAGTGAAGTATGTTGCAATACTAAAAAGCTTGTATTTATAAAATGCTTTGATCGGGTTAATGTTGCACATACTGAACTTTTAGTAGTATAGACTTGATTTATATTTCAAACAAAGCTGACATAGAAAATTTTAAAGTATGTACACATGTATGGTATAATTCATACTTATTTAAAGTGGTTTTGTTTTGTTTTTTTTTAAGCTATTTTCCATTTGCATTAGCATGATGCCATCTATAGCTAGTTCCACCGTAGGGGCCTTTTAAAAATTAAAGTTACAAGCCTGTATCAGTGTGTTCATCCTCATTTTCCATAATTTAAACTTGAATCTTTGGTGTTTAACATATCCTTTTGACTCTTTTTTTAAAGCAGTGTTTATGACATACTAAATGGTAAAAGTTGGGTATATGACAAGAAACCAAGGTGGTAGAAATAGTTAAAACAAAAAGCAAGCCCCACCATACTCTCTCATACCTGGACAGTTAATTCAAGGTTTTCTTTTGTCTGATTTATCTTAAACATCTGTTATGACCATGAAAGAATTCATGGGGCGAATAGTCTTGGCTAGGCTGTATCTTAAACTGAGGTAATCTCAGTGGGATTCAGACAATGATAACATGATGTTAAATTAACGAGGCGAGAAATCTTTCACTTTGGGGAAGATTATTTGTTTTGTCCCAGTACTTTGAAAGATCTCTTCTGGAACTGGAGTTATATCTCATTTGGGTTAAACCCCCAGAAATGGGAATCCAAGCAGGGAAGCCTGGAAGCTGTTGTCCTAGGCTGTGTTTGTTCCCCTTTCTGAATTTGTAGCAAAGTGTTTAGGGCTATTTCAGTTCTGCTCTTAGTTGTCAGAGGGAAATTACTTTATCAGCTATTTTATGCTTTATCATACAAGTTCTTTTTTCTATCTTTATACATTTTATCTATATCCATCTTTTAGGCAAGATGGTTTGTGCAGTGTGCTTGTCCTTGACAGGTTATGTTGCAGCATGTTTATAGGCTGTGGCCACTGCCCGTCTTTCAATACAGACTGCATTTTCCTCATTCTTAATTTCAAGGCAAATACTCCTTATCACACAAGGGAAAATGTGTCAGATGTCCTTCAGGTTTTCTCATCAACAGAGATTCATTTTTGTCCTGTCTACCTCCATTTTGTTCATGCTATAGGTAATGAGTATTTCGGGTATTCACATCAGTAGGTCCGACCTGGGAACTGAAGCACAGCTGCTCTTTGGCAGCTCTTTCAGCACAGAGTTTGGAGTAATACTAGCCTCCTGTCTGGGAGGTGGTAAACTGAGTTGCATTTTAGGGGCACTGCTAATACTCTTTCAGCTGCAGTGCTCTTCCCCCAGAAATTGCTTCCAGACGCTTCCACTTGTGTGCCATATGTTGTTACTTGCCCCAGAAATGCTGGGTAGTATTGAAATGCTCTGTGCTGCTTAGTGTTTTAACTGTAAAAGGTCTCTCCCAATCTTTCATTGCTCTTCCATAACTTGAATGTTCTGTGGAAACCTGTTTCTTCTGTCCTAACTTGCATTGCTATTTGTATTAATGTAGTTTCAGAAGTCAAGTTGTTTGTAGTTGAGCATTAAAAATAGCATGTTTTCTGTTGGTCCAGTTTGCAATGTGGGATGAGTGACCCTTAAAACATTCAGGTTTTACAGAAAAAAAAAAAAAAGAAAAGAAAAAAAAGAAAAAAAAAGAAATGCACTTTAATGTTTTGGTGTCCTCAGTGGATCACAGCATTCAGTGCCTAAGATGTTCAGGTGAAAGGCATCTTTCCTGTGGCTTCCCAGATGAATGAAGCATAGTTCTGGGTATGTCTTAGAGGACTTGATAGCAACTGCAAGTCCCATATGCAAAATGAGTAGCCTGTGCCATGTGGGGCAGAAAAGAGAGGAGACTGAAAAGTTGTGCAAACTACTTTCTCCATAAAAGAATCATCTTACTCATGTATTCATGAGAACAGGAAAGATTCCTTGTTGGTGTTTTGCTGTTAAAGGAAATAATGTCTTCTCTTGGGCCTGCAAGGATGGATGCTTGTCCTCAGGAGGGAATGAGATTGGTCTCCTTCCACACATGACATCTGTGTTCACTTTTGATCTTGCTCTTTGGAATAGAGACAAAACAGTGGGGCAGGTGGGGAGTTAGTTGCTCCAGGGGAAGTGAAGTTTGTCTCATTTGGCAGCAGCATTACTGTAATTGTTAGATTGAAATTAAACTTTTAAGGTCTCTTAATGCAGTTTTTTCCTGTCTCTTTTGCATAAGCCATACAAGCAAAACAGTGAACATTGCTATGCACATTCCCTGCTTGTAAGCAGCTGGCATTCACTCTGTAATATCTTCATGTCTGTCCCCACTGTTTGTTTCTTGGGTTTCCTTTGTTTGTGAAGTTTTGTTTGTTTTTCTAATGAGTCACCTTTCATTGGAGGTATATGATATATTGAGGTGGAGATCTGTTCCTCTTCTCTCATGATACTCTAATCCTTGTTTCTGTTTATTTTTCCGTATATGCAAGAACTGGGAAGAGTTGTTTTTTGACTTTCTATACCACCACAGTAAGATAGAGTGTATTGCCAGGTGATATAAGAGAAGATTTAAAAGAAACAATGGAGAAGGTGTTTGGATGTCCTGCTTTACGAAAGGAATGATACAACTTAATGTGGTGTCTGTCTTTTAGTAAGGGATAATCTTTGGGGTAAGCTGGCTTGTTACTGGCTGAACCCCTTTTGTTGTAATTAAATGCAACTTGCTCCTTTTCCTGCTGTGTGTTTTCTTGTGAACAGTACTTGAACTTGTTTGAATATGGTGGTGGCTCAGCAGGAGACGTTCAGTATCTTCTGTTAAATAATACATGGAAGTCGGGGAACATGAACATGCTTGCTCAATAATTATTTTTTCACTTCAGGGACGTGTTTAAACATCTTTTTTTTGTGCCCTTCTTTAAAAATACCTTGCATTCTCACGTCTTTAGCTACTAGTGGGTTTTTTAGCCATTCCAGGGTTTTGTGTGTATTTTATGTCTATTTTTATGTCTAACCAGTGCGTTGGTTAGGATGACAACAGAGAGAAGTATGCTGTGTGACTGATTTGTTGTGAAACTCAAGGGTGAGTGGAGAATCCTATCTAAACAAGGGACAAGTGGTGCTGGGAGGAAGTCACTAAGGAACAAGGGGTGAGCACAGTTCACTAGACCCGTGTTTCTCTCTCCCAGACTGTGGGGCTGACAGGGGTGAGAGGTGCATGTTAAACTGTAGCCACGTGAAGTGATCTGATACACAGGATCTCACCTGAGGAGTCAGGTGTGTTTTATACTTCCTTCATTTCTACCTTGATGCCATTTTTGTTCCTAATTGTTAAGACCACGTGTTTTAAGTTAATCTCTGCTCTTCCCAGCCTACCTTTGCTTCTCTACGGAATGGTCTGGCAGTGGACTGAGATGTGAGAAATGTTAATAGTATTCACCAGGGAACTCTTGAGTTGAGAAATACTTGCTGTCATTCTTCACCTATAAAACAAGAGTTTTCCATTTGTTTTCCTTGCCTGTTAAACTTTATGCATGCTGAGGGAGTAGCAAGGCAGTATCTGTTGCACCAGTAATACTGATACTTGTGGAGAGGAGTGATCAGATGGGCTCCTGTAATAATGTGATGTTTCTAGCATGCCAGTTGGGTTCCTTAAAACCATAGTCTGAGATAAAAATAACCTGAAACAAGTAGCTGTTCAGGGTTTGGGATGATGAGGCCCCCAGGTTCTACTGCTAATGCATCTGATTTGATAAAGGGTGAAGGGCTTCCATTTCTAGACAGCTGTATTATCAAGTTAAAAGAACAAAATATTTGTGTGCTGTTAAGTCTCCTAACACATAATACTCTTTCTCTGTTAAAAATGGGAGATTTTTTTCTCCAGGAATTGTAATTCCCACAGGATGTGGAGGAACCTAATGCAGCCAGATTACTTGTGCTGTGTTTTTGACCATGGCTCTCTAAAGGAAGTAACCTTAGTCCCTTTTCTTGTGTTGAGAAGGCTTTGTTATCTGTCCTACGCCAAGCCTTCCTGTCTTGACCTTTCCCAGCCAGCTCCCTGGGCTAGAGCCATGCATTAATTCCATGCTCTTGTGACTGTTGCAGCTGCCGATGCATGGTCTTAATTTCTGGCATGATTTATTTAACTTTTCCTTCTCTGGTGTTCATGGAGCAGCTGCAGACTGAGTGGGTCTTCATGCAAGGGAATGAGTCCTGCAGGAATGTGCCAGGGAGCCAGCAGCTATGGCAAGATAATTAACACTCTTTTCCAAAGCATCTGGGATCCAGGAAAACAAATTAGTCCTGGCAGGGGCAGTATAGCAGTATTCAGAAGGAAACACTGAAATGGGCTTGTAGCATGGGGGGTGGCTGAGGTTGGCAGTTGCAGCAGAATACAGGATGTAATTACTCAATTTCATATAGGGCATTATCTGTTTATTTTCTCTTGCCACCTTTTCCTTCCATTTGTGGTCTCATCCTTCTTCAAACAGCTAAGAAAATTAAATTGTTTATGCTCCACTCAAATTCAGCTGGGTAGTAGTCAAATAAGCCCCCAGAAGTTATTAGTTGGAGTGCTTCTTACTGAAACTCTCTCCTAAATTTTTTTGTCTTTTGGGCTGTTAACACAACAGACTTCGGATGTTTCAGGAAGCACAATTTGTATTAGTTGATGCTTTCTCATCAAAGTGTAAACTTCAGGCCATTTTAAACTTAATGGCGTGGATGCAGGGATTTGCATGTTAAGTGGATTATGCTTCTGTTTTCTCTTCTGTTAACTACAGCACCGTAGCTGCTAAATCAGATTCAGTCAGTGGGCTTTAGATAAGCATCTTGTCAAAAGGCTTCAGAAGTGTCTAAGAAATAGTCTGGTCAGGAAGTGATCTAGGTAATCTTTTTTTGAAGTTACTGCATGGCTTCTGTCTGAACCTAAAACTTCAGTACTTTAAGGTGGGAATCCCACTTACTGACCTTTTTTTTTTTGAGGTGGCGCTTTAAATCCAAAACAAACTGCTGAATTTTGAGGATAGAGCTCAAACTGGAATATTTTAGTTACTTCTGTGGAGATTTTTCATCTTTTTGTTGCCCTATAGGCAAAGACTTGTATGTGCCTTTTTAAGGATCTTTTATATGCCTCTAACTCTTCCTTTTTGTATCCTTTTAACGTGAAGCAATGAGAACTAACTACAGGATTTCAGACCAGGACTGAGCTATTGAATTATTTCAAAGCATTTCAGAGTAACATGCTCTCTAGTCTTGCTTTTTGCAGCTACACCTTTTATCGAATAATGATAAAAGCAACCCTACCCTAAGTAGTCTAAAGGACACGTTTCTCTCCATGAAAAGAAATACTTCACCATGTCTTTAAAGATATGGACCTCAAGTTCACAGCCAGGTGCAACCCTGCACTTCTTGGTTTCTTTATCATAGGCGATAACACATCGTTTATGGTTGAGTGCTGCTTCAATCTGCCCCTGCCATTACCTCCAGTGTCCACACCCTTGATGACCCTGGCATTGCAAAAAAAGAAAGGGAGCTTCTCTTTTTTGTCTCCCAAAGCTTCCAAGCGAAGCTGGTTCATCTATCTGTCTTCTGTACATTTTGAAACTTCCTAAGAAATAGGGCAGGGATATTCAGGGATGCAGGGACAACAGAAGCTAATCTTCCTCTTTGAGACTGGCAGGAAGGAAAGACCTGTAGCTCCTGCCCTGAGACTGCCAGCGCAACCTCCATTTTCTCATTGCTGAAAGCAGACTCAGCTTTCCAGGAACTCTGCTTTGTAGACCCTTCCTGGGAACATCCGGCCAAGGATAAACCTCCTTTCATGGGGAGGACAGAGCAGTTCAGAGACCGTGATGGCACACGCTCATCTGCGCTATGTGTGTGGGGTGAGGCTTTCTGCTCCAAGGGGATACTTGTTTCTTTCTCCTGGCGTGCTGCCATCCTGACAGCCTTGGCAGGAGACCTGCCTCCGCTAAGCTGCTCATAGCTGACCAATGTTTGAGAGGGGCTAGTCTTTAAATTGCTTAAGCAGCAATCACTTTCCATGTGAAGCTGCTCTTAAGCCATTTTGCAAGCACTTAAGCTGCTTCTATAATTTAGTCCTCTTGAAGTGCTGATATTCCCTATTTCCCCAGTCACTGTGTGACTGCCTGTACCTCGTATTGGCCTGGTTCCTATTGAAGACCACGAAGATCAGTTTTCCCAACAGTGACATCCACTTAAGTGCCTGGTTTGAGTTGTGTAGGTGGTTTGAGCTTAGGCCTGCCAGCCCTGAGGTTAACTCCTGTGCCAAGGAGGGTGGGAGTCAGCCCAGTGCTCCTAGTTTCAGTGGTAGCTTAGAAACTCGTCCACACTTGTCCTGCAGCTTGGCCAGGAGTCTGTTTACCTTTTGCAAAACACCCTGCCAGTAACCCTGAATCAGCTTTGTACCTAGGGCTGTGCAACACAGAAGCCAAGCTGATAACCACTGCCTTTTGCTTTGTGTCCTTTCCAAGTACAGACCAAGTTTCACTGATGAGATCTGAGAAAAGGTGGGGTGAAGAGGCTGACTGTGTTCACCTGGGAGATACTGTTCTTATCTGCTCTGCTAATGGGGAACTGATCAAAGGAGCAAAGGAAACATGAGCACACCTTTGGCTCCTGATTGTGGGACCAGCACAGAACAATCACAAATGTCTGTGCTGCTGGTCTGTAAAGCAGAGAAGCCTTCAGAGCCAGGCTTGTCAAGTTTTTACAGACAGGTGTCTGGTAGATTGATTGTTGTAAAATGGATTTTATTTAGATAGCTTTGGGTTTGGTACAAGGTAGCTCTGGGCACCTGGCTTGCACATGATGAATACATGAGACCCAAAATCTTTGACTTCCCCGTTTCCTTGGCAGTTCTTCCTGGTTTACTAGTGAAATGGAACAGCTTGCCCTTGCAGCATGCCCATGCAGTTTGCTTGACCTTAGGGATTGCATTGGTCCTCACAGGCACAGCCAACATGCCTCTCCTTGTCCTCCACAAATCCACACTTTGCAGGGGAATGTTACTGGACTGGTTGTTGCATTGTGTGGAGCTCAGACTGTGAATAACCTGCCTGTGCATGGGTTTTGCCTGCTGGGCTTTGAGGGGCCAGGAGGTACTGGTTCCTGCCAGGAATCTGGGGAGAGTGAAGAGTTGGGTACAGTGAGCTATGAGGCAGCTATTGCCACAAAGGCATTTATCAACTACTTCTCTACGGACCTTTTGCAACAGACTTTGCCCCTCCTCCTTATCCTGGTTCCTTTCAGGGCCTGTGGTTCTGTCTATAGATAAATAATACAGTATTTAATAAAGAGGATGGAAAAATGGCTTTAGATGGTGTACAGTCAGTCCCAAATTCCCTTTGTGTGCCTGGCACAGCTCAGGTGATGCAATCCTGTTTATCTGAAATACAGAAGGCTGCCATGAAGGAATGGGCAGGGGCTTTGAGTGGGGTCCTCTTCAGGACCAAGCACCTGCAGCTCTGCTGTTGTCAGGCTTCTGCAGGATTTTACCTGATCTGCATCTCTGGACCAGACACGTGATCATCTGAAATGCTTCCTGGCACTCAACTTACTTTTCTGTCAGTTGAAGCAAGAAACTTACTGTCTCAAAGTAGCAGGCATAGATTTTTTTTTTTTAATTATTATTTCTTCTGTGTCTGCAGCTCTCGCCTTCCCTCTCCCTGTGATGGGCTGAGTTAGCAGGGAGGAGGCTCCTCTGTGGGCCTGTCCTGGCCCAAAGGTGGGCCATTGTTCCCCAGGGCTGTCACTTGCTGCAAGGTGAGTGGCTGACACTGTTGTCTTGTTCACGTGGAGGGATATGCAAGGATACTGCTAGAGCAAGGAGAGCCCTGCATCTACAAGTGCTTGGCATGGGATTGAGCTTTGGCAATGACTGGATGGAATTCACTGAAGTGAAGACAGCTTGACCTGGAGATTGTCAGGCAAATCTTGAACAATGACGTCAGCCTGCAAGGATCAGTCCTTGGTAAGTGTCCACCTGCGTGTGTATCTGGATACCGCCTCTGAATTACTTCCCATCTCCAACGTCCTCTGAGGCCTGGCAAGTGAATTGGAGGCCTCTGTCTGCCTGCAGCGTGATCCTGCCCTGCACCTGGCCAAGGCTGGCTTAGCCACAACTTAGACTAGGGTAAAATAAGGACCTCTTCTGCACAGGGGGTAGCATGGAGTTAATCTGAATTACATTAAAGCACTGCAATAAAGTGGACTGGTGAAGCTGCATTAAACCCCCTTGTGGGCACAATTCCAGACTGAAGCAAGTGAAGTCAAATACAGGCCACTTGAGCCCTGTGTGTGAGTGGGGTGCTGTGCTCATTGGCAAATCCCCTTAAAACACCAAATTGAGTTTAACTTTCTTGAGTGTCACAGAATATCCTACTGCTGATGTAAAAGACTAAGTTTTCTCCTAGAAAAAGTTACAGAGCAAATATGGGCAAGTGCCATCTTAGTACCCGTGCAAATCAGAAGGGCAAGTTTAGCCTAGTAATAAAGCTGCTGCCTGCATTGCTCAAACTGCTCTTGTGGCCACATGGATCCTTCTGTGTTATCTGCTCCTCATTTCTTCCCAACAGTGCACATGCTGCATCTCCTTGACCTCTGCTGCTCAGGGAATTGCAAATAAAATGCTTCTTTCGGCTTGTTGCTACTTTTGTGTCAATCTCACCTTGGCTCGTGCTGCAGTGCACTGGGACTTACATGGCCTTTCCCACTTGTCCTTGGAGCTGTTTACTGCACCAGTTGCAGCCTAGCTTGTCCCCCCTGGGATGCTTCTCGGCTTGTACTTGAGCCCCTCTTGGGCTGCAGATGGAAGAACCATAAAACAACCTGTGGGTTTGCCAGTGGGAGCTAATGGGCCCCGCTTGCAGCAACTGGGTATCAGTGGCTTCCTCCTTCCAGGTAGGAAATCAGGTGCAACTGTACTTTCAGAGCTTGTAACCAGGAGAAGTAGAACACAGAAGCTACTACTTTTGTTTCTCTGTTAGCATCCAGGCTTTGGGTCTGCCTGGTGCTTCACAGGGGGCAGGGGCTGGGTCCTGCTGTTTCCTCCCCTGGATCCAGGCTGGGAGCTTCAGGGCAGTGCTGGCAGGGAGCAGGGCAGGGAGCAGGGCTGCCCTGCTGGCAGGGGACAGCAGGTGGCAGCAAGAAATTGAGGCCCTTGGATCTGAGTTCAGTGCCAGTGACTGCGTGTGTTGACTTCTGTAGCTCAAGGCTGCAGAACTGGGGACAGTGAAATCTTACTCAAACTCTCTTAAGTAGATTTGACACTGCTTTTGTTTTGTGCTCGTGGGCTGTTCGAGGTCATAGAGTGCTGTCTTGCAGCATCTGCACTGTATCACCAGCAAGGACCTGCAAAGCCAGACATGCAGAAGGACTCTCAGGTGCTTGAGTTTGGACTCTTTTATTCACCAGAATGGCCACCCCAGCTCGTACAGGAGAATTTGCTGAGACGTGTGAGCGAAGAGAGAGACTGTGTAGGGCGCGGCCAAGGGCAGTGAGCACATATGTTGCTGAACACAACTACGTTTTGGAGAGGGCAGCATGTAAACTTGTTTCTGCAGAAACTCATCCTCGCCTTGGGAATCCTCTCTGGGTTAACCAGAAGCATCCAAGTTGGAAAACTTGATGTCTGAATCTCTCCTGCAGTCTTGCCAGCTCTGGTGCGTGACCTAAGACATCTCTGCAACCCTTTTCCTAAGAGCAGCATTGCAAAAGAGCCCCAGTGGATAACTCAGAAACCTAGATTTAATTCCACTTGTGTAAGCAGTTTAATCTACCAGGCAAGAGGTGATATTTCATCCCTCTTCCTTGAGGGACCTGGTATGCTTCTAAACATGTGCAAATGCCTTGGATGCTTCAATAATAATGGATAAATGGCAGCCTGGCTTAGGAAGAACAGATCTTGCAAGACAAGTGTAATTGCTTCCACTGGAGACAGATGAGCGATGCCTGAAATGGCCCGGGAGCCCTGAGGAGTATTAGTTAAATAAATGCAGTGAGGTGGTGAGAGGCATGAGAAACTGACTGCCACAGTGGCACAGGTGGAGCTCAGAAGAGATGAGGGTCCCCTGTGGGGCGAGACATCTGCCTCAAAGGGCTCACAAAAGGGATACAGGAAGCCTGCACGTTTACCTGGAGGAGGTGGGACTGGGTCCCCTTCTCTTTCCTCCTGGTTTTCCTCCAGGCTCTGCTCGTCCCACTTCTCATGATGGGGGCACTAGAGAAATAATGGCAGAGGTGGAGCTGTGTCTGCTTCCCTGGCTCCTGCCTGGCTGTTGGATGGTGCCGCTCCTGAGCCGTGCCCTGTGGGCTCTGTCTGGAGCTCACCCCCGCGCAGGGAGCAGTGAGCCCTGCCTGACTGATGAAATCTGGTGGCTGTTTTCAAGGAGGAGCCTGTTTTCAGACAGTCACGAGGGACAGACACCCCCTCGCACCACGCACAAAGCAGGAGATGAGAGCTTGGTTGGAAAGATACAGAGTCTGGAGGGGAGGAAGGGGCAATCTTCAGGGACTGCCACTAACACATTGGCAGAACAAGTGGGAGATTCAAAAGGGAGACTGGGATGGGATGGGATGGGATGGAGAGGCCATAGGCACATTTTCCCGTAATGATGGACTGCAGAAGGAAGACAGGTGAAGGAGAAGCACTAACACTGGTGGAGACTGCCTTGGGCCAAAGCAGGAGCCTGCCAAAAGCTTGATCCTGCCAGCCATGTGGTGTCAAGCTCTGACTGTTCTCTGGACTCTGTGGTGTTATCTTTACTCCTGGAGAGAATGAGGCCAGCTTCAAACTTGGAGACAGATCACTTATACCCAAAGCACAGGAGTTATTTTAAAACCACATTAACCATGTTGGTAATTTGGGGAGTTTTCCACCTTCTTTTTGTTTCCCGTCCTCACTACATGTAACAAAATTGGCTTTAAACAAGGTTTCAGAACGGGAATGGTGCCACAGTTGTTCAGTAGCTGCTTAGTGCCTGTTGGAAAGCTGTTCTTTGCCCTCCCTTCTTGGCTTCAGCTGGGCTTATTCCTGCTCTGCTTTCCTTCTGGATTTGTTCCTTTTGGGTTTTCCTTATGTTTGAGCTCCCTTCTTTCAGGCTAGGGTACGTGTTTTCCAAGGGTCAGCCTAGAGCCAGAGGTCACAGTCTCTTTGGTATTTAAACTTAGCCATCGATTTTGTAACTTCTGAGGGAAAAGAAGAACCAGCCTCGGTTTGGCATTTCTTGCAGCCCTCTCTGTCTCTTATCTGTGAGAGCCCCTCACTCTGTGTTTTGCACAAGCTGCCCGAGTGCTCTGGGCCCCTTGCTGGGCTGTCCCTGCTGTCCAGCTGGGGACAGGAGTAAACTGAAAGTGTGGGGCAGCTTCTGCCATTCCCATTCCCACAGCTGTGTCAGCCAGTGAACACCATGTCCCACTGGCCTGGGTGAGGTCACAGGACAGGTCTCAACCTGTTCCATGCCAGGACAGCTGAAATACTTGTGACCTGGTGAACACCCCTCCCATGCAGCGTGACAAGTCGTCCTTTGGCGCTAAAGCACTGCTGGATCAGTGTGATCAGATGGAAAAACGCAACCGTGAGCTCCTGCCCTTTGAGCAGGGTAGAAACTCCAGCTCACAGACAGCTGGAGGAGCAGCCTGGTAAACACAGCCATGTGAATGTGTGATAAGGGAGCACTTGCACCCGGACATGTTCCCCGGACAGACCCTTTGCCCAGAGCTGTTAACCACCCTGCCATATGGTGAGCCCCTCTCCACGCACTCCTGTGTTGCAGCGTGACCCTGAGCTGCCAACCTGGCGTGTTTGCTGCCAGCTCGGGTTTGCTACTGAGGCAAAGTGCAAAGGCACCTCTTGCATCACTGGGGAGGGGGGGCAGGCTGGGCTGTCCCTGCCAGCAGCAGCACCGCAGGCCCCAGTGGCACGACTGGGTGCTGTGGCACTGGCAGGAGAATCCAGGCATAGCCATGGCAGCTTCAGCCACAGCAAGTGCATTCCTGCAGCATTACTGTATTCAAACTGTGTCCTTGCTTAGCATGGCTCTTTCAGAAGCTGATCAAAGCCCAAGCTTGCACCCCAGGAAGGCTAAGCAGCCCCCAGCAGCACACCAGGGTACAGTCCAAGCCTCCTTTGTGCTGCAAAGCACCAGGCATGCACAGGAGGCTTTTAATGTCCAAGGAGCAGCTCCAGTCCAATTTCTCATTGCCTGTAAATGAAGTAGACTAGCTTTGCAAAATCACAATACTCCTAGCAAGCAGAAGCTGATACTTCTAGATGAGATTGGTCTCATCCAAGGGGAAGGCAGTTTGCCTTTGAAACAGCCAAAATCTTTCTGAATTAAAGGCCCGGCTCACCTCTCAGTGAAAGCACTGACATATCACCTGTTTATAAGGCAGCTTTGAAGTTAACTGTTTATGTAACTTATTAAAAATACATTCGCACACCTTTTTATTATTTTCTTCCCTACCAAAGATATTGGTAAGACAGGGTTTCAGGTGAGCTCTGATAGCTGGTTGCTGCTGCAGGGTGCAGAGGGGTCAGACGTGGTGGCAGCGTATGGACTCAGTGCCCCTCTGCACTGCTTGCTGGGCACTGCAGGAGCATCCCTGTGCCTTGCTGCACACACAGACCTCAGGCTCAGTAATGCAGTGCCCTGTTCTTCAGAGAGCATTACACCTCTTTAGCCCCCTGGTTAATGGTTAGACTTATATTGCAGCGGCTGGCTCCCCAGCCCAGCTGTGGAAAGAGTCACAGATTTTAAATCTTGGATTTTCTAATCTTGCCCTTTGGACCTGTTTTTACTGTGGCTGTTGGTAAACAGTGTGCTCCTAAGGCTGCTGTGAAATCATGTGTGGGCTGCTGCATCCCTAAGCAGGTACATCTTTGTAAGTTGTACGAGAGCAGTGTTTGGTGTAAGTTGGCATGTATGGCTCAATGCAGGAGACTGACGTCAGCTCAGTTTGGTGTAGATTTGCCACCCGATAAAAGTCCTGGTGACAAGGGGCCTGGAGAGGTCTCAGATTCAGCCAACCTTCAAAGCAGGACTGTTGCTAAAGCTGGATCAGAGCACCTAAGTCTGAAAAACTTCAAAGGATGGAAACGCCTCCTCTCTGGGTACATATCCCAGGGCTGCTCCACCTTTCCAGGGAAGGGGTTTTCCCAACACCCCATCTGAGCTGGCCAGGCTGTTAGATTGTCTTACCTACTGGAAAGACTCTGGCTCCATCCTCTCCGTAGCTGCCCTCCAAGTCACTGTAGACTTCTGCTAAATTGCCCCAGTCTCCTCTCCTTCACAACTAACCAAGCCAGCCGTCTCCACTTCTCCCTGTGGGCAATGTTCCCTCACTTCAACCAGCCTGATGGCCCTGCTGGTCCTGTCCAGCTTCCAGCAGATCCAGGCTCATCCTGGAGGGGCTGTTCACACCCACCAGGTCCTGCTGAAAGGGAATGCTTGGAACCAGGACATGCTGAAGTCAAACTCAGAAACAAGCTCCTGGTGTCTGCTCAAATGAGCCTACAGGAGAACCTGGTTTTGGTGGATTTATGAATGAGATGGGTCTGAGCCAGCTGGCAAGTGCCCAGCAGTGACAAGCAAGGCCTGCCCACTCCTATCTCCTTGCAACACTGCAAGGAGACCACTTCTGACCTTCTGACCACTGAGGGCTGCAGGCCACTGCCCTGAACCATTTCCTCAGCCACATGAAGGAGCATCTTCCTGGGAGCAACAGTTTTAGGGACATCACCAGCACGAGGCTGCTGTGTCCTGAGTCCTGGACTGTGTGGGGCTCTCCAGAGCAGCAAGCACCTCTCCACTGTCTCCTGGGCACTGCCCACCCCTTCTGGGGTAAGTCAGAGGGCTCAGCTCCTCCCAGATTCCAGAGGCAGTGTGACTGGAACCCAGGGGAGCTGTTGGAGCTGGCTTGCTCTACCCAAGGCCAGCTCATCCGTCTTCACCTTGCTGGCACAGCTCACTGGCATGGAGAGGCGAGTGTTGTGCTTCATTTAGATGGATACCAGGGAGCAGAGGGACTTTGCAGTGTTGTCCTGGGCATTTCAGCAGGGTCTGGGCTCCAAACCTGAGCCCTTGTAGGGCATTAGGCTCCCTCCTCTTCTCCCTTCTGTGGGACTGAGATGTGCTGAGCAGCCCATTCCTGCTCAGAGCTACTTGGTCCCCACTGGTTACTCCTCTCTGAAGGATTGTGTCAGATGCCCAAGGCTGTTCCTCTGAGGTCTGAAAGATTAGACTGGAAGTTTTATGGGTGGGAGATTTCCCAGGGCTGAGGTCAGAGACAGAAATGTAATGTCTGCCCAGCTCTGTTATACAATCTCCCGTTAAATAATCACTCAGGGTCACTGCGCTTGCCAGGCCACTGCAGCTGGTGGTGGGACTGCATGGAAAACAGGCTGTGCTTTGTGGGATCACTGCCCACAAGACAAGAAGAAGAAGGAAAAGCAGCAATATGCTTTTGGGCAGTCCCACGCTCAGACCCTTCCCAGCCTTGGAGTTCCTCATTGCAAGGTACTTTTCAGTGACAGAGGCACTAATCTCGCAAGGGCACAAAAAAAAGCCTGGTGTAAAGCCTGATGGTCACAGTGTGGAGGTGGCTTTGGCCACTGTGAGGAAAGGCTGGTGTTTATCTGTGGGATGCTGTGACTAGAAGTGTGTGGGCAGGGTACTGTGTCTGTCACAGGGCTGCTAGTTCTCCACCAGGTCTGAGCAAGGTGGAGACCCAGCATCCATCCAACACAGCCCTGTGTCCCCCAGCCCTTGACTGCTCTCTGCATTTCATAAACCTGCAGTGGAGCAAATGCTGGGGCAGAACTGTGGACTCCCATGCGGTGCCTACCAGCATGTAGGGGCGGGCCAGTCCCACAGTCCCTGGGCACTGATTTCAGGTTGTGCTGCCCATCTGGGACTGACACCCATATAACAGCACTGTATTAATGATTTCAAAGGTGTGGCAAAACAATGTAGCCAAAATGGGAACCTGCAGGACATCAGGGAGCCTGTGGGAATGGATAGTGATGATGTGTGTTGGCTACAAGTAAGCAGTCACTCGAGGGAGCTGGATGATTTGTCCTAGGAAATACAGGCCAAGTCCAGGAAAAGAAGCCATGCTGGCAGGGAGAGCTCATAAAGCAAAGCTGGGAAGCAGCTACACTGCTCTCTGAGCCTGAGCCTCGCTGCCCTGGGGTTCCTGTCCTTGAGCATGCTTTCACAGCTAGCTAGCCTACTTCTGGATAATTTCTTCCTAATAAGGGGTGTTGGCAGGCAGCTGTGCTCTCCTGAGGGTGAGGGAGAGCAGCTCAATAAGAGCAACAAACTAGTGTGAGGCAGGGAGAGTTCCTTTTGTTTTCAGCTCCAAGGGTGAGTGTGAAATAGAAATGCTGGAGGATGACTGGATGGCACTAAGGAAGCTTGAGTTACCCCTCATTCATATTTTGCCCCCCTGAATGCTGTGCTGGCAGAGCAGGGCATCAGCATGGTGGTGACAGAGAAGAGATGCTTTGGGCTTCTCAGTTTTGCTCTGCATCTCCCTGCACAGAGGTCAGGGCACCACAAGCAGCAGGGCTGTGCCAATAATTGCCCAACAGCCAGAGGCCAGCACCGGTGGGGGATTACTGGGGAGCTGGGATGATGTGAGGTGTCTTGTGCACCAGCCAAATATTTCTCATCTGGCATGACAGCCCATGGCAGCCCTGGTGCTCCTGTCCTTCCCAAATGCTGCTTGAAAAGTGCCTTCTGCTCCATCTGTGACATCCCTGCTCTGGGACAACCGGGACCCCAGAGAGCTCTGAATGGGACTGACTCGTGGGCCTGTGGTAAGAGAGTGGCTCTGCCAAATCACTTGCACACATGCACGTCTCAACTGACCCAGACAACAAGCTGCCCTCCTGTACTACCCATGAGTCTGTCACTCAACCCCCAAACACTGCAGAGCCATGGAACAGAGCATGCTTGCCTGTCCCTGCCAGCAGGCTCTTCGGTGCCCCTTCGGTGTTCCCTGTGATCCAGGGAGGCATTGTAGCTTAATGCAGCTATTTTGTTATTTAATCCCTCTTGATTTTCCTTAACACCTTTCCAGATGTTTTAAACTAGCCTTGTTGTGCTCATCCACTGTTTAATCTGAGGTCAAATGATTGTATCTTAATCCCTGGATCTCAAATGAATTTGCCTCTGGTTTGGGCAGCTAACCCTCCAGCCCTCTGCTGCAGCCAGGCCTGCTGTCTCCCTCTCCTTCTCTCATTATTTCTCTCTTTCTTGTAAGTTAACATTACTTGAGATGAACAAAACAAGTGATATCCCCCTGATTAATATTTCCAAACAATTTCATGTTTTTCCTTGTGATGAGCCCCTGGAGCCTTCTCTTGTCAAATGAGCTACATGTGATCACAGCAAGTGCAAGACTGTGCTTTTTGTGGCTGACTGGGTGCACAGAGCAAGCTGACATGGAGCAAATGTACAGGACAGCACCTGAATCCATTGTACAGTCTTCCTGGAGGATCCAGACATGTTCTTCATTAGCAGTCCCCAGCAACCTGGCACTGTGCTTTTTCCAAAGGACATGTCCACCTCAGTGACACTGGAGTGGCAGGTACCAGTCCCCATGACCATGCCTTCCCCACATTCCTCTGCCTTTCCTGAGCTCTCTCCCCTGTCACACAGAGAGGTTTTGGGGCAAGAGAGCCTCTGAATCAGACTGACACAAATGCAAAGATGATGGGATGCTGATCTCAGCCCCATCCTTTGGGTGCTGCTAAAACTTGGCTTCTCATTTCATTGCACTTGCCCACAGCTGTGCTGCAAGTTCCCTGCTCAGACACAAACAAAAAGGCTTGGAGAATGTATTAGATTAAATACAAGTTTTCAACAACATGTTCTAAATTTTACTGAGAGTAGATTAAATCTAATTAAATTCACACATTATTCCAGACAGATAAAATGGCACATTCTACTTTGTGTCCTTAGCTTGGCCCAGAGGCCACACTGAACCTCAGAGACTGCAGAACTGGTCTGGCCCTTCATGTCTAGACTCAGAACCAGACTTTGCTTCAATATTCAGGACTGGATCCAGACAGTTTCATTGATGTGTTAAGGATCATAACCGAGATCCAGGTCTGGTTTGCAGCACAGTAGTAATCCCAGCCCTGAAGGGTGTGCTGACCCAGGCACCCTCTCATAAGGCCACAGTGCTGGTGGGAGAAGCTCAATTGGGTTTCCTGTTTCCTGGGTGCTGCTGTCACTGGAGCTCACACCAGCACCTGTTGGCAGCTCCCATGTCTTTGATGTGCCCAAGTGGTTGGTGAGGGAGCCTGTGCTGTCCAAAACCTCTCCTGAACCAGGCACAGAGAGTTGTGGCTAAATTCCCTCCAAACCCATCCTATCCTGATAGAGTGATGGGCTAATGCAACCCCATCCAAGGGTGTGTATGGGACCCTGAGGTGGAGGAGTTTGTCTTCCAGAAAAGGACAATGAGAGTTGCAAGTCAGATTCTGCTGTGGGAATCCACAGCAGAATCCCTCTTTTAAGCACAACTCATCTCTATGCAGCTAGTCTGGACTTGCATAGGAAGAAAGCATGTGAAACTCTGGGAATAAACCACCTACTTCCTTGTGAGGACCTGTAAATCTCACCCAGCAAGCCTGTCATGTAGCTGCAAAGGACGCAAATAAACTCTGCTGTGTAATTAGCACCCTTTGTATGCCAGGGCAATCATACTCAACCCCACATGCAACCAGGAATCAGGTCTGCCTGCACAGGGCTCAATGCCAAATACCCTCCCTGGGTGTTAAAGCTGCACTACTTCCCTCAAATCAGTATCACACGGTGAGGCTTTGCCCCATGTGGGAGGACGCGGCCTGTGATATGAAAGATCAGTTATGCTGCAAAGACAGATATCCTCTTCTAAAACCTACAGCCAGTGCTGATAGGAGTGTTTCCTAGTAAATACCTGCAGCACACTAAGCTAAATCAGTCTTATTTTATTACAATAAAGAATGAAATCTCTACACAGCATTTTTCCTAGTGAGACTCTGAGCTGTCACTGAGGTCTCTCTGATGGTGGAGTACTTTTCATCCCAAATTGTCTCTGGTAACCTGATTTCTGCAGGCTGCACCATGTAGAAAAAGCATAGTGGTATGGGGCTGAAGCTCTGTCACCGATCGCATGGGCACCGCTGGGGACTCCTCCTTCCTTAAGCAACAGAGAAACACACACAGCTCTGTGCCTTGGAGGGAGGCTGCATGACTTTGGGAGCTGGTGTGATTATCTCTGCAAGACATCTGATGGGCGTCACATTGACAGCTGAAGCAATTCCTCTTTTTCTAGGACAAAGAAGCTTGAAGCCTGGGGGTGTGGGAAAGCACTTTCTCTCTGGTGGCCTCAGTGGCCTAAGGGGTCATTGGGAAATGCCACCCAGGGGACCCAAACCCAAGAAGCGCTTCTCATTTTTAGAGAGGCAGAGCTGGCAGGAGGTAGCTAAGCAGACCTGTCCTCCAGGTGAGGGTGGAAGAATGTGCTGGCTGTAGGCAGCCCCACTGCAGGTGTACTGGCACTCTAAGCAGCACTGCAGATTTCACAGGAGTCAGTATCAAGCCCAGTCTTTAAAGGCAGCCTCATCTTGTGCTCTTGCATAACAGTGAGATGGAAATCACACTGTGTTTATACAGACTGAAATGATAGGAGTCTGCTTGAGCAAACACTTGCACATGAAAGCCTTAGCTGGCTACAGAACTCCACTTCCAGGAGCTGAAGAAAACCACTTAGCCATTTAAACCTCTGAAGACTTCAATCACCCGGTTAAGATGAAGACAGGGTAGGGTGGGGGAGACAGCTCCCATTTGCACCTGCAAGAGTGCCGCCTCCAGGGGCAAGCTGCAGTACCATCACCCCAAAGAGCCCCCCTAACAGGTACCAGGCAGGCAAGCTCGGCTCCTGAGCCTGCCCGCTGTGACACAGTCCCTTGATTTAAACCCTTAATCCTGCAAAGATTGTGCAATAGCTCCTTCAGGCTGAGAACAGATTATGCCCGTTTCAAAGGTATTTGGCACTCCGGCTTCGCTGGGAGAGACCAATGAACTGGCTCAACCTCTCCTGTGATAGCACCTGCGGGCAGTTCTTGCAGCTGGTGCCTAGCAACTTGCTCTGAGCTGCTCTCACAGCTAAAATTCAATGTCATTTCAGCCTTCCTTCCCAGAGAAGCAGCTCCTGAGTCATCATCAGGGAAGAATGAGAAGTGTCTCCCACTCGGCTTGCTATAAATTAGTGATATGGTAAGGGCTGCTCTCCCTCTTGAGCACGTGTCCTGCAGCCAGCTAAAAAGGCATCTCCTCTCAGCATGTGGGACAGCTTCATGTTCAGGAGATTTAGTAAATTGCATTTTCCCCCCCCTCCTTCCCAACTTGTTTTCTGCTCCCAAATGCCTCTCTGCTTTCTTGGAGCTCTCTGCAGAAGAACCAGGCTTGGATCCATGCCGTGTCTCACCTTGGCTTTCCTTGGGTGAGCCCCAGGTTGTGCAAACACACACAGGTAGATACAAGCTTTGGGCAGTGCTGAGCACTCTCTAGTGACACACAGCAACTTTTAGATCACCTGTGTGACAAATGAAGGTGCCTCTGAATCTGAGAGAGATGTCCTTGGGAAATGACAAACATCATAAAAAAACGCAGAGGCAACCAAGATTGCCTGTTTACGGGGCTGAGATCTTTGCAGATGTGGTGAGACAAACACCAACCCGCCCGGGCAGGACCGAGCAGTGCATTTCTGCATGTGGCAGGGCACAGGGATGGGTGATGGGAAGAGGGAGCCAACCGGAGGATCCAGCTGCAGAGTGGGCAGGGGCTCGGAGAGCAGCACGTTCTCATACGCCTGCTGGCACCATGCACAGGGGAGGAGCGCTCCAGCTGGGAGAGGTGGGAAGCTCTGAGGAGACGAAGTCCATGAGTAGTAGGGCTGTGGTGTCACAGCCTGAGTGTTTTTCAGAGAAAAGCAAGACAAGGTGCCTTACAGGGCTTTTCAGAACTCTGCGGGGGGCATATGTTTGCCTCTGGGAGCAAGTCTGAGATCCAAACGCATTTCCAAGTGGGAGACTGTTAGGACATCTCAGACTTGTCTGAGTGGCACAGTTCCTGTGGTGGTGTCTGCTGGGCAGGTCCATCACTGCAGAGCTGACTTCTCCTTGCCTTCCCAGTCTTATTCCTTGGGAAGTCCTGGGTGGCCCTAGTGACTGCAGCCAAAGAGTTGGAGGTGCCTTATTGCTGCGAATAGTGGGGGCTGGCAGAAGAACCACCTTTATCTCACAGCTGTCTGTCCTCAGCTCCTGACTGCTTGCAGCCCTGTGTAGTCTAGAAGGAAGACTGAGAATCACCTTGTTTGGACTCCACAGCCTGAAGCAGATGAGGAAAGAGGCTGGTAAGTGCAGAACCACCAATGGAGATGTCTCCAGCTCATCCCAGGACCCTCAGCCCTTTAAGATGGGACATGGCTCTGTTCCCAAGCCCAGGAGTGGTGCTCAGCATGCTTCAGGTGGGTGTTTGGCTGAAGGATTTGTCATCATACAGGTCACCTTAAACAAATCCAACTGCATTGCACAGGTTAGCTGATAGGAATAGAGAAGCATTTTATATGGAAAGGCATAAAAACCTCGAGTCTGATCTGACCTTGTCTAGTGTCCAGTGGGTGCCTCTGCCTGCATGGGTCAGGAACTGGCCAGTCCCCTGCCATGCTGTGATGTCTGAAGGCCAGGAAACATTGTGGTGGCTCTGTTTCCCCTTCAGCCACAGGAGGGGACAGTTCTCCAAGCAGAGTGGCTGAGCAGCCTCTGCCTTGGGTATAGATGGCACTGGTTGTGTTGACTGGCCCAAAGTGGGTTTGGGACAAGCTTGGGACAGCAGAGCTTTTTAAAACAGTATGGCCAAATCCAGGAGAAGATGCTGTCTGTAGAACAAAACTGTGCCTTTGCTGGCAGAGGGGACTACTGACCCAACCCGCATTTGTGAGTTAGACACGTCCTTCTGCTCTGGCAGTCCCTTCTCACCACAGCCTGCCTGTGGTTTGCACAGTTGTTCCACAAGCTCCTTTCAGGCCAAATCCACAGCTAGCTGAAGCAGTTTCAGTCCTAACTCTTGCATAGCCTGGCTCAGAGGAAAGTGTCATGTAGCTGGGAGTGTGGTGGTGATTTGCAACCGGGAGATGACATGTTAATAGCAAAATCCTCAGCTCAGAAAATGTCTCCTTCCTTCCTGCAAACCTAAGAGGACTGAATTAAAGCTGAGCTTTCTGACCTCCAAGTTCTTGACTTCTGCTCTCACATTACAGGAGCAGCAAATCCTGTTGCATGAAGCAGAAATCTATCTGTCTGAACATGCACTATTTCAAACTCCTCTCTGTGCAAACTGTTCCAGACTTGATCAGAAACAACTCTGTTTACTAACAACAGAACTAGGAAACTTCTTTAGTATTGTGGGTCTTTTTCCCCCACAGTTTTTTTTAGTTTTCATATTGAGCCGCTGAACCTTAAATCTGTCAGCTAACAGTGTTTCTAGCTTTCAGTGTGTTTTACTTTGCCCGTTTGCCTGTATATCTCTACATGCAGAGTGTGCTCTGCCTTCTTTCTGATGGAAAGAAAGGTTTTCCTTGACTTTGGGTGATGTTAGAAGGACAGGCAATGGACACCAATTTTCACCAAATAATTAGAGGGTATCAAACTGCAAAAGAACAATGGCAATTTTTTTTTCAGTAGTATTCATACTAACACTTTTGTACAAAGAGGTTGAATCCTGCTTCCATTTATGCTGATGGAAATCTAGAATAATAAAATTCTTTTAAAGAATTCCATATTTTATTAATCCAAGTGTCAGAACTAGAATTGAATATATAATAAGAGTTTGATCATTGTATCCTTGTGCAGTTCTCAGTGTGATTATAGCATCTTCTACACATATTAATGTCTTTCCAGTGTGTTTAGGTGTTAAACTTTCTGACACAAGAACTGCCCAGTGTAAGCACAGCAGCAAGTGTGATGGATCCCAGTAGTAGGAAAACCCTTATATGCTACTTCAGTAGTAAAGGGTGGAAAGCAAGGTTTGGAACACACTTCCAGGTGCCATGATAGTTGGGTTTTACTTTGAGGATCTCTTTTGAGCTTTCTCTCCACCTCTGTTTAGGCAGAACCAAGCTCTGTTTGCTTTTTTAAGTTGCAGTCACTCAAAAGCTGCATCTCCAGGATGAAGTAAGTTAGCATAGCTCAAGACTTTGAGAAAAATCATTTCTACAGACAGCATTAGTATGGTGAGGTGGGTTTTTGCAAAGCTGTTGTCCACTTCACATGATGACTTATTGGACAGTCTGTTGTTGTAACAAGTGCCAAGATCAAACTGACCAATTTGCTTGTGAAGGTTTACATGACCTTTAGCAATAGGAAACTTCACAGACTTGGAAAACCTTGGTGCAGTGAAGGCAGCAAGCTTTAACAGTTGGCCTCCTAAAAGGACGCAGCAAGGTCAGCTCGGGTTTAGAGGAACAAAACTCTTGCAAAACCCAGGAATATTTGGTCCCTTGGGAACTTGTGTGGCTTGTTCTGATGCAGAGCAGTCCTCCCGCGTGCCCCCAGCCCAAGGGCAGCAGCAATGCCACAGGGAGTCAGAACTTAGGAGGAGTGAAGGCCGCCTTCCTGGCTGCCCCCGTGGCCCAACAGAGGTGGAAAAGGGAGGCGAGGGCCCGGCAGGGGGTGAGGGTGCAGCGCAGGTGGACATAGCGGTGATTGTCTGGCTGCGCGGAGCGAGCCGTGCTGGGCCAGCGGCCGATGGAGCGCGGGATCCCCGAGGGACGCGCACCCTGAGGAGACGTTTCGTGTGGGCTCCTCGCTCTGTGCCCCACGCGCTCCGCGCGCCGCAGCCCCGCTGCTCCCAGTCATCGCGGCGCGGGGCCGTGAGGGAGGCACCCACCCGAGGGCCGGGCTGGGCCGGGCCGGGCCGGGCTCAAGCTCTACGTCCGTGTGTCTGTGTGCGTGTCTGTCTATGTGTCTGTGTGCGTGTCTGTCTGTGTGGCCCTCTCTCCCTCACCGTTTCCCCTCAGCTCTCGGGGAGCTCCGGCCCCGCCCCACCCCCGGGCTCAGGGCGCGAGGCCCCGCCCCCCCGCGCGCCGCCGGCGGGGCGATAAAGGTCTCACGGCGGAGCTCTGACGTCACGGGGAGTTAATTTTAAACCCGGACAAGATGGCGGCGAGGGACGCGGCGCGGCGCGCGGGCCTGGCCCGCCACCGGCCCGACCCGGCAGGTAACGCGGCGCCGGGGCCGTGGCGGCGGCGGCGGCTGCAGGGCCGTGGCGGCGGCTGCGGTGGCGGGGCTGTGCCGGTGGGAGCCCGGCTCGGCCGGGCCGGGGCGCGGCGCGGCGCTGGACTGGGCGGGCGCGGCGGCGGCGGCACCGCGCGGCGCCGGGGGAGGCCCCCCGTGCCTCCCCCCTCCTCAAAATGGCGGGGGCGGCTGCCTGCCCCCGAGGGGTGGGAGGCGGGGAAGCCGCGGCGGTTGCTCCTCGGCCCGGCGTGCGGCCGCTCCTCGGCGGGGTCACCCCGCTCTCCCCGCGCTGCGGCCGGGGCCTCCCGCGCTGCGGAGGGCAGCTGGAGCCGGGGCGAGCGGGGGCGGCCCGGGGGCCGCTGTGGGTGACCTTATTCCCTGCTGTGGTGTGGCCGGGCCGTCCGCCCGAGTGCGCATCGGCCCCTTGAGGCGCCGGGGTTGGGGGGAGGCCCGGAGGGGCCCCCGGGCCGTGAGGCGCTCGCCTGGCACGGTGTCGGGAGCGGAGCCAGGCAGCCCGGCTTTCCCGGAGCCGCGTCCGCTGAAGGAGGGAGCAGCTCCGGGAAGGAGGGGACTGACCCGCGCCGGTCCGGCCCCCGCATGGACCGGGTGCACTCCGCTGTCAGCGCTGCTCTCGCTGGTAATCTATCCTCTGGTGGCGATGGGACCTGGCTTCGGCGCGGTGTTTTAGCCCCGGGCGTGCTAGAGCCTGCGCAGTGTGGGTTTTTTAAGTATGGTTATTCCTCAAGAACAGTTTAAAAGCTGAGAGCTTGTAGCAGTGTCTCTGCCGTACGCTGTGTGAGAGGGGGCACCTGGGACTTGTGAGGGTTGTACACATGAGCTGGATCATGTGAGGTTTTTAGCGCTGCGCTGGAACGCCGAACTATATTAACATATTTGTTGTGTAACTCTCACTTAATTTGGAAGCCGCACGATTGGACTGGGCACAGTTTAAACAAGACCCAGCAGATGCCATATGCCACTATTGGTTTCAATTGCTTGATTTGCAAGCCAGCTAGAGACTGGGAAATCTAACCACACTATAAACTAGGAGATGCAGAGTGACAGCTCACCTGGCTTGATTTACAGGGAGGAAAAAGCAGTGCTTCAGAGCACGTGGAAAAGTTTGATTGTGTTTGGCAGCATTGCAATTTTAATAATTTAAGAGTCCAGAGATCGAAATTGAGGATATGATACTGCTTTACTGCTCAAGTGCTGATTTCTCTCCCTCCCAGCACTGCTTGTTTTCCTTTGGCAGTTCTCTTGTATTTTTGCCACTAGGTTGTTTAATAATCTCAAAGCATTAGATTATTGCATAACTTTCTCAGGGTCATAAAAGCACCAGCACACCTGTAATAAATGGCCTTT
This sequence comes from Chiroxiphia lanceolata, assembly GCF_009829145.1. NCBI lineage: Eukaryota > Metazoa > Chordata > Aves > Passeriformes > Pipridae > Chiroxiphia > Chiroxiphia lanceolata. The sequence goes on from NC_045639.1 coordinate 9,509,188, forward strand.
AATTAGCTGTGTCATCATTAGTGGTGGAAACATGCACATTTTGCTTGTGTACTTTAGTCATGGAATAACTTTGGTGATAGGATGTGCATGTACAGCTGTGGATGATCTGTGCTTGCCTGCAGAACGGCCTTCTGTACAGTGAAAAAAAGCAGAGTGGTAGGTTGGAATAGTTACAAGAAGAGAAATGTAACAGGAGAGTCCTGTAACTCCTCTTGTACCATTACTAAGTGTTGCTTAACAGCTGTTATGTTCTAACTTACCCTAAAGTCACTAATGGTGTCACAGAACCTCCTCAAATAATAGCAATAGCTCTTTGTTTTTTCAACTGAAATGATTTTGAAAGCAGTGAGTGGGGTTGAGGAAGGCTGTGTTCTTTCCTTTTCATGCTCACTTGCTTGCAACTTAAAAACGTTTCTGAAATAGTTTGGGCACAGAACTGTTTTACTTGAACTATTGTAAAAGGATTCCTTTAAATGTGACAGTCTCTCCTGGTTTAGGAGACCAGGCAGCTCTTGTTAATGTTGGATGGACAGGAGTGCTTGAGCCAGGTCTTGAAGGAGTCCTGACACTTCTTAGGTACCTTATGCCGACTGCAGTGATCAGTGTTTGCTTACTGATTGTACTTATAAAGTACCACTGGCTGGAGAAAGTTACTGTGATAGATGAGGCATTATTTTCTCTTCTTGTCCTAATAATAATAATAATAGGGACACTACCTCATGCTGGTAGCCTGGATAAAGCAGGGGAGAAGGGCTGGGGATTTTCCTCCAGTGTAATGGAAGAGCACTTATCTCCTGATGGCAGTGTCACATCCTGTCCAACTGTTGAGTTTTGCCTGAACTTCAAAACCAGGTGTAATAAGCAGATGGAAATGCAGGTAAATTAAGTTCTGTGTCCTTGTTTTGGTACTGAACTGCAGTGGTGTTAGTCTCCACCCTAGTTTTAACTTTGTGCCTGTTGTACATCTTATCGCAGTCCATGGAAGTTTCTGTTGCAAGGACATTCATGAGGAGAACTGCCAAATTTACTTACACGTCACCTTACGCAAGTTAGGTTTGAAGTTGCTTTTGTTCTTGCAGTGCTCTTATGAACAGGCCCCATCCCTGGGATGATTTTTGATATTCATGGCAGTCCTTGAATGGGAAGTTTTAAACTTTAAAATCAGGCTGAATCGTTACCTTGTTTTTTGTGTTTCTTTAAACTGTTGCTGCATGCTGTGCCTACAGTGTGATCTGTGAGCTGCCAGCTTGGAGTGCATTTTTCCAACTTTTTGCTAAATGCTGCATTAACTTCTTAAACTTACTATACCAGTTGTTAGTATTTTAGGTTTTGTCTTTAACCTCAACTACGTAAGGTGAGCAAGGCACAAAAAATATTTTCTAAGTTTCTACATAGGCAAGATGTATTTGTTGTTTTCAAACAACTGAAAATTTTCAGAAATACTTATATATGGTACAACCATTATATGGTGGTTCTTAAGACTTTGCTCTTGCTGGAGAATGACTGCGTTCCTTTTTTAAAGCATTCTCAGCAATGTGAACTTTTTAAGATGTCCTAGAGGAAAGACAGAAGTAGCTTTGCTTGTTCTTGGAAGCTTGCTGTTGATAACAAAAAATATTATCTCATCCTGTAGCTGATTTTGAGGTCATAGTGCTGTGGAGGGAGTTGATTTACATGAATACATTTGTGGGCTTGGGATTTGTGTCTGAAAGACCAGAACAAGCAAATGAGCAAGTTTGAATATGTGAAATCATCGCTCAGATTGATGTCTGCTATTTCAGTTAGGTGCAAAGAAATGACTGATAAGAAATAAATGATGTCTGTTAGGACAAGGATTATAATCAAGACATTTCCAGCAGCAAATGAATACCCAATAGGAACTGATGTTCTGAGAGCATTGGTCACTAACTTGCCTGACCTTTAACTTCTGTTTATTTCTGAATATATATTTTATATATTGTTCATTTCCAAGAAACTGAGATTTTATGTGCTTGCCAAGCTTTTTGAAACACTTTGAATATAAAAGTTGGAGGAATTTTTGAAGTTCCTTCCTCCAACTCCAAAGATTGGAGGAAGGTATTTAAACTTGGAATTTGAACCACTGCCCTCCTAAGAAACACGGAATGAAATCTGAGGACTTCAAATATCTGTCTTTCCTCTTCCACTGCTGATTCTAATTTGACTAAATGTATTTCGTAAGACTTGAAACCCCTTGGTTTTTGTAGGTGTACAAATGAGTTATTGGGAGATGTTCTGAGGCACAAGGTAATGCTTGGCAAGCTGGTGTTTAACTGGAGTTCTCGCTCTGCAGCAAAGCGAGGACCTTACTGTCCCCCTTTGTTTTTGGAATGAAAGGTTCATACCCGCTGCAGTACCATAGCTGGTAGAAGTCACTTAGTGAATTGTGTCCACAGCATGTGTAAGCATGTGAATAACCTCCCAAAGTTATCTACTTAGTTTGTCTGGAACCTGTTGCGGCTGCTCCGCGGGGATGTTACTCCTTGAAGTAACAATACTAGTTTAGATCTCATTCTAGTGTGAGAATAGTAGGTCTTTGTGCTCAGTGTGATCCGTGAAGCTAAATCAATATCTTCCTCCAGTAATTAAAAACAGGGGGGAAAAAAAAAAGCTATGCTTATTTTATAATGGTTAGTGGCTGGCTTATCTTTAAGTTTGGAAAATCTTAAATAGAATATTTGCCACCAAAGATGGCATTACTGAACCATGTAGCATCCAAAGCAGTCCAGCAAAAGTTACCTGAGTGAATGCAGGTAGGCTGGATATTGGGCATCCTGTTTGATGCTCACTTGATGAACTCATGAGCAGGACTAATAGGAAATCAAATTTAAAGTGAAAGAGTCCATTTGAGCCTCTCCAGAAATGATTAATGAAAGACCAGCTTCCTTTAAAAGAATGCCCTGCTCTTCTCTATCATGGAGGAATAGGTAGGAGAGCTGTCAGAACTGTAAGACTGCACAAAAAATGCCTTTTGGAAAAGGAATTTGTTTACAGTTTGGTTACTGGGCCTATATTTATACCTTGTGTACAGTATGAGGGTTATTCTTATATGTTTTACTAGGAGGGGAGGTGTCTCATGTAGTTTTTTTCTTTCCTGTGCTAAATGTATTTCCAGATCTATTTTCAGTGCAGATGATGAGCAAATGATGGTTGCAATTTCAGCCCTATATATGGGTAATTTTTGCATGGCAGGGTGGAGTTTGTGTGCTACTGCAAGTCATGGGAGGTTTCTCTTAAAAGTTTGGAGTAGAAGCCAAAATGTTCAAGACGTGAACTAATAAGATGCTGTACACATTATAGACATGGAGTGTAGAATGTAATTTCTAGTGAATTGATGTTTGAGAGTAGAACTTAATTTGCTTTTATGCAATTGCTGTTCCAGTTAGATCAGATTCATGTTTCAGTCTGTAGTTAGTGTCAAATTATAATATGTTTATTTTCCCACTATCACCGTAGAGATAAACATGATGAATTTACAAGTTCTTATTGGTTTCAGTAAAATATATGGAGTGTCTTTTGAGCAATGTGTTTTATAATGATTTCAGGATGTCAAGGTGGCTTTTTTTTTTACTTGGATTGAAAATTACAGAAACTTGTTGGAGAACATCTGTCAACTGCTTGTACTGACATATTAGTTAGGACTGCTTTCTGTGTGCTGGACATACTTGGAAAAGTTGTTCTCACCTCTTATCTTCTCGAACAGGGTGGTACTGCTGAGTGGAAGAATAAGTGCAGTTATTTTAACTGTCTCTTTAAGCCTTATCCTGTGATACTACTGCCTGCAAACTTGCAGTGCTGTCTTAATCCCCTGCTTCACCTCTTCTGCATGAAAGAAAGGGTCTTCTGGCTTTTACTTGTGCCTGTTTATATACCTTGGTCTGTGTGGTGTGATCTACTTGGGGAACTGTAAACAGTTGGGAAATAAAAGGTACAATCTGTCAATCCTTTGCCTAATATGGAAATCGTAACAGTACTGATTTCGGGGCAGGAACAGTCAGTCCAAGTACGTGAAGTGCTGGGCATGGAGACAGAAGCTTTGCCCCCTTTAACGTATTGCTTAAACATAGAATAGTAGTCAAAATGACTGCTTTAGAAAATTGAGTTTAAGGTTTGTGATATAATCAAATCACTTTCTTAAAACAAGAAGTCATCTTGCTTTTGAGAGAATTAAATTGCTTAAATACTTTGTAATCCCGAACTAATACTGAAGAACTATTTCTGATCACGACAGCAGTGTAATTCCAAACATGGCCTTAAAACTGCCCTCAAGGCAATTATCACTTATCTTTCAAGCAACAAAGTCTTAAGCTTGTCATGAGGATAGGGAAAGAATGCAGTGCAAAATTCTTAAAAGAAATCTTTCTACGTGCTAGTATGTCAGATTTGTTAGTACAGAAATTGTTTCGAAAAGTGCAGTAAGTAATGCAGTAAGTAATGCTTTGAGGATTGGGACACAAAACTGGAGTATTTTCTAAAGCTAATAGTACTGTAGAAATAAATAGCTACTGAAAACTTTTCACGTCTTAGACTCTGAGATTTGAAAGGAAAAAAACCTTTCAAAATAAAATGTGGTAGGATCATTAAGAAATGCAAGTTCTGCTTTCAAGCTTATTTCTTTCAGTAGAAAAAATGTACTTGCAACATTTAGATAGCCAGTGTGATTAAATACTTGTGGGACCTTCAGATGCTATGAGGGATCCTGCTTGTTTGAGAAGACTATTGAAATGCAATTTGGTGCTTTTGAAGAGGTTGGAAGTTGGCTTGTGAAAGACGGAATATTATTCTTAGAGTCTTGGTCTAAGTACTTTGAGTTGCAGACATATCATTGTTTCATTAATCAAGTATCAAACTAAGCTGTTCTTTAGTGTAATCTGTTGTTGACTTATTTCTGTAGTGCATTAGGACTAGATTAAGCTTTTGTGAGCTTTGAAGAGGAGCACACTGCTCTCTATCTCTGTTTCAGTTCATCTTCTAATCCTGGACTTTTCTCCCCAGTGTTTACTCTACATGTTATAAGGGAAAATTTCATGGATCCACAGAATGAGGACACTAAATATGATCTACAGAGACTAAACTGTTGGTTGGGGGGGGAGTGTTAAAATGTACAGTCTTTGTAGGGTTGTGTTTCCCTCTTCTTTCTCCACCCAAGTGAAAGATGTATATTAAACCTTTTGTGGTTTCAACATATGGTGTGGTGTGCTGGCTTGTAGAAAAGCAGTTACATTGGCTAGATGTATTTAGACAAGTTTGAGAACTTGATGTAAAGAGAAGTAGTAACCAGCTCCCTTCTGTGTTTGTTCTTTTTAAGTGTGGCTTGTCTTACCTCTGAGATTGCATAAAAGAGGTAATTCTTTCCTCTCACTTCTATACCACTAGGCTTGACTGGTCAGTGCATACATGACAGTGGCATTTCCTGTCCTGGGAAAATGCAGTTTGAAATAGAAAAATACTTGTTTTGCTAGCAGTGGCCGATGGTGTCAAGTGTTGTGAATGATGTTAAAGATGCTTAGGTAAGTGGGTAAGTCTTGAGCCCTTTGAACATCCAAAGGTGCTTATTGCGTGGAACTGAGCTACTGAAGTGTAGGTGTTTTATAGTGTCCCTGTGAGAACTTAACTAGTGATTTTGAATCAAAATTAATCTATTCTTTAGTAGACACAGCTCATAGCAGCTACAGCATATTCAGTAGAAATGATCCAGGGAATGCTCTTCTGTTGCCAGGACTATGCCAAGCACAAGGTCTTCCCACCAGTTACACATCCTAGCCTGGGATACTGACAAAACTGAAACTAGTGCTGACCTCAATTTGTAAAGGAAGGAAACTGTGTTTTTAAGTGAAGGGTAACAAATCTATTGGCTAGCCCAGCCTAAATCTGAACTTTCAGATCGAGACAAATCTTTGGCAACACGCAGTCAGATCCAGTTACAGCCCAGTTGTCTCCCTGTGTTTGCAGTGTTCTCACATATCACTAAGTCAGTTTCCACATGAACACACTTCTTAACTGTACTTGTGAGTTTTGAGAATCTGGAGAAATTTTCCAGCTGAATTAGGTTGTAGTCACAGAGCTGAACTTTTCTTTTGGCACCAGTGCCCAGTCAAGCAGTTTGTGTCTCCCCCTCGATTGTGCTGGCGCAGCTGTTTCAGAGGCTGTAGAGTGCACAGCACATCAGTTTGTGTTCAAGATAAGTTGGTGCCTGGACCTGGGACAGCGGTGCCAACAGAGAGGGAAGCAGCCCTGTACTGTTCAACAGTCCAGCTGAACCGACCCTGTGCCCTGCAGAGGAAGCTGTGTAGCTCTGCATTTTGTTTGTCTTCGGTTCCAGTGCTCATTGGATTCTTATCTAAGAGGTGATAAAGTTTGTAGGAAGCTGTTCGTATTGGATTGCTTTTTCTGCTGGTTTGGTTTGTTTAGCTGACTTGATTCTAAGCAGCATTAGATATGTGGCAAAATTAGCAGGAAAGGCAGCATGGTGCTGGAAATGGGAAAGAGTGGGTGAGTCCTTTGAGTGGGTGATTAAGACTCAGCTGTGCTGTTGAAACAGGCTTGAAGAGGCAACAGGGAGAGGAGGCAGTTACTGGCACTGTCCTGTTGGCAGAATTAATGTACTTTGAGCTGTTGCCTTAGCAAGGGATTTATGTGCAGCAGTAGCAGTGATGCGTGGCAGAGGCTCAGGAGTCGTGGTAGTAGGTGCAGGGCACTGAAGGATAGGTATTTAGTTAGGTACTGTATCAGTTATTATGGGTTAATTGCAGGAGAGTGATACGGAAATCCAGCCCTCCTCCTCTATGTGCTCAGCATCAGGAACTCTGATAAAAACTATTTTTGCTGTAGTTGTGTGAGAAAAATCTCTTCCTCCAGTAGAGATAAAATGAACACATGCAAAATGTGATTTTTCTCTTGAATTATGCCTTGTGTGGAACCTTTTTCCTGTTTTGATTCACATTGTTGATCTGGGTGTTAGTTGTGTTGACACATGTTGTGTTTCCTCCGTCACACTTTCCTTTCATCTGGTGAGTGTTAGTGACGCTGCCAGGTTAAAAACAGTTAAGAAGGGAGAAGGAGAAGAAATTGAAATTCTTCATGAAGGTGTCTGAAGGTAGTTACTGTATCAGTTTTGTAAACTGTGTGATCTAGATAAGGCAGTTTTATAAGGTAAACCTATACTCTCCTTGTACTGCTCTTTATTCTTTGAAATGACATGTAGAACTTTCTAATGAAACAGAATCCTGGAGTTCAGTGCTGGAAAAACTGGCTGGAAGGCTCTTAGCTGCAGAAACTTAAAGGGAGGTGGGAAGCTCAGTGTAAACTGGAGGCTGGGCTAAAAGGTCATTTTTGCTTAGAAACATCATGGAATCGTTAAGGTTGGAAAAGACCTCTAAGATCATGGAGTCCAATCGTTAGCACAGCACTGCTATGTTCACTACAACCATGTCCCCAAGTGCCACATCCACTTGTTTTGTGAACACCACTTTCAGAGCCAGCCTGTTCCAATGCCTGACCACCCTTTCCATGAAGAAGTGTTTCCTAATATCCAATCTAGACCTTCCCTGGCACAATTTGAGGCCCTTTCTTCTCATCCTGTCACATTTTACCTGGGAGAAGAGGCTGACCCCTGCCTGACTACAGTATCCTTTCAGGTAGTTGTAGAGAGAGATAAGGTCTCCTCTGAACCTCCTTTTCCCCAGGCCAAATTCCCTCAGCTGCTCCTCCTTGGAGTTGTGCTCCAAATCCTTCACCAGCTTCTTTGACCTTCTCTGGACACGCTCCAGCACCTCAGTGTCTTTCTTGTAGTGAGTGGCTCAAAACTGAACCCAGTATTTGAGGCGTGGCCTCACCAGTGCTAAGTTCAGGTGGATGATCACTGCCCTGGTCCTGCTGGCCACGGTAATTGCTGATAAAAGCCAGGATGCCATTCAGCTTGTTAAAAGCATGGTTTGATCAAAAAAGAAAAGTTGAAGCTTCTTTGGCTTACTATGTTTCCTTAAATGTATTGGTGTTCCTGACTGACAGCTTGTTTATCCTGGAAGTAAGTCTGAAACCTGGCCCTTCAGCATACCTTCCTGTACAGCCAAAGGGAGAACTTGCCCTGCTTTCTGCTGAGCTCCTCTGTGGCCATGGTACATCTGGGTGACTAAACCTGTTCTGACTGCCAGTCTAAAGATCAAACATGGGGTAACTGCAGTTGGCATCTCTCGCCTTATTCTTTTCTCCCCATCGTTCTTGCTCAAGATGTTGGTTTAGGTTAGATGATCATTGTTCACGTTATTGGCTGCTGGTGTGAGGAATGTATACAAGGTACATAAAATGTAGTTATGGCTTAAACCAATTAGAAAAACACTGACTTCTTGGGTGAGCAACAACCTTAAGCAAAATCACTCTGGAATACAAGTGGAAATTTTCCTGGTTTAAATGTGTGTGGCCTGCAAGGATCCAGTTCGCTTGCAGTGTTCACAAGGGGCTTTTGCTTGCAATTTCCAGAGTTAGTGGTGAACTGGTACACTGTCAGATCCTGTATATTTTCATTCTCATCCTCAAGAACCTATGTGACAGATAAGAGGGGAGAAAAGGTGAGGAAGAGGCCTTTTAGTGCTTTCATCTGCCCTTAGTATTCTAATACAACATTCTCTGAGGGGGCTGGAAAAGTACTGGTAGACCTTACTGTGGACAGAAGATTCTGTTAGGTCCTTCAGTGAGTGTGCTATTAATAGCTCTGGGTTTTGGGCAGAGGGGAAGAAGGATGAGAAACATGCTTTGCCACTATCCCTGCCTTTCACGTTTTTCCTTGTAGGTATGAAGAAGTATCTTTCTTACCAAGTTCATGATATGCTTTCTGAAAAGCAGTCCTTTTATATTTATTTATATATATATATATATATATTACTGGGTTGTGTTAGGGATTGTGCTGCTTCTGTCTTATTCTCTGCTTATTGACATTCTTGTAGTTATTTGCTGACAATAGCTGAATTTGAGGGTTGACTTTTTTTGCTACACCTCTTCATTATAAGAAGGCTCTCTCTGGTGTTTTTGTCCCCATAAATGGAGAATGCAAAATGCCATCTTATCAGTATTTTGTGTAGGGGAGAGCTCCTGCATGCATGCAGACCATTCAACAGAGAATCAATTTAAGGCACTGAGGAGTAGACAGGCCTATTGTTTGATTAGTTATGGTGCTTCATAGGTATCTAGGTCATCAGAGTATCTTCTTTTTCCCCTTTGCCTGGCAGAATTGTAGCTCCAGGTACTTCTCGCTTCAGCTCACGGTTTATGTAACAGTTCTAGATCCGTCCCTTTAACATCCCTTTGCCCTGAAGGAACAGAGAGAGTTAAATGTGTCTTCCCCCCTTCACCCCTACTCCTCTGTCAGTCTTATTGGATGTCCAAACAAATCTTCAGAACTTAGCTCATCAGTGCTATTTATAGCTGAAATATTCAAAACATTTAATTATTTCTGGCCTTAAAATGAGCTACTTGGCAGTATTTGCTAGTCAGAAATAGGAAAGCAGTGATGCATTAAGGTCTGTGGCAACCCCATAGCTTTCAAGTGAGTTTATTGCATGGAGTGGGACTGCTGGAGAAAGGTGAGCACAATTTTGTGGCTTAAATCTAGTGTTGATTATTATTTTTTTTTCCCCCCCCAGAAGATGTGTCCAAATAAGGTTTGAAGATTAGCCTGTTCTTCTGTCCTCTGGAACTCAGTTCACACATGCCTACACTTTACTTCTTTTACTACACCAAAACAAGAAACATTTAAGCACTTCCTCTCCTTTCTCTCTAAGGAAAACTTCCTGGGTGAAGCTCTGAGAGAATGCATTACATTTAAATGCAGTGCAGCAGTTTCCTCGTGATAACTTATTTTAAGGTTTTGAATCAAGCCATGAACTCCCTCAGGAAGTTGAACAAGATTTCAAGCCAGATGTTTTGAGGTTAGTGTAGCCCACTTCTGCTTGCTCTTTACCATTGAGGTGATGGCGGGGAAACCCATCGTGCATCTGTATTGAAATATGAGCAGGAGTCTTGAATTGTGTGGAGGCAAACGTGTGGTGTCTGTAGAGCACCAGGAAAGAGAGTTCTGAAGATGCTGAAAGCTGAAGTATTCAGAGGTACTGGAAGTCTTGATTTAAAATTGGACCTGTAGCAAAGTGCAGATTTATGTACAAACAAGATATTAAGGCTACCAGCCAGAAGATGTACAGCTTGAAGTGTCGAAACTCCTTGTAATTGAGCCTTGTAGTAGAGCAAAGGAAGTACTGATGAGAGACAGCTACACTAATGAAAGTGCCTTATTTAGGCTTCATTCACAGTCCAAGTCTTATGCTGCTAAAAAGCAAATGGGATTTAAATTTATTTTAATGTTGTTTTGCATCTATGTACAGTTGTTTGTGTTCAACCCAGTGCCCAGAGAAGTGGTTACTAGTTGTCATTCAGTGCTTATTGATCAAAAACCTATACTGTATGTAAAACCAAGTTTAGCAATTAGTGTGTGCTTTTTTTTCCCTTTATGAAAGAATATGAATGATGTGTTTAAAGAGCTCAAGCTGTATTTGTGTTGAAACTTAAAGGTAACTATGTTAGTACTTTATTTCAATTAACGTGCTTAAAGGGAGGAATTTACATTTAGAGCAGACTGTCTCATTTTCATAGCACTCAGGTGTAGCTGAGTGCTTTCACTCTTGTGTTCTTACACTGCAGGACAAGTAGGTCATCAGCTGTTGGCTGTGTACTTAGAGGAAGCAGGAATTAGCTTTTCATTTTACCTCATACTTTAAGAAATGGGTTATTTAGTCGAGTTTGTTCAGTTGAAATACTGTCTGCTTACACAAGAGGCTACTGTTCTCAAAATCTGGCTTAGTATTTCAACAAATGGTGCTTGTTCTGGGTACTTAGCTGGTATCTGTAAACAGTAGTCCTGCTGTAGTTGTTGCTGAGTGGAGTGAGAAGTTTATAGGGAAACTGAGTTGGTAGTATATTGGCTATATTTGCTTCCATTCAAATCTGTCTGCTTCTGTGTCTTGCTGTACAGTGTTGCTTCTCTTGAGTCTCCTACCCTGTTTGACCCAGGTTAGGAAGTGATTATGCCAGTCAGAACTGTGGATTAGCCCACAGGTTCCATTTGAATTATTCAGGTTGGAAGAAGCCAAAATGAAGTAGGGAGTGATTAGTGAACAGCCATAGTAATAGACCTGAAAGGATGGCAGACTTCAGGGGCAGGTCCAGTTGATGATGTTTGAGCATCATCTCCAGACAGAGCAATAGACAGGACCATAGTCTGGAGTCTGTCACTTCAGTAGTACAGAAGGTCAGATGAACATCTTGAAAAAAGAAAAATGCCTGCAACACTGCTGCAAGTTCTGGTGCCATATGCTTTGACAGATGAGAGCTTTTCTGTATGTATTAAAAGCCTGAGGTCCAGGTCTTCTGTGCACATTTCCAATAGCATAGAAAACAACCCTGTGACTGAGCTGGGTGAATCTACCAGCCTGTCTTTAGTACTGTGGCAGGAGGCAGCGTTGCCTGGCTGTTGTGAACATGAAACTTGCCTCTGAAAAAACCATTCTCAATGTGAATGTATTGGGGTGGATGTGCTGGGTTGGTAACTCTGTTACTGGGGCGGAACTGGACTTACAAAGTGTTAAGACTTCCTATAAAAACCAAACAAACCCCGCAACCGAACACAGGTCTGTTTTGGTTGCCTCTGTAGCAGTACTGAAATGTATTGTCATGGAGGCCTATAATAGGGAGGCTGCCATCGACTTTGCAAGTCCAAATTACTGTCCAGTTGGCTAGGAACACTTCAGTGTAGAAGTGGTCATTCTGTGAATGGCACCTCTTCTGCAGTTAGTCCTCATCTGTTTTATACTTGATTTGCTGGGATTTGACTGTTGCAAGAACCTAGGGTAGTCTCTGGTTCTTAGACTGGGCTTTAGGACAAATCAACTTAAATTCTGAGTAGTACGGTCTGACTGTGCTGGGGCAAGCGAGGAGGGGGACAGAACTGAGGGACAGGGCTTTGTGTTCTGAATTTCATTATCTCCTGGCCTGACTTGACAGTGCTATCAGCATGTTTATTTTATGAACTACTTTGACAACTTACTACAATGCTTTTGCAGAAAACTGGACAGTGAAGTGGGGCTTCTTGTCCTAACCGTTGTTTCCAGAGACTGCACTGAAAGTAATTCTTGGAAGTGGAAGATGATCTCTCTGCTCAGGATGCTGAAGCGTTCTAGAAAGGCTTCCTAAGTATACCAGTGCTGCCTGAGACAGTGACTAGCCAGAATAAGAGGGTGAGCAGCCAGGAGGCAGCATAAAGGACCACAAAAGGCTGTGAGGTCTGCCAGGAACACCTGACAGGTTAGCATATGCTGATTATGCTGCTGGGACGGGCAGTAGCACTGGTTCTATAGTTCACATGCTTAACTTGTGCAGTGTCTGTCCTGGTAATTGCTAACTAGTTCAAAATTTTGAAAGGAGGGGTGTTCTCTGCCACTCAAGCATGAAGTTATCAAACCAGCTCTTCTGGATGGATCAAGTTTCCTTCACAGCTGTCAGCACTGTAGTTCTCCACCCTCTGAAGTGCTTGATTGATGTCAATGATGGTCTTTTTTTCTAGGTAGGTTGGGAACTTTCAGATATATTAGGCTGGCTAGTAAAAAAAAAAAAAAGACCAACAAACCAACCTGACTCCAAACAAACAAACTTGATGGTCTGGACTTGACTTTCCAATTTCTGCTGGTAAGTGAAATCTAATAGGAGTTGAATTGGGTCTAAGATGAATCCTGTCTCCTGTCCCCTCTGAGCTAGTGAGCTTCAGTGGTGCAGAATGCTGTTAACAAATGTTGTGAGCTTTTAATGGGCATATTGTGTGTAAGCTCTTGATAGTGCTGTCTGCTTGTGATAGGGAGGATCTGCTTGTTTATAAATAACTAACGATAAAGGGCCGTTCTAGTTGATGTTCAGAAAGCTGCTTGGCCTGAAGGGGCATTGGGTGGCTGTGCTCTGCAGTGGCAGAAGGATGCTGCTGCAGCTCGAGGTTTTTGAGGTTTGCCAGGGTTTTGGTGACTTCCAGGTAGGGTGAGATGGTTAATGTCAGGCTCCAAGTGAATGAAGAAAAGCTACAGATGTAACTTCAAACTATTTTGCAGTCTGCCATAGTTTACAAACCCAATACCTCACTGCATTTAAATAAAAGAATATAAGGCTGTTTTAAGTCAACAAGTTAAACTTGTTGCCAAGGACGTGTGTTAGAAGCAGAGGTTTCAAAACATTGTGTGAATATGTTTGCTAAAACACAGGCATCTCTTCTTGGAACTATCTAACTTTAATGCTTTTATCAATAGAATTATTCCCTTTATGTTTCTAGGCTGTGACACTGAAGGCATTCTTTCTGACTGTCAAAATCTTCATACCTTCGTACCTGGCTATCCTCCCAAGTTTTCTGGCCTACAAAGGATCCTGCCTATATGGGGCAAAGCCTGTTTTCTAAACTCTTTCAAAAAAGAGTGCTTGTTTAATATCTGGGAATACAAAAGCTTTAGGCCAAAGGTGAGAGATTTTCCTCTGAAGTGGTGACCAATATTGTGTCAATGTAGTTTGTATAGTTTGATATCCTACTGACAACTTCTCTTTTAAAAGTTACTGCTTCTAGTTGTCAGACCTGCTAGTATAATCAATTTGTTGCCCTGCTTCATCAATCAGTTTGAGTTAGGGTGGTGCTGGGGGCTGCTCTACACACCCACTTGGATAATGTTGGAGTTTAGTTTTACCTGCTTAGGATTTAAGCATTCAAGTTTACTTCCTGTTCAAACCAAGTACCACACTAGCTTAATATATTCAAACCAAATTTCTTTAAGATTTAGTACCATTGGCCTTTGAGGCAGCACAAGATTTGATGCTTGGAAATGGAAATATCTTCCGTCATTTGCAATTAAATGAAATGTTGTCAGAACTGGATAAAGAGGCAGTTGCTGGAAAAACTCCAAGGTCACCATGTTACCAGTTTTTCACGTTCATAGTCATAACTCAAATGTCTCATTACATCCACAAAACAGAGTGTGTTGGAGCACTGTTCATAAGTCTTGCTGAGGATGGTATCTGGGATGCAAAGTCTGGCAAGAGTGACTTGGCAGATCCTCCGAGTACTGGCAGGTTCTCTGCCATAGGTGAATGAAACTGGTGTGTTCCACGGTGCCTCATGGACACATCCTGCAAGAGAACACTTCCTGTGGGCTGCTCTTCCTCAGGAAGCATGGGGGCCGTGTGCCGTACCTGCGCTCAGTGCATCAAGTAGCTGGAGGTGGCAGCTGCTTTGTCCTTGTTAGAACAGTGCTTGGAAATTGCAAGCATGGCTGGGACAGGGTACTTAAATTCCCGTGTGATAACTCCAGATAAGTAACTGCCTTGATCAGGTTTCTGCACATGGGGTTCCAATAGAATGTGGCAAAATGTAAGTCTGGAGTGGGAGGCAGTTCTGTAAGCACAGAACCACTTTCAGATGCTTCCCAGGAAAAGCGGGATCAGGAATGGTAGAGTTCGTTTCTGCTGTGGGGCAAACTTTGATGTTGTGGTGCTGGAACAAGAGAGGAGGTTTCATCTTGGACAGGTCAGTTTGGTTTTCTTTTAACCCTCTAACCCAATAACTTCTGAATTGTAGAGGTCGGGAAAATAGGATATTGGTACTATTATAGTGTATCTCTGACGGGCTGTGTTACCTTGTAATTCATTAGTAACTTAAATCTAATCTGAGTTACAGTTCTTTCAGCTATGGGTTGATCCTGAAAGGGTATTTATGATGAAATTGTGTATAAAATAGTCTCAACTATTTTTGAAAGAGTTGTTACTCAGTCTTGCTTAATAATGCATCACAGGAAGAGTATGAAGCCAGACACTACTTCCAGTGTTTTTGGGTTTTCTTATCCCAGGAGTGCTAGGCCTTGAACACGCTCAAGAGTTTATCTTCCTCTTGCAAACAGTGAATAGGTGCTCTGAAGTCTGTCTTGTATTGAGACTTAAAACAGGTATAATGTGTTGGAATCAGAGAGGAGAGTAGGCATCTGGTGTGTGTTATCCTGGAGTTCTGTACTAGATCAGTGGTCTTGCTTGTACATGTTGGCAAGCAAAACTGCCAGAAAACATTCATTTCTCCCACTCTCCACTCCCTTACAGTAGTATAAGAAGGTGGTGATAACAAAATGACCATTTTGGTCCTCTTTGGAGCTTATTTTAAACTATTCCTTTTTTTCCCAGATAAGAAAACCATTGATTTTTTAATAGAAATTATACTTAAGAAGCTTTTAAAAGGGGTTTTGAAGCTGAAAATCAAGGGGTTTTTTGTGATTTTTTTTTTTTTTTTTTAAAACACAGAGAATGCTGAAGTCTGAAATGTAGACTATACACAAAGGTGATGAAAATGAACAGGGAACCTACTGTGGATCTCTTTGCTGTGCACATGCATTCCCATGAACATCACTTCAACTGCTGGAAATGGAAGCCCAGCTCAAGGCTTCACTTAAAAAACAAAAAAAAAAACCAAACAAAGAAACCCCACAAACCACGAAAATACCCTGTTTGGTGCCCTAAGCTCTGACTTTCTAATGTGTTCTCACCTGTCAATTTGCAGGTAAGCATTATGAGGAAGAAGAGGAGGATGCCCTGCCTGACTCAGATGCCCTGCCAGACTCAGATGACGAGGTGGAATTGGATAAGCCGCGCCCCATACAGATTGTCCTTGCTCACGAAGATGACCATAACTTTGAATTAGATGAAGCAGCATTGGAAAAGATCTTGCTTCAGGAACACATTAAAGATCTTAACATAGTAGTTGTGTCTGTAGCAGGCGCTTTCCGCAAAGGAAAATCTTTTCTGCTGGACTTCATGCTTAGATACATGTATAACAGGGTGAGTAATTTGGAGTTTTCCTGCAGGAGAAAAGCAGTTTGGTATTTTAGTCATTCACCTTTGTATTTGTTAACTTGGGCACAAATATAGCAGGTCAAATTTTTCTTACTCATTTGGGCGGGTGGGGAAGCCAGTTACTCTTTCTGCACTGTCAAGGAATGTATTTAAGTGACAGTTTTTCAATATACATTTTCCTGTGGTTGTCAGGGGAACTTATGGGTGTCCTGGTGTAAGTAGACATGAGAAGAACTTCAATGAGGGAATGTGAGGCCTTCTAGCTGAGCTTTGGGGAAGGGCTCGTCCACGTGGTGACTTGGAGAAGTCTTACTTTGACTTGATCTCCTGAAATCATATTGTACCACTCACTTTACCCATTATTGCAAAAATAAAAGTCTTACCAGAGAACTATTGGAGGACTAAATCTGTTTAATTCTGATGTATGGCAAAAAGGAGGAAGTTTCCTGTTTGCTACTTGGAATGTATCTCTGAACACAATCCAGTAACCTTTAAAATCCTTTGAAGTTATTGATCAATGAATACCCGATCCAAAATTTAATTTCTTCTTTTAGTTTGTAGCTTTTGGGTGGTGTTTTGACTCCTATACTTTGAACCCTTGGCTTATATGGAGAAGGTGGGGTGGGGTCTTCTGTGAACATACACTTCTACCTGTCACAGGTTGTGCTGTTCCTTTTAGTCTGCAGAGTGAATATTGACAAGTCAGTGTTTTGTTGCTCTTTGAACCTCTTAAAAACCCCCAGAACTGATTCTATTTTTGGTCACTGTTCTTTGGAGTTTGTGCTAGCTGGCTTAGGTAGAAAACAAGATGAACCCTGCAGTTACAGGAAATATGGGAGTACTGCAAAGAAACTGCTGATAGTTGGCAGATGAAGACTTCCTTTCCTCAATGCCAGTAGTGCCTGCTATTGAATTCCTCTCACTGATTTAGCAAGAGCTCTGTAAGAAAGACCCTGAGGATATGGTAGGAAGAATACAGAGTAGCAAGCTGGTGCTTCCAACTTCTTAGTACTGTTTTAACCTAGGGAGGAGAAATGTTTCATTTGATACAGCTGTTCAGTGGTGGCCTTTTGTGTGTGTGTATAAGCCACCTTGTGTCTTGTCTGTGTTCCAAACAAAACCAACTGAACAAAAAAAAAAAAAAAAAAACAACAAAAAAACCCCCAACAAACCAAAAAAACCCCCAAAACCAATAACCCCTGCAAAAAAAGAAAAATCCAAAATCCCAAGTGCAGCAGTCTGAGCAAGATGTTGGGCTGGGTAGAGGTAGTGCTAATTCCTTTCAAAAACAGGAGAGCTGGGCTTTAAGCAAATACTCTTAACTTTCAGATTGTGAAATAAACAAAAGTTGATAAAGCAAAGCAGATCGAAATGCTGTTTCAGCCTTGTGTATTGTGCTTTGGTTTCCTTTATTGTGCAGTCACTTTTCTCAGTTTTCTGTAGGTGTCCTTCAAAATACCACTTGTTTCTCTTAAACGGAAGGTAAAGGCAAGCTTGGCCATCTACTGTAACAGCTGTCTCTTACAAAAGCAGAGAGGTCTGCTCTCCACGTGCTGCTTCTGGCCAGGCACTTACATTCTGAAGCTGTAATGCTTGCAGACCCTTAGCAGAGCTGATCCAACTCAGTGATGCATCAGAAGACACTGCACTTTGACAAACTGTTTTCCTGCCAGCTCAGTGACGTAAACTGGGCTAGGGAAAGAGTTTGACAAGCATCAGGACTGCAAACTGATTGATGGAAGTTGGGGATGGGAGAGGATAAGTGCAATACCTCCTCTTTTGAGCACTCTCGAGTTGTGTGAAGTCAAATGATATCCTCTGCTTATGCAAATTTAGCACAGGAGGAGAGGTGTATAGTTTTATATTACTTAGTCTGATCTCTCCATCTTCAGTTAGGCTCAATTACAAGTCTGTATTTTCTGTGAGCTAAATATTGGATCCTGTACAGAATACTAAAGCTACTGCATTCAGTTCATAGGCTAATCAAGCAATTTTGGGGTGTCCTGCCCTGTGGATATTAACATACATGATGAAAAACTTGCCAAGAAACTTCAGAATCTTGTTTTCTTGTCTTAAACCAAGGGCAGGAGGTCATGTGAAAAGTTGCCATTCTGAAAATCTCACTAGTGCCAGCTGAAGTCACAGGTGGGATCTCGGCATGGCTGAGGTTGCTCACTAACTTCGGGGAGATGGACATCTCATTTCAAGCACTGATACTTAGTGTAGTGATTGCTCCTTTGAAATGGAGCAGCAGCAGTTGTGTGCTCAGCAAGCTGCTGCAAGCATCCTGTGATCTTAAGCCTCATTGAGAGTTGGGTGCAGTAACACTTGTAAGGTTAGATTTAAAAGCTTTTTTTTTTTTTTTTACGGGGGTGTCACCTTGCCTTGAATTAATCTTCAAGGTGCACTGTGTACTAAGGCACTCTGCAAATAAAACTGCTTTGGGTCTTTCCTTAGTGTAGAATAAATTTAGAGAAATTATCTTTTAGGGGCCTTTTTTTCCTCTTCCCATCTCTTGAATATCTTTCAAGCGAACTCGATGGATGCAGACTTAAAATACTGAGTTTCTGCTAAGGAAAGATGGGGGTAACAAGCCAGGAGTGCTTCAAACTGATGCAAAGGTCAGTTAGAGGCAGGCTTAAGAACATTGTCCATAAGGTGAAGCGACTTCAGGTGAAGTTGTTGTGCCAGTTAAAACACCAAAGTCTCCTTTGGTCCAGATCACCTATGAAATCAAATGGGGTCGTATTTAGTGCTCATTGAGGGACTTTTCAAACCATATGTATAATTTTGGTCTGAATTATCACAAACAAGGATAATGTCTGGACCAAAATGGGATGAAGTATTCTTGTATAAAAGAAAAATGGAACATATTGTTGAATAACGTAACAGATTATTTTGAAAAAGTAAAAAGCCACAGTCCATTGACATGTACATGTGAAATATGATTCAGCATCGTAAAACTGTACCCTGGAGTGTACTGAAGCACAAACAGGCCTGGAGCTTTGATTTCTAGAATGGTCTATGGAAGCATAAGCATCTTCTGGGATAAAAACTCCAGGGGAAAGCTTTTCAGGTTTTGCTTAGTCTCTCTGATAGAGATGTCCTGTCAAAATAAACAAAAGGAAAAATTGCATAACCAACCAACCCAAAATCCAAACAACCTACCTCTAAAGACCTGTAGATCTCTTTACTTGGATATCTGTGTTCATTTTCTGAATTTTTATCTGCTTGTCTCACATTTGATCCAAATAGCAGAGTTGAGTGGGGCACTGTTAGCATTTGGGAGAGTGCTGCTGCAGAATTGTTTGATTGCCTGCGTGCTGGCATAAGGAAAGTGTGCAGGTGTTTTTTCCATCCCCTTTTAGAAATAAGCACTTTCACTTAGATGTTCAAAGTATTTTTATTCCTTACACCCCCTGGGTACTCAATGCTGTTTTCTGAAATGTGAAGAAATATCTTGAACTGTTTTTTGAAAACTGCCAGTGCAGAGTCAGCTAGGTAGAGCCCATAGCCTAGTGAATTGAGAAGTTTCCACCTTGACCTTCTCAGTGGACACTTTCCTGGCTAGTAATCTACTCTGGACAGTTTGAGGCAAATTCATTAAATGTCTCTTTCTGTTCTGCCAGCTTGCTGTGTTCCAGCCTGTGAAAGAAAGGTTTTTCTGTAACTTCCCTCATCAGTTAAACTGTTGTGTGCCTGCCACTTCTTTTGTGTAGGATTTCAGTGTATATAAACCTATCACAGTGAAACTTCCTCAGGGTGCTGCTCGTGCTCCTTTCTTGCCTGGTACATTAACTACATTTTTGAGTTAAATGTGCTCATATAATGGTTGGATTCTTCTGTGTGAACCACTGCTCTGTGTTGCCTGTCCTTGAAGACCTCATTACAATTCCCTCAGCCAGGAATGTTAGCTGCCAACTGTACTCGACTATTTCACAAACTGGGCAACGTCCCAATAAAATTTTAATATGGACGGGTTGATTGCCATGTATCCAACTCTTAATCTGACTTTTTCTCTTGAATCCTAATCACTTAGGGGACACTGTTTTGTAACTGTGACCAGTCTAGATTGTAGATCTTCTGATCCTTGCCTGTTCTCTGTGGCTTCTGTAGGATGGCATCGAGAGTCTTGCGCTGGCTTTTGTTAGTTCAGGGACTCAAATGCTTAGCCAGCTGTTTGTGAGGGGGAAGGGAGAGGATTAAGTCAAGATCAGGGGTTCTGTCCCTTGAAGAGGTTTAGCTGTTCCTGTAGTTAAAATACATGCTACTGTGAGTTGAGTCTTCTCAACTGTACAAGAAGAGCATGAGTGGAATTGGTGGACAAAACTGAGCTGTTTTTCATAGCTCTGAGTGCTTGAGACTCAAACTGTGCACATATACTCTTCAGTGACTGAAAAATTGTGCAGCCACTGAAATGCAGTAGTCTCACTTTGTGGATGATCCTTGAAACACAGCAGAGTATCTTTGTGTTTTAATGTTTTGTGTAGTGTTGTCAACTGCAATGGCTCTGAGGAAAATATAAGAACAATGTGGAAGTCTGCTAAAACATAGCATGTTAAAAAAAAAAATCTCCTCCTTGGTTTTACATAAGCTTTTCCTTTTGTTTTGTAGACTTCTCCTTGCTGGATAGGTGGAAACACTGAGCCATTGACTGGGTTTACATGGAGAGGTGGATGTGAACGGGAAACCACTGGCATTCAGATTTGGAGTGAAGTGTTTGTAATTGATAAACCTAATGGAACAAAGGTAGGTGCTTGACTTACCTTGATTTACTCATGGTCTTCCTTGGAGGTGTTGTGGGGGTTTTGTTTTCATTTAGTTGTGTGGGTTTTTTTTGTTTTGTTTTGTTGTTGTTTGGTGGTGTTTGGTTTTTTTTGTTTGTTTTTTTTTTTTTTAAGCAAAACAGAGGCTGTGGATGGCCCATCCCGGGAAGTGTCTCTGGCCAAGTTCAGCAGGGCTCTGAGCAACCTGGTCTATTAGAAGGTGTCCCTGCCCATGGCAGGGGGGTTGGAACTAGATGATCTTGAAGATCCCTTCCAACCTAAACCATTTTTATGATTCTGTGACTTAAGTAGGTGTATGTAATAGGTTTCATGGTGGCAGTGCAAAGATGGTTGCTTTCCTTTGCATTGAGAAGCTGCATAACATATTTGGAATCAATGTAAGGATCAGTGAAAGGATGGAGGCTCATTATTACAACCCAGCAGAAAAATTCAACAATAGTCTCATTCTGAGTGTACTTTGTTTTGGCAAAGTCTACTCCATCCAGGCTGATGGGTGGGTTATCCCGTGAATGTTGTAAAACTTTAATGGTTATAAATATCATATACAGACAAATGCTGTGGTGAAAACAGGTCTGTAACAAACACTGGTTTTTGAGGGGTGAAAATATGTTCTATCTTGTAGTTGTGTTCTACTGAAATGTAATGCATGGCTGTAAGCACTGGAAACAGCCTCAGTGTTTGGAGGCTGGTCCTTCTATATAGTTTTAACAAGCAGTCTATAAAAAAGGACTAAGTCTAACAGTGGGGAAAAAAGGCACTAACCCAATTCTAGTCAAAGCTGGTGTGTCTTTTTTAACTCTTAAGTCAGTTTAACTACAAAGTTTGATTGGAGGTGTTAATGCAGAAACAAAGTGTAAATGTTATTAATATATATTTCATAGTACTGGTGGTGATTTGGAGCTGTTCATGTTTTCAACTGTCAGTTCTAGGTTAAATTTCATACCCTTTGCATTTACAAAGGAAACATCTGATGCCCAATTAATATGGGACATGGATCTTAAAAATAGTGGCTTAGTGGTGTGCAGGAAGTTTTAACAAATTTCACAGCTAACCAAACATTTCTCTGGCTAAAAACCAGTTGTGTTGTGAGGATCTCCTTGTGCTCCAGAAACAAATCACTCGCTTGTTCTTGCTTATCAGTCATCCCTAACTGAAAGAAGGGAATTGTAATAGATCCCAAAGATGGGAGTTGGACTGATTACTTTTTTTTTTCACTCACTTCATTCGTTGTCATTCCAGCAGACAGTCAACATCGTCTTATTTTCTTCTGAAAATAATTATTTTAAGAATGTATTTTTTTTTAAAGTAAACGTCTCACTCTTAGCTCTGATGAACTATGATAGATTTGCAGCTGAGACTGCAGTTCTTCCAGTGAATAAGAGCTGTCAGTTCCACTGCACTGTGCCCCACTGGGCCAAGGGAGGCTATTTCTGTAGGAGAAGGTAACTAGGCAAGGCCAGGGACTTAAGGCTGAGGACATGGCCCTCTGGCTGCTGCTTACTCAGCTGTAGGCATGTGTGTCATGTGTGCAGGGAGCTGACTGAGGTTTAGTAAGTAGTTGCAGGGGCAGGGACTTGCTCTACTTGAAACATAATTTGTCACAGCGGCCCGGAGTATGAAAATGTTAATGGTTTGGTTAACTATTGCTGTTCTTTAAAACTCTCTAGGTTGCTGTACTACTCATGGATACCCAAGGTGCCTTTGATAGCCAATCCACTATCAAAGACTGTGCAACGGTTTTTGCTCTGAGCACCATGACAAGTTCTGTCCAGGTGAGAATATCTGTGCTGGAAAATAATGGCAGTGACAGGAATCCTCTGTCCTGAACAGGCAATGAATATCTCTCAAGCCACACCTAGAAAGTTCACCTTCCTCCAACTGTGATTTAAAATTTCATTCTTTGTCTTATTTTCAGTGTAGTACATAAACTACATAAGTTTCTCAGTGGAATCAAGGTTATCCAAGGCCAAGCTGAGTTAGATTGCTGACAGAACTGGGAAATCCCTTCCCCCTCAAAAGATGTCAAAGTAGCAATTGTGTACAGATGTGTTACAGAATCTTTTTTAAGACTTTAGATACAGTTTGGGGTGACGTTATACTGTGATCAGCTAAACTTACAATTGCTTCTACTGTTAAAGCATCAGTTAAAAATCTGACAATTCTCTTGTGTTATGCTCAAAGCTACTTTTAAGCTTGTACCTTAAATGTGCCAAAAGCGAACAGGTTTTTGAGGGGTGACCTTCTTCAGACATTCTACAACATAAAACGAACAGGAGTATGTAGAACACTACTTCTGTCCTGTGGATTGTTTGTTTGCTTGGTTTGTTCCTGTGGTTAGGATAAGTTTTGGGTTGTTGATGCATCTTTTTGTTTATTGCTGTTCGTTATTTGTGCTATTGAAACAGTCATGAAGCTCCCTGGATGAAACCAGATTTCTCTAGGAAGATTTGAAAGCAAAAAAGCCTAGTGAATTGACTACCTGGTTATTTCTGTGTCAGAGATAGAGCTGCTGGATCACTGAATCCTAGAGCACTTAGACTTGAGGATGGCTAACAGGCCTTCTTAATTCTCTTGTCTGGTGTGCTGATGGACTGAAGCATTCTTCCTTGATTCCTTTACGATTTGCTTCCTTGGAAAGAAATGATTCTAGAAGGATGAGGGTGGTCATCAGTGGTTTTGTTGCTAGTGCTTTGAATAAGGAGGTGACTTTTGTTTGAGATGTGTTCTATGACACCTTTCTAGTTGCTGACTTTTGGGTAGTTAGACTTTTCTGTGTACCTGGGGGGCAAAAATACTCAAGACACGTAAAAGAAACTATATGAATGTAAAATAATGGTTTCATGTTACACTTTAATTCTCTGACTGTCTCTTTCAGGTATATAACTTGTCTCAGAATATTCAGGAAGATGACCTTCAACATTTGCAGGTAAGAATATGCTGAACTTGCATTAAGCTGCTCCTGAACTGAGAGTCTTGGCATTGTTCTAGGAGTTACTACTCATGTAACTGACTTGGGAGCTCTTGCTGCTTCATATAAAACACTGAAGCCAAAAGTAGTACTGTCTGTAAAAACAGTGTTTGCATCAACTTTGTGATGCTTTGATGCTTCTGTGGGGCCAACACAGAGGTAAAATAGTACAGGCTTCTAATCTGGCTAATTCTTTTAAAGTTTGTTCCCTGTATTGCAAGTTCTGAAGTTCCTGAAGGAATGAGAAAAGAAAATGATTTATGGAAGTGCTTAATGACAAAATTCCAGTGTTTCCCCCTTTTCCCTAAAATAGGAAAACTGATGGTATTTTGTAACCAGTTTCTAAAGAAATGTGGGAACTTGGGTCAGGGTAAAAAGAGTGTCTTCTACCCAGAAGCCATCTCTAGTTTTTCAGCTGAGAAATTTCTGCTAAGAAATAAAAGCAGGAAAGAGCTGTTCTCTTTACATGTGCTTTTTATCCTCTAGTGGGACATTGTGGTCAAAGGTCTGGCTTCATGTGAGTGGTGCAAGAATCTTATCTTCTTAACTTAAAACCTGTAGCTTTAAAGACTAGCTTGTGTATTAACAAATGCCAAGACCATGACCTTGTCACAGCTTAAAACTCTTCTGTGTGTCTTCAGTGCTACAAAAGACTGGCTGCCAGTGCTGGAAGTAGAAGAGCACTAACTAAACATAATCTTGTGGTGCTGTTCTCAGTTAACACGGTTGTATCACTGGACCAACACCCCTCACAGCCCTAAAAAACCCAACCAAGCACTGCAAGCAAAAAAATCCGTAGATAATTATTTGAAAGCCAGGCTTTCCTTGTGACTTTGGTCCTTTAACAGCCTCAGTGGAATAGAGCAATCCCTTTACTGGAGGGTGAGATGTGAGGGAAGGAAAGAAAAGAAGGATGATAAATATAAGCAGTGGGTAGGGGACACCCATGCATTTAAAGTTGTGCTAGGAATCATGGTCTGAGGGAAGGAAATTCTGAGTTTCTGTTGTAACAGCAATTTATATAATTCTGAATTACTGTTAGTCTCTCACTGCCTTTTTCATGTAGCAGGGAAGTGAATGAGGTAAGGAGTTGGGGTCAAAGAAGCCAGTCTCATATGGGCACTTGACCACTTGACAGCTGCTTTTGCTCAGGGTGGACAAGGGCTTGGAAGTTGATTTGTGTTAAACCAGTCTTTTAAATTCTCAGATGCTTTTATGATCAACACAGGGGGAACCATCCCTTGAGCTGTGAAACTTGTCTGAGATGTTCCAGGAGTTAGTTTTAAAGCAGAACAACAGCTGCCTGGTACTAGAGAATTCTGATATGCTTCCTTCATCTTGACCTCCAAGGAGGCTGGCATGGATCAACTCTGCTGAAACAGCCAGCACAGTCCATAATTCTTGTGGGTTGTTTGGCCTGCTCAGTCCAGTGAAGAATGCTGCTGCTGCTGGTATTAAAGATGGTGAAAGCAATGAGAGGAAGACAGCTGACACTTGCCTTTATATTGGAGGGAAGGAACAATTATCAGTTAAGGTCATGGGCTCAAGCAGAGATCTGAGAAGCTGCTGAACTTGGCTTGTATTTAAATGTCTGATACATTGGCTCTAGCCAAGTTCCTTGGGATTTCCAGGAATAAATGTTTTGTGGGAAGTAAGGGGCAAATGTTAGACAGGCTTACCTCCTTGCCCTAGGAAATAAGTGTTGGAAACTGGCTTGCTGAAAGATGCAACCAGCTTTCCTCTGAAAATAGCCCACAAGCCACCCACTTAGAGCTGCAGTGTGTTGACAGTTATGGAATGGCACTGTGAAGCCAGTGGAAATCATGTCTCCTACCTGAATTTACTGAGGAATGGTATACTCATTATTGAGGTTTGTTAGCCATTGTCAGTCTATAATAGGATTTTAGACTGAATGCTTTATTTTCTAGTGACATAATATTTTACGATAGGAAAATGTGTTTTATATGTGACACCCTTACACTCTTCTTTCTTTCAGTTGTTTACAGAATATGGAAGACTAGCTATGGAAGAAATTTACCAAAAGCCGTTTCAGGTAACTCTATGTTAAATGGATCTTAAGCAGCTGGATGTGTGGAAAATGAGCTCAGGATAATTTATGGAGATAAATTAGTTGGGCTGAAGCTAACCTGTTCTCTGCAAGACTGATTTTCCTTCACTATTGCCACATTGTTTGGCAAAAACACAATGGAAAAATGCTGAAGAGGATCAGGTTTTGCATGAACATAGCTTTGTGCTTGAGTTATAAGGTGTAAAAGGAATCAAAGTGTCAAGTGATGTGCAGGTGTTAAGGAGAAAAATTTTGTGCTGCCTTCTTACTGATTACTCTGAGGTGTGATTGGTCTTTGCTGGTGCCACGTGGCTCTGAAAAAAAGGTCTTGTGACCTCTAGGAAATGGCATTGAGGAAAGCCATGTTGTGCATGTCATTTGCTTGAAGCATTATTGGCTTCAGTGTTAAAAGTCCCAAAAGTGATTGTTTGCAAGGCCAGAGACGGGTTTGAGGCTGCTTCGTGGAGCCAGTGACTGAGATCTCTTCCATCCTGAAGTGTCCTCCTTAACCTATAAGGGTACGAGTTGATTGCTGTTAGTGGTGAATTTTAGGACTCTTGTGTCTGCCAGGTGTGATGCTCTTGTGATTGCCCCAGACAAGGTGCGTTCTTTGTAAAACCTCTTGTGGGATACGAGAGTGATGTGAAGGTTTGTTTTCTGTCTTCAGCTGCTGGGAGAGAGTACAGTGCAATCCTTGTGGAATAGCAAAAGGCAAACCTGTGAAACAGGGAAGCTATCTTTTTGAGACAGTTGGGACTGAATTTGTGGGTTTCTTGTTTGGTTGGTGGTTTTTTTAACAAGCAGAAGCTGGCACCGCAGAACTACAAGGCTACTTCATTTAGAGCAGTCAAATACACAAAATCACTTACTTATATAATATAATACATGTAAATGTACAATATGTTTAGAGCAGCCAAGTACACAAAATAATTATATGTGTGATAGAGTTTTTGACCTTAGAAACGATGCAAGCCATTCACTGCTGTTGTTCTTCCTGTTACAGACATTAATGTTCTTAATTAGAGATTGGAGTTATCCTTATGAACATGCATATGGCTTGGAAGGAGGAAAAAAATTCCTAGAGAAAAGATTGCAGGTGAGTTGTCTCCAGTAGTCCTAGTCTGAACTTGCTGTCAAGGTAATGAAGCACGATGAGCTGGCTCATTGTGCTCATAAAATGCATTTGTGATGTTTCCATTTGTGTGCAAAGTTGATGTTATTAGGTTCAGGAATAAAAACTTACACTTTTATGCTCTTAACTGCTTTTAAGATGATATTGAGTCTTAATTGCAGTACTGTAAAACTGCTAGCAGTTCTTACTGCCTTTTTGTTTCCCTTCAGGTAAAGCAAAACCAACACGAAGAGCTACAGAATGTAAGGAAGCATATTCACTCCTGTTTCAGTAATCTTGGGTGTTTCCTGTTGCCCCACCCTGGTCTTAAAGTTGCAACAAATCCAAATTTTGATGGGAGATTGAATGGTAGGAAGCTTTTCGTTTTGTGTTTCTTGATTCAGATCACTGAGTTTGTTTTCTTTTCTGATGAAAGTTAAACACTGCAATGGTTGGCTATTGAAATGCCTGCTTGGAAAAATATAAGGCTAAAAGGTGAAACTGCAGAACCTAGAAATATGCACTGTGTGTTCCTTTTAGTGGTTTAAAGATCAAGCAGTTAAGCAGGCAGAGGGAATGGATATCTTTGTGTCTAGCTGTTGATTGTAATCTGATAATTTGAGACATATTTCAAGGTCATTAAATAAAGATTCCAAAGATAACTAAGGGCTCCAGGGGGAGAATTTGCAAAATTAAAGATTTTACTTTCCTGAAAGGCTTTTCTCTAAGAACTTGCTAAACCATAGGTGGACTCTAGAATGACTAACATAAAAGCTGTAGGATTCTGCAACTGCAGTAGGAGAGGCAGTCAGGATTCTTCCAACTGATGCAGAGGGAACGTATCAGAACAGTAAAGGCTATGAAAGGAGTTGTGATGGTGGAGTGCCAACCACTGCTGTGCTGAAGGGTTATTGTACAAGATGTTGGCATAATTGGGGAAATGCACTGTAAATATTACGAGAACAATGGAAGCTTGTTCTCTATCTGAAGTTAAGATTGGTAGATTAAGAGCAGGTGAACTTACTAAAGCTATGCTATGTATTTAAGCCTTTAAATACCTTAAAAATGCAACTGAGGGTTGTGATGCTATGGATTTTGAAGAATCATGGGTTATCGGGTTCCTTTAGGAAATATAAGATTGAAAACTAACCACTTTTTTCCTGAAATTGATTGAATTTTACTAGATATAGATGAGGAATTTAAGAATGAACTGCGGAATCTGGTACCATTACTGCTTGCCCCTGAAAACTTGGTAGAAAAAGAGATTAGTGGATCCAAGGTCACCTGTAGAGATCTTGTAGAATACTTCAAGGTAAGCAAACTCATACTAATTATTTCTGTTAATAGCTTAAAAGACAGTATTCTAATTTTAGGCCATGTTGTTCCCAGAGAAGATATGATATCTAGGCTGACACTTGCTGATCAGCTCACTTTTATTTTCATTTCATTATTCTGAATTTCCAGAACTGGCACACTACTTCCTAACAGAATAGCTTTTAGGAAGCTACTATTGGCAGAATTGTGGGTTGGTGTTTCTTTTTCTTCTCTCTTTGTAAATAGGCTGAAGTACTTCAAGCTTTATTAGATATTTTTTGCTACTTTGAAATCGTAGTTTGTCTGGATATGTCGCTTGCTTGCTTTTTTTTAATATATTAGAGTAGATCTGATGTAGCTTTACAGATAGAAAACCAGCTCCTAAACTGCTGGGTACGCAGTGATAATTTCAGATACTCCCCTCTGGATTTTTAACGTGCAAAGAAGGTGCTTTATAGGCACCTGCATGTGCAGCACCACTGCTCTGAAATACTTGTGTGTGATACTTACAGCTGTTAGTCTTGAGCTTTTTTTGTATCATGGTGACACCAGCAGAAATGTGATAACGTAATCCGTACATCACCAGGAATTAGTCTGGGGTGTGTGGCCTTTTTTGAATTGGAATAACTTAGACAGTTGGCTTGGTAAGAATGAGTGCTGCTGTCTCCTGAAGACATGAAGAAATCTGAGGTCAGAGCTCTTTTAACTTCATTTGTTAAATGAAGCAACTTTTTTAAAGGAAAGGCATGATATGAGATGTAGAAATGGTAGCTGTTCTGACAAGCATAAAATCAGCACTGGAGCTCAGAGTTTCAGTCTCTCTATTTACGTGGCTGCATGCTGCTTTTTGCTCCAATTTCTTCTCTAGTAGGACCTGATCATTACGGTGCAGGGAGTGCACATTCAGCAGCAGTTTAGAAAGGATGTATCCTAAAAACTGAGTGTAAAACCTCTATTGAAAAGCTGCCGGATTCATATCCTGTATCCAGTCTGGGAGCAGTCCTGTGGTGTGCTGCAGAAATGCCATGCTTATGTAACTAAAGAGGGCTGCTCCCTTGGGACTGTGCATCTGAAGCTGAGATTGTGAAGCCTGGGTTGGAGACTGTAGGGCTTTTACTTGGAGGAGATAGCTAGAGAAGCAAGGAGGGTGTCAAGGGAACGGAGTCCTGTATAACTCTATATGTTTTTGTAGGTTGTTCTACAACCTCGAGCACTGAGTACATAGGGACCCTGATAACCTTGTTCTCTCCTCCTTTATAGCAGAAGATCCTCAGGCCAGAGGCTGTTAGACAAGCCAGGGGGTAAAACCATAGCATGAGGAAGAGTAATGGCCCAACCTCTGAGGGGCTGAGTGACCTTGTTGGTGTAACTTGCACAGCTTGTCCAGAGCACTGAAATGGCCACTGCTGCCTGCTGTGCCCCACTTACCTGTCCCCAAAAGCTGTGCCATGGGCCACCTTGTGGGCTGGAGTAGACATTCCAGCCCTCTGAAACCCTGGGAAAAGAAAGGACATCTGAGGATGGGTAGGGTGCGGCACAGGGGTAGG
The DNA here is from genome assembly GCF_009829145.1 of Chiroxiphia lanceolata. Lineage (NCBI taxonomy): Eukaryota > Metazoa > Chordata > Aves > Passeriformes > Pipridae > Chiroxiphia > Chiroxiphia lanceolata. The sequence continues at coordinate 9,538,907 of NC_045639.1, forward strand.
CTGCCTACTTAGCTTCCGAAAGTATTTTGGTACCTCAACTCTCTCTGCATTAAGTGCTTTGATCTGCTTTTTTGCCTCCCACACTTCAATAGAGCAATGCATATGGGGAAATACAAGTATTGGTTCTCCCAGGACTGGGCAGAGCTCTTACCAGAAAGGCTGTGTGAGATAGTCATCTCCACTCTTTTGTTATGGATGTAGATTCCCTGCTTAGCAAAGCCCTTCTTATGTATTTGAGGAAGCAGAAACCTGCTGTCAAGCCTGTCACTTCTTGAGACAGTGGCTATGTCTTCTCAGGTTTCTCTGGTACCCTGCTGGGAACCAGTCTTGTGCGCAGGAAAGCTAGACTTACTAAGAAATTTACATAATGTAATATTTAGCATTATTACAAAGAAATAATCTGAGCTCTGTCTCTATATCATCCCTCATTTCTCATTCTCCTTAACCATAAATGTTTAGAAAAAGAAACCTTTTTTTTTTTTTTGTCCCTATCAGGCTTACATTAAAATCTATCAAGGAGAGGAGCTACCTCATCCGAAATCTATGCTACAGGTATTTTATTTTTCTTTCAAATAATCTGATTAGGTGATGTGTACTTTGTAAGTTCTTTGCAGCTGAAGTTCATGACTGCTGCAGGTCTGAAGCTCCCACACACAGCTGTAGTTGTTGAAGTTCTTTGAGAGCCATCTGAACTGCAATGCTTGAGTACACATTTGTGTCTTCCCTCTGTTTTGTCAGGCAAATGGAGCAGGGGTCTGTCTGGTTGGCTGGGGTTTTTAGCTGCTTTGGTTTCTAAGCCCAAGTTTCCTGTAACTTGCTGTTTTGTTGGTATCTTTCACGCTGTATTCAGAGGGCATTTAGCATCAGATGCAGCAGATGAAGTGGAGAAAGCTTTATAGTAATGTAGCTATGGCCACTGTCTCAGTGTTGGACCACCCTGTGTTGGGTTTGTTAGATTGGATAACTGCATTGAGGCTCCTCTTCTGAGTTGATCCAAAGAGGATGTAATCATCTTTAAAGCAATCTGAAAACAAAATGATTGTATAAAGCTCTGTTTTGAACCCTTGAATTGTTTGGGATGAAGAGCTTTCACCAAAGAGTGGGTTTTATGGTCAGTTTTAACCATTTTGTGTTTGTAAGACTGGGGTTGTTGGGTTTTTTTTAAGCTTCCTGTGTCACTTCACTAAGACCTGACTGTTCTGGGTGTTTTCTTGTCCTTCAAGGAACAAAATCCTTAGACTTTTTGGGGAGTTCAGAAAACTTATCGCAATGAAACAAGGGCTACTATTATTTTCTGTACTTATCATGCCATAAATGTATCTGGAACATACAGAGGATAACATCTTGCAGCATTAACTGCAGTAATTGTTCCTGACGTGACACAGGTTGAAAATAAGCCTGAAATTCTAACAAAATTGACATTTACAGTTGACACCAGAACCGTACCTATATAATGCAGAAATAATACCACCTTCCTTCTTTCCTCACAGGTTAACATGTGACCCTTATGTGCTTATTAACAATAGAGCATTCAGAAGAGACTGTTCATGATGTACAAGCAAATTGGGGTTGGTTTGCAGGTGTACTAAAAAGCTGAAGAAAACATCCTCCTAGGCAGTAATATGTTTTGATGTATATTGGCACTTATTTTAGTGTGGCCTTTTCCTGGTCATCAGAAGCTCTGATGAGGAGGTTGGGCAGGGGTATGTTGACACTGTAACTGCCTGGCCATGGTGTGATGACACAGTGCTCCATGTTTTCCAGGCAACGGCTGAGGCGAACAATCTTGCTGCTGTGGCAGGAGCGAAAGACTTGTACAGTAAAGGCATGGAGCAGGTATGGGGACACAACCTTTTCTAAACACTTACATGCAAATACAGGTCTTCGGTTTTCATGTTGCACTCTGGTTGTGAGCACGTTAATTGAGGAGAGAAGCTCAGGGCTTGTGTGTTTTCTGCACTCTGCTCTGAGTGCGATCTCTCAGGCTGGGGAGGGGTGGGAATGGGTGTATTTCCGAAATACCACCTGTTAGTTGCCTCTACAGCTCTTGACAGGCATCTTAAAATCCTGTGGCATGCAGTGGGCAAGCAGGTGAGGAGATATTTGTTGGGCCAGGGTTGCACAATGGTAGAATTGTACTTCTGTAGTCTCACGCTTCTGAATTGTGGTCATTCATTAGCTGTAAAACGCAAGGATTAATATGATTCTGGAGTTGTAAAAAACCCCTTGAAATACAAGAATTAGTTTGAAAAACATGTAAATGTAATTTCCTACTCGTTTCTGCTCTTGAAGATGGTGACTGTACTATTCTAAGCTGAATGACTGGATGGATTTCATGCTTCAGTACAGCATTATGCAAGGTTTTATCATAGGAAATTCTGAAAACAGTTACATATCTCGTGAAGGTTAACAGGACTGTGCTTATTGTGAAACTACAACCAGAAAAAAAAACAGTAGATGTGATAACGTGCTACAAACATAGCTCCCCATTAACTAGGTTAATTCTGGCCTTAATTACCCAAGTAGGTTTCCATTTTGAAATTAGAGTAAGACCTAATGCTACTGGCAGACAAGCCAATTCCAGTTGTTAGCAGGCAGTTTTGAGAACGTTCTTCTGGTTTAGAGAGACTCCTTTGTTTCCATTTTGGAAAGTGTCTTGATATAGTAATTGTGTTGTTTATAATAAATGTCAAGTCTGCCTTCCTGCCTTGAATCTCAATGGTTGTTGAGATACTGTAGTTGTAAGGTTTCTTACTTGGAGCAGGGAACAAACAGGAACAGATGTTCTTTTAAACAGACTTTGTTTCCATAGTAATGTTCCCCAGTACTGTATATTTTTATACCACCATAGAGATATGCACAAATGTCTGGAATCATTTTTCATCCAGATGTCTCGTATGATGTTCTTAACGTGACACAGCTCTGAAACTTCTATTTTTAAGAACAGAAGTGGGAACTCTTTGGATTTAAGACTTGATTATGTCAAGATAGTTCTTACTGTAGCTTCTGAGTTGTCCTCATGAACCAAAGCCCTCCTTTGCTGAGTGTGCATAACTAAAATACTGTCCCCCTAATGGCCTGAAATGTAAGGAACAACAGGTGCAGTCACACGGTGTAAGGGAACAGTGACAGTTATTTGTGTGGCGCCTTCTTGACCCCTCAGCAGCTTGTGGTGTTTAACGCACTCTGGGCAATGTGAAAAGACTGTTTTGAAGAATGAGACTAGTGGCCGTTTTCCAGAGAATTTTTCTGGATGTACAGGACTTCAATATGGGAAAAATCAGAGAAGTGCTTGTTAAACTTGAGCAAAGGGCAGAGTGGAGGTGTCAGGGTCTCAACAGTGATGTTCACCTTGAAGGAGCTTGTCAGTGAAGCCATGCATCTAATGAGGTAGAAAGTGGATGCTGTACTCTGAGAAACTGATCTTGTGTATACTGCTGAAGGATGGCAGCAGGAGAAAGTTAAAGTTGTTGCTGCACTCAGGACACCAGATGACAAGCAGTACTTTGAGGCTGTTGTTTGACATTATGTGGAAAGAATTACCAGTTCTTAGACACAGTCTAACTGTGAGGGTCTGGAGGAGCTGGAGCTGATCTGCCATATGTGTGTCCGATGACCTGGGTAAACAGAGTATAAGTCCTTGGAGTCTAACCATTTTCATACCCATGCTGATTCAGGGAGAGGAAGATGGTGGTGTCCACATCACATATCCATTTGAGTCCCTGGTCTTGTCTCCTAAGCAGGGATGTACTCGCACAAGTTGATCAGAATCAAGCAGAGAGGACAACCTAGGGAAGAATAGGCTAGTGATGGCAGCAGCTAATTCTTGTTAATTTGTATCCTCTGCTAAGTTCCATGGAGCCTACTAGTGGTAGCAATAAACAGGAATACGCTTGTTGAGTGGGCAGAATCTACGTGTTTGTCCAAGTTCTGCACTGACTCTCTCACTGAGATGGGTGACCAGGAGTAAAAAGATGGCTTGTGGCCTTCAGAGTAGTCCTAAACCTTCCTCAAGTCAAGTTTTCTCTGCCCCTTGGTGTTCCTTTATTTCACTTTTTTGTAGTGGGAATGTGCATGTGGCCGTTGTCCTATCCTTCTGGGCTTGGAACAGTGAAAGTATGAGTTCAGTCATGTGCTATAGCTCTATGTGTGGTTGGACAGGTAAGGTTCCTGCTGTGCTAGGGTGCAAAGTACCTTTAGCTGCTTCACTAGACAGGCCATGAGCTTACAGAGCCAAGAGAGCTGCTGGAGGCAGTCTGGTGCTGGCCTGGGAGAAGGGCAGAGAGAAGGGGAGCTTTGCTTTCTGTACAGCGGAAGATACCGAGGGTGTGATTCTCTGATCTCTGATTACTCTAACAGATTTGTGGGGGAGATAAGCCTTACATTGCCCCATCGGACCTTGAGCGGAAGCACCAGGATTTCAGAGAGACTGCTATCAGGCAGTTCCGCTCCGTGAAGAAGATGGGAGGGGAGGAGTTCTGTCGGCGCTACCAGGAACAACTTGAAGTGGAAATCGATGAGATCTATGCAAACTTTGTGAAGCACAACGATGGCAAAAACATCTTTTATGCTGCTCGTACCCCTGCCACTCTATTTGCAGTCATGTTTGCCATGTATATAATCTCAGGACTGACTGGGTTCCTCGGTATGAACTCCATAGCTACCCTGTGTAATCTCGTGCTGGGGATGGCTCTTATATCGTTTTGTACGTGGGCATATGTTAAGTACTCTGGGGAATTCAGAGAAGTTGGAACAGCCATCGATCAGATTGCTGAAGCTATATGGGAACAGGTTGGTATCTGTTTTTATTGCAAAATCTTCCTTTCTTGAGCAGACATACCAAACAGTTTCTGTTTAGTGCTGTGAGTAAAAAGCTGGTCTAGACCTAATGGAGAATGCTAGTGCTGCCAAAAGGGAATTCTACTCAGAAGTGTGACTGCTCTCTTCGGGAGGAGATGCCACACACAAAGAACGTTAAACAAGGTTAAGATCTTATAAAAGAAGTGTCACTTAAAGGCCTTGGTTGGTGCTTGGATGGTAGAGTGGAGGGACTCTTCCTTGTTACTTTTTCAGAGCAAGGAATTCTGTTTTTAAAGGTATAGATAAACTATAGATGTGGTGGATAAAATATCTCAGATGGTGCAAGAAATGGGAAAGGCAAAACACTGCCCTCCTCACCTGATGTGATGCTGAAGGGCTGACTAGTCCTTGGAGAGAAGTGGCTGGGTGACGACTCACAGCAGCTGCCACAAGGGGGCTACAGCAGGTTTCTTCCTTCAGGAAGATTTGTGTTGCCTGTGACAACTTCAGTGGGTGCAACTGCTGATTGCAAGCAATGCTTAACAGACGAAGTCCTGAAAGAAAAGACGTGAGTCTAATAGCACCAGAGCTGGAGCAGAAAACTTTCTGCACTGAGATTTTACTGCCTGAATTCATTTGACACAGCTGTGCCACTAAGGCCAATGTAGAGAATTCCTGACCAACTCTTGTAAGTAGTTTTTGGAGCATTTTGACTAGCTGTGTCCAGTGCCAGTAGAAGGGAAACACTTTGGTGCTGTTACTAGAAATAAAGGCCTCACTGAGCTTATCTAGGATGACATTTGAGTGTGTCCTCTGAGGCATGAGCAAATAACTAACTGGAGCCTTCTGTACAGATGCTTCTACAGCTGAAAAATTCCCATGTTCAAAGTTCATCCTAGGCAGTGCTATACTAGACCTGTCTGAGCAACCCAGTGGGGTTCCCGGTAAGGTTGTGAGTTACACTGCAGCAGAAAAAGTGTATCTTTAATAGTGGGAGGGAACTGAGCATCAGGGTACTAAACCTTGAGTGACACCCTACGTAGTGATTAAATTTGAGGCTCTCCAGTACTACTGTAGCTCCTTACTTTGGAGCTTGGGGCTGAAGAGCACTTCAAGAAAAGTGGAAGGTGTCAGTTTTATGTGTAATACTTGCTGAGTGCAGCTGCTGCTGCAGGTTACCCAGAGCACGTAAGGCTTGATTTGACTGTTACCTTCCCTGGAAGGGGGAAGACTTGGCTTATGCTGACAGGAGCTTGCTATTTGTGGTCTGGAGGAAGGTGATCTCCAAAAGAGCTCACCTGGTATTGCTGTTACAGCTGCACGTCACCAACAATATATAAAAGCACTGCAGGTCCTGCCTAAGTTGCTCTGATTAGATACCATGTTTTTGCTATTGATTTTTCTGAATCTCTGCTTTTCTTTTCCCTCCTTGCTTCAGAGGAATCCCAGGAAGGTGAGCAGTTACTGGCAATCAGGTTTTTTTTCTGAACTTGATTGACTTTCTGCTGTGTTTTAAGAGCCATTTTTCCTAACAGCTGAATTCGTGTTTTAGGTGTTTTCCAAACTCTTTGAAGTCCTTAGACGCCGAACGATTCGTCGTGCTCTTACATCAGTGCCGCGACAGCGACTCTCATCCAACAATAACAAGAAGAAAAACTAGCCAGTATTTTTAACTTTCTTTCTGTATCTGAAGTGTTCACACTTACACATATAGGACAATAAGCTGGACCGTCTGGGCCGGTCTGCATAAATGCTGTAACCATACCAGACTGATGCTGCAAATGGGGTATGGAATTGCACATCCATCTTCTAGGAACTGTAAAGTGGTTTGAATTCAGTGAAATACTGCTATGTAGGAGGGGTATCACTTGTGTCAATAGCATGTGACTGCTTTAACCTCATTACTCTAGCAGCAAAACTCATTTCTCTTTCAGTTCATGCCACTTTGTGTCAGACTTCATCATTCTAAGTTTTTTCATTATTTCAAGTCTCATCTCTTTGTATGGTTTTATATTTTCTTTTCCTTGGTTACCTCATTTTCTTGTTTCTTTTGCACATTTCTCATTCCACAGGTGTTGAAGCCCATGAGTGATAATTTGATGGAGGATCATATGAGACAGTCTGTAAAAAACTCTATCAAAGCAGGCCTGACCGAGCAGGTGGCTCACCATGCCAGACTAAAGACAGACTGACAGTTCGTCTCCTCTTCAACTCTACCCTCTCATCCTAGACATGCTTGCTGTACCATGAGAACTCAATAATAAAAAATAAATAAAAATAAACCAAAGTTTACAATCAACTGTAGAAGTAGTTTAGTGTGATTGGCTTCACAGATTGCTGCCATCACCAGGGAAGAGTAAGTTTGTCAGTGCTCAGCTTCTCAGACAAACTGGTGCCGTGGAGGCCGCCGGGGGTGGGAGGGAGGGTGTCAGTTTTACATATAGGCCCGGTGAACTGTGTATGTGTGTGTTTGGGGGTGAGGAAGAGGGGATCTTCCCCCAGTGTTTTGAGTCTACGCAGTCTCTGGCTTACAGGGGGAATCTGTCCTCTGCAGGAGCTGATTTCAGGGAAGTGTCGTGATCAGACCCACACAAGGTGTGCTCTCACCAAATGTACCCAGCTCTGCACCATCCCCTCGCCACCTCTACAAGTGTTTCTGTGTATCCAGTCGGTGGAGCCATTAGAGCACCCACTACATTACAATACATATCTTGCTTTATTGCCTTTTATACCAGTGTTACACAGATGCATGTGTTGATTCCTCACGCTGCTGATGGCAGGATTGGTGTGTAAGGGAGGCAGTGGGTCAGAGCAGAGCATGTCTTGCCTTGAACTCGCAGACCTGGTCCTGAGGGAGGTGCATATTGGAACTGAGCTGTCTTTTTCTGCAGTTTAGCCTTCATGTATATAATATTGCCATTAATTCTACTGGGGGAGAAATTCCATCCAAAAATGTTGCCTACAGCTACCAAGCAATGAGTTAGGATTGTCTGTACAGTGTGTTTAGTTTTTATTTTTTAAGAAATCACAGATAGGGCATGTATATGAAATATAAATATATAAATACAATTTTGTATCAAAGTTTTGTAGTTTATGGCAAAACCTGGTTCTGTGGTAGCTAAGTGCAGTTCCTGTAAAGGAATGTTTGTGGCTCATGTAAATGTGTGAATGCATCAACAATTTGAAGTTTTTTGATATATTTGTGATATTTACCTGCCTTGAGCACTGCAATCTCTCACCCCCTTGGGAAAATCAGTGGGAATGTTTGTTGTGAAACTCTTGTCTTCTGTTGCATTTTAAAGTTATTTCCTGTAATTTATTTTCAGTACATGATTAAAATCAGTTGTGTATATATGAAATGAAATCTGTGCTTATTTTTAAAAGATGTTCAAGTATGTATTCTACTACATAAACTATGTCAAATACTTATCCTGACAATTATATGAACAAATTGTCTATTGTACTTCATAGCTTTCTGTTGAAGCTGATGTTTCTCACATGCTTGTCTCTGGAAGATGACATCTGTCTAGATCATACCCCCTCCCTGCGTAGGAAACCTCCTGCTATTCTAAAGCACGCTTGACTTGAGGAGTTGCTTGTCAGATTCTGCCCTCCAACAACTGTATCACTGAAATCTTGTTACTGGCTTTATTTTCATTCTTGGCTAAATCAGTATCAACTGTGTGGAGTGTAAAGGCAGCTAAATAATTAACTGCTGTAGTTTCAGCTGGAAATGGCTCTGTGCAATAGCTGGGATTTTTTGCATTCCTGAATGGTAACAATTTTCATCAACATTTGAGCTTCATCAGTCTCCTCTCTCTCGAGTGAGGGAAATCATCTGTCTAGGACTAAAGCAATTGCACTGTGACTTTTGCACTGCAAAGAACTGCTGGAAAGTGGTGGTTACCTGCCCTCTGGAGATGAGGGCTCAGCTCCAGGTGAAAGATGCTGAAGATGAGGTAGGAATGTCGCATTTTATGATACTTTCTTTCAAACTGTACAGATTAAATACTGTTATTCAAACAAGCCAATGCTTTGGTGATTAATGTCTTAGTCAAATGATTGAGTCACACAGGGGGCTTGGAGAGGCCGTGCTTGCCCTTGCTGCTTGTGTTCTCCAGCAAGGTGCTCTTCAGATCTGAGGCTGTGTTCTGCCCTGCCTGCCCTTGCAGTCATGGCAAAAGAACTTTCCAGAATATGGACAATAAGCTGGAAGGCTTTAGCTGCACTTTTTCCTTCTAGTAGAGAACTGAAACAGGGTATGTGGGGGGAGACTTCATGAACACTGTGCTAACAAGTTGCAGAATGAATTCAAAACCCCCTCGGTTTTTGTGGGAGGGACCAAAGATGGGAAAAGGAAGGGGTCAAGATGACTTTTGAGCAAGTCTGGGAAACTGATTTAGGGCATAAAAGGGGCTGGTCGTGTGGCAACAGGTTGCTGGTGTGTGTTCTTGTCTGTTAACTCCATTTCTTACCCTCTCCTGGCAGAAGGGACTCCATTCTATGTGCTTATGTGCACAGAGGTCTAGTGGCCAGCAATGGAAGAGTGAGGTGGTGTGTTGCTCTGTGAATAGCAAGCTGGATTTAGCCACCGAGTAGCACAAGGGGCCTGGGAGTCAGGTATTGAAACAATTCTAAATCTAGGCCGGATACACATTTGTTTTTTCCTGAGGCAACCTGAGGACAAGGAGGTCTGGGCTAACTTAGAGGGTCTTGGGTTTAACTGGGATCCATTTGTATTTGTGGGCCTCCCTCTGTGGGTTGCAAAAGAGGCTCCAAGGACCAATTATGGTATAGACTTGTGTGTGGAGACCAGCTGCTGAAGGGTGTTCACAGGGGGTGTGTGCAAGGGTGGGCTGAACCACCAACTGAAGCACAGCTTTGGGCCATGTCCATGTGCCAGTCACAGGAGCAGACTAGTGATCCAGAGGCTGGATGCTGGATGAACTGAGCCTCTTTGCCCAGTAACTGGAGGGATCCAGAGCCTGTGTATGTATTTCCCACTGACAGACCTTCGTTCTGATCAGCTGGAGAGGAGCAGGATGTCGGTGTTGCTGCTGTTGTGCCAGTGCCGAACCTTGACCTGTATGAATGGCATGAGCACATGCTGCGTGTGCCCAGTGGGAATGCTGGCTCAGCCCTGCTGCTGGTTGCACATGGGGGCATGAAGCTGGAGTGGCTTCAACTCCATTGGGCAACCCCTTACATTCTTAGTAAAATAAGATTAGTATTTCTCAGGTTTTGCCTATGTACTGTTAGAAGCATCAGGATTGTGCACAGAGTGGGTACAAGGGAACTAAGAAACTTCCTTAGCAGAATACATGGGGGCATAAAGGAGATGATAGATGCCTGTTTTCTCCATCCCAGGCTACTCTGCTACCACTCAGGAAAGGAGTTCTGAGAGCTGTTCCAATTCTGTGGGTATTCAGCCTTGCTGCCCCTGTCCTCCCTGAGCAAGCAAAAATACCAATTTAACAGCAAAAGCATAGAGCAAAACATGGTAACTTACCCCATGCCTGCAGTATAGCTCTGGCCAACTCCTGCCTCAGAAAAGGGATACAGCAGAGCAAGGAAAGAAAGCTACACGGAAGATACTACAGCTAGCAAAGTACAGCATAATGCCATAGGGAGACAGATGAGGAGAGATGACTGGGAAGATGTAACAAGCTACAGCAGCCAAAAGAGGTGGAGAAGGCAACAACACTGGATATGTGTTCTGTCACTTCAGGAAGTACCTGCCCAAGTTCCTTGGGAGGGGAAACCCTAATCTGGAGCAACAGTGCAGTGATTTCTGGCTCCAGAAAGACATAAACAGCAGGAAATTTCTGGCTATCTTATAACTCAGTTCTCCTAGAGCAGGCTAAGGCCAGACCACAGATTTTTCAAGTAGGTGGCTGATCCTTAAGAGTTACGGAAACTAAAAAGTACCTCAGATAGCCTGGCACAACAATAATTAAAGGGTGGAACACAGGAAGCCCTGTATTTTATGAACCAAGATATGCGGAGTGTCCAATGTGTTTTTTGATTGTGCCAGCCAAGTATGGCAGTATCTGAAAACTCCCTGCCTGTTACTATTCTGGGTTAAAGTAATTAAGCAGAGGTTATGGTAAAATTTCATTTTTAATTGAAAAACATGGGTGGGAGTAAAGACAATATTTACACAAGTTCCTAAGTGCAGCTCAACTCAAGAACATATGACCAGGAATATGATAAAAGGATGTGGGTCCAAAACAGAATTAGGGAGGGTACCGAATGGTACAGCTTCCTGTTGAGCACGGACCTTCAGATAAGATCAGCAACTGAAACGAGAAAAAATGGGAGAATTAAAGTATGCACCAGGTGTGCTGAGAGCCACAGCCCAGCAGTACAGCACACCTACTGCTGCTCCCAGGTTCTTCCCAGGGGAAGCCAAGATGGGTTGGGCTTGGGAAAGAGGCATGTGGCAAAACAAAGTATCTGGCCTTTCTTTTCAGAGGCAGCAGGGTAACGGCCTGGCTGGGGCTGGCTGCACTCACCGTTCATGGGCATCTCGTCTATCTGGGTGGAGTAGTACTGCTCGATGTCCCGCAGGATGCGAATGTCGTCGTTCTTCACAAAGTTGATGGCGACACCTTTCCGGCCGTACCTGCCTGACCGGCCAATTCTGTGGAGGCAGATGGAGAGAGGGAATGGAGCCACCTTGGGTAAGAGTCACCCAGCAGCACTCCCCCCTGCAAAGGCTCAATGTACCTGTGTATGTAGAGTTCTCTGTTGTTGGGCAAGTCGTAGTTAATGATCAGGGACACCTGGGGCACATCCAGGCCTCTGGCCCAAACATCTGTCGAAATAAGGACTCGGCTGGAAAGAGAAGGGACAATTAGGACTGTTCTACCCAACTGAGAAGGGGGTGAGAGCTGAGAACCCTTAGTCTCCAGCACAGGGCATTCCCTGCTATTCTGTGCTTGTCCTTGCCCACAGTGCACCAGCAGTGTCTACACTTTTGCTGCATGGAAAGGTGTCTCATGGCCTATCACCAGACTTCAGTGAAGGCAGTGCCAACGCAGAAGGAATAACAACAGTACCTTTCAGAAGGACTAATGCTCCCAACAATTTAAAATACAGAGGACAGAACACAAATATTTTTCCCTTATTTTAAATGCAGCAACTCCCAATGTCTTCAGCAAAACAGAACAGACTAATTCTACACCTAGAAGTACAAGCATCCCTCCTAGGAAAGTGGTAATCTCCCAACCCTGCAACGCCACAGGGGGAGAGATGGAAACCAGAGCTCTTCCTAATTTGAGCTGAACAAATTTTTCTGAGAGGAGAGGTACTATAGGTACCCCGCCCTGAGGCAGCAGTGCTGTAAAGCAATACTGTTTAAGGCACTCACCTTGCACCAGATCTAAACTCTTTCATGATGGACTCTCTCTCCTTCTGTGGCATGTCCCCATGCATGGATGAAACTGTGAAGTTGGCTTCTCTCATCTTCTCTGTGAGCCAGTCGACCTGTGAACACAAACAGCCGGGGTGAACTCTCTGCTCAGGACAGCCAAACACATCAATTGTGTTCAGAGAGTATTTGCAGAGACGTTGCTGGTAAGGACTGAGAGACACTTCAACAGGCATTCTTAAACTAACAGAAGTGAATAATCCTTAGAAAGCACTGGCTATATGATACAGGGCTACACAAGCCCTGAAAGGAAGTAAGAGCATTTATTCAGAAAGTGTGGTTTTGTTTCAGGAATTACAAGCTATTAAAATAAGCACATTCTTACCTAGTTCTCTAAAAAGGCAATTCCTGTCAGCTGTATCAGCTCTGTTGTTGAAGTTAGGCACATCCCAAAGACAAATGTTTAATCTGTGCTCTTACTGAATTATTTCCAAATAGAGAGGCAACCAGACCTCTTAACTAACCCAGCATTGTCTGAGTCACCCTCAGAAAGTAACACGCCCCCCCTCTGATGGCTGCTGTACCTTTCTCTTGGTGTTACAAAAGATGACAGCCTGGGTGATTGTCAGTGTGTCGTAGAGGTCACACAAGGTGTCAAACTTCCATTCTTCCCTCTCCACAGCCACGAAAAACTGCTTGATTCCTTCAAGGGTCAATTCATCACTGTAGGGAAGAACACCACCATAAGCAGGTGAATACAAGCAAAGCAGGTAGGAGGATGTGCTCCACCGGAGATCACGCCTCTGCCCTGTGTGCTGTGGGTTGCTGGGTCCATGCACAGGTCTGAGTTGTTCTAGAAAGCCCTTGGAGAACTCTGCTCTAAGAAGGGCCTTGAATATGACCCATTCAAGAGAGACTAGAACTGCTCTGCTCTAGACAGACAGCTTCGATTTCTGTTCTCATTGTTTTACATTCAAGCTTCTTGACAAGAGACTGAAGGAAGTCTCAAGAAGCTTGAATGTACTAAATGGGGCAGTAGAAGAGATCAGGCAATAAGGAGACTCCTCCTATCAGGCTGCCTACACTTACTCCTCTGACTCCTCCTGAGTTCCAGTGCTGGACCTGTGACACCACCAGATGTAAGCTATGCCTCCAAGAACATCTGGGATCAGTCAGCTAAAGGTTTTTGTGGCCTGCTATATAATAGGAAATTGATGGAAGAAGCCTACAAAAATCATCAGGGGCAGCACAGGAATTGGATAAGTGTGAAAGATGGATTTCCACAAGAAGAGACTGCTATCCATGGGGAGGATAAGGGGGCAGCCAGGCCGAGCAGCAGCACACAAAACTGGAACAAAGATAAAGTCAGAGTGATAAGTCAGCTTCTGATGGAAAACAAGACACGAGCATGTCTGCAAACACTCAGGTAATGGTGAGGGACTCTCTATATATTATAATCAGTTAATACTGTGAAATGCTCAGGGCTGCACCAACTCAAAGAATACCTGTTTTTTCCAAGGAAACTCACTCACCGTTTCACCAAGATGCGAATGGGGTCTGTCATGAATTTGTTGGTCATTTCCAGAATTTCATGAGGCAAAGTGGCACTGATTAGAACCACCTGTGTAGCTGGAGGCAGGTATCTGTACACGTCATAAATCTGCTCCTTAAAGCCTGCAGTGCAAATCAAGTCACACAGAACAGTTTAGCACATCTTTCTCCTAAATATTCTCCTCTTTCACAGTTTGATCTGGGATTCAGTACTGGGTCTATGCTATGAGATGAACATTGATGCATTAATCAGTATCATCAGACAGGGCATATTATGCAGTTTAACCCATTACAGCCTCCAATTAACTATAATCGTCTAACTTTGGAAAAAGCAACTTTCAGAAGTGGGCCTGCCAGCTGGGACACCCTGGAATCTCAAAGAGGTGAAGAGAAGGCAAGTAAAAGGGAGACAAATGTTTTACCTTTATTGAGCATTTCATCTGCTTCATCCAACACTAGCATTTTGATGGCACGAGTTCTTAAACTTCGACGACGAATCATATCTGTAAGATTTCACTTTGTAAGGTGAAAGGGCTCTGAAAGCAGGTGAGCCTACACTGCTCCTAGCCTCTGTCAGGGCACTTTGGTGCAGCAGGGACAGGCTCTTCCTCTGCTTTTTTTTTTTTTTCTCCACGTGTGGGGACTAGCTCTGTGTTCTCCCAGCGACAGGTGCCTGTGTAAGCCAGGGCTGTCTGCTTCTCAGAGACCCAGAAGATGTGAGCTTGAAGGCCAACACTGCCACTAATAGTAAATTTTAAAATCTTCATGCAATGAAACCAGAAGGTACCAGCTGCAAGTGTACCTGACTTAACAAAGGGGGAGCAACAACCAGTACACAGAATATGTGGACTAACTTTGGCAATCAAGTACACCCAGCTCCTATCCCCTTGAAGATACTTAAGTATTTTCTGAGATTGTAGTATTTTCTCCTTAAAAAAAAATTCTTTTTTCCTATGCCACCATATAAAGACACACTTCATCAATGAAAAACAAAACATAAAAAGAGAAAATGAAAATACTATCCTCCCCCCGATTTCTCTCTAGCCTTTTCCAGGTATTACTACAGCAAGTTGTTACCTTGTTCCACTTCACGTTAATATTACATTAGCGGTGTCATGATAAATGTAATTTCCATGCTATTTAAAATCAAAGCACCCAGGAGCTAAGGAGGTTCCCATGGCTCAGCTCAGCTCTGAAGCTGGAGGTGATGCAGCCTCCCACGTTTCCTTACCAAACACACGGCCTGGAGTGCCGGCAACAACGTGCTGCCCATAATCCAGTTTTCGGATGTCTTCCCCCACGTTGGTCCCTCCGATGCAGGCATGACACTGGACATTCATGTAGTCCCCCAGAGCAAGAAGCCCCTGTGTTGATACAAAGCAATGGTTTAATTACCTGAGCTCTTCTAAGTTTGCATTTGTGAAGAGATGCAGGTCTGCACAGCCAAACCACAGCCATGTGGGTTTTTTTAAGAGATGTAAGCACAAGGAGTTGGAGGGATTTTCTGTGTGTGTGTGTTACCCAAACCTCAACAACAGCAGGTCTTCAAACATTGGGAACCCAGTTCCCCAGGGATCACAGCTGCTTTAAAAGTGTTGTCCTTAAAAATTCAGTTAGGACTGTGTACAACCTTAGACTGCCAACCAACACGGTCATGCAAGCAGTAATGGATACAATGCAGGTGAGCAAAACAGCTCAGATGAAAATTTCCTTCTTTCAGGAACAGAAAGAAACAGTGGAAGCTGTGCTTTGAGCTCTGCTGGGGGAACACCAGAGCACTGGCCCCAGGCCTTGCCAGTGCTTTACAGACAGGGATTTAAATGCTCTTACCTTCTGAATCTGCACAGCTAGCTCTCGAGTGGGCGCCAAGATCAATGCCTGGGTCTCACGAACCTGATTAAAACGAATGATGACAGGGAAGTTAATCACAGGCCATAGAGCCAAGTGTAAAAGATTATGGGTCCCACAGCACTCTGAAATGTCACAGCTGAATTAAGGGTCAGTATGCCTAGAGAGCGGCTTTCAAATAGAGCATTTACAAAGCAACAGCCTCTTTTAAGTTACTTTTGACAAGAAAGCATTTAAGCAGTTCTTTAAGAACTTATTTTTCATTCCAACCCAATTTCTGACCAAAAAAAGTGTGTACTTTTCTTGCAAAATAGAAACAAATTTAAACCCCTTCAGTTTTGTATGTTTGGTTCAGATAAACACCCTGCATTGCACAAGGATTCCAAGACAATGTTTTAAAGTGTCAACTTTGAAAGATATTATGAGCACTTTACAGAAATGAAGCAAAAGCTGATCTTTGCATTTAGAACATGCAACCTTCATTTCTATGTCCCCAGGCAGTGACAAATGAATAACAATCCAAGCTTTAAGAGGATACCAGCCCACAGAAAACCATCATTTTATTCAATAGCATCTACACATTCAAGTTAATACTTAAAAAGCATGGACATGATACCCCTGACCAGAACAAAAGCAAACATCTGTCAGTCAAAAATCTGGGTTTGATTCTGTGCAATGTGTGGCAACTGTTCAGACAGGCTGATAATGCTACAGGACTGTCTGAAGACAATTCTGCTTACTGAGAGATTAACTTAGCCCTCTAATAGGTGAAATAGTCTGTTAAACCCAACTTTATAATTACAAGACTTTATCTGAACTTATTTTGCCAGACTGGTTTTAACAGTTAAACTGTTACAGAGTACAACCAGAATTTTGTCTGAGGTTCACCGCCCATAATTTAAAGATTTCAATGTAAGCCTTCATTTATTAATTCCGAGCAAAAAATGGTTTTTATGACAAAGACTACTGATTTAGTAAAAAATATTTTTTAGCACATGCTGTGAAATTACCTGTATGTCCAGGCACTGCAGAACAGAGATGGAGAATGTTGCTGTCTTCCCTGTTCCTGACTGTGACCTGAAAAACAGATGTTTGGTGAATACTCTGGATGTCTGGACACAGGCAACTTTGACATATTCCACCCCTCGGCTCTTTGCCACTCCTCCACCGCAAAGAACTCAATAGTGGCAACAGTGTATTTGACAAAGGCTTGTTGTGATCACAGCATGATCTGCTGTCAAGCAGCTTTGAGATCTGCAATACCAGGGACAGAACACTCCATTGCAGGGTCCCCAGTTCTGGCATGCCTACTCCTTATCAGACCACATTTTAACTTCCTGCAGTCTCTCATACATATACTTTTTTTTTCTTTTCAAGCGAACAACAGATAAGCGAATACAATTTTGAAGGCTAATAATTTCCACTAGTGACCTAGAAAGGATTTTTTTCAGTGGCATGCATATCCTTCTTTGTCTCTAAAACACACTTTTTTTTTTTCAGGGACTAAACCTAACCAGCTTTGACATTAACAACTGTTAGAATCACAGTCCGTGTGCAGGATGGCCAGTTTCACCCCGTTTTGCCCATCATATCACAGAATGGCTTGGGTTGGAAGGGATCTTAAAAATCATCTCGTCCCAAACCCTGCCGTGGTGCCACACACTAGACGACGTTGCTGTGGGCCCCATCCAGCCTGGCCTTCAACGTTTCCAGGGATGAGGCATTCACAGCTTCTCTGGGCAACCTGTTCCAGCGCCCCACCACCATCAGGTCACTGCCCAAACCCTGCGACCGACACACACCTCACCCCCGCCCAAGGGCCCACAACCCCTTCGGGGCACCCGCTCCCGCCGCCCCAGGGCCCCACTTACTGGGCGATCACGTCCCTGCCCTTGATGATCTGCTTGATGGCTCGCTGCTGGATGGCCGACGGCTTCTCGAACCCTGCGGGGGCGGCCACACCGTCAGGGCCGGAGCCGGGACACCCACACGGCCCCAGCCCCGCACGGCGCAGGCGCGCGGCCCACATCCGGGTGCCACCACGGACCGCGGCGCTGCCACGGACACGGCCCCGCCATTCCCCACTCCCCTCTCCCCCTTCCCTTTTCTCCCTTCCCCCTCCCCCCTTGTCTCTTCTCGCCCTCCTCCCTCCCCGCCGCCCTGACCGTAGGCGTAGATGCCGCGCAGGAGGTCCTCGCGCAGGCCCATGGTGTCGAAGGTGGGCGTCACGTCCACCTCCTCACTGGTCTCGAACTCCACCTTGGTCATGTCTTCCTCCTTCATGAGGCGCTTCCTGGCCGAGCCGCCTGCGGACCCCGCCGACCCCGCCATGGCCGCCCCAAGCCCCGCGCGCGCACCGCACCACGCCCCGCCCCGCGCGCGACCCGCGCCCTCTCTGCGCCTGCGCGGGGGCGGGGAAGCGGAGGGAGCGCGTTGTGCGCGTGCGTGTGCGCGGGGCGGGAGGGCGCGGGGTGCCCTCGGGGAGTGACGGGATCGTGAGGGCTGGAAGGAAGGGACCTCTGGGGATCATCCAGCCCCACCTCACCTGGAGCGGGTGACACAGGAACGCCTCCAGGTGGGTTTGGAATGTCTCCAGAGAGGGGAAACTCCACGGCCTCCCTGGGCGGCCTGTTCTGTGCTCTGCCACCATCAGTGTAAAGAAATTGTTTCTCAGGTTCAGGTGGAACTTCTTGTGTTTTAGTTTATGGCCATCGCTCCTTGTCCCGTCGCTAGGCACCGCTGAAAGGACTCTGGTACCATCCTCTTGACAGCCGCCTTCGAGTTATTTACATGCATTGATGAGGTCCCCTCTCAGTCTTCTCTGGACTAAACAGCCCCAGCTCCCTCAGCCTTTCCCCAGAATTGAGATGCTCCATTCCCCTAATCCTCTTTGTTGCCCTCTGCTAGACCTGCTCCAGGACCTTTGTGTCTCTTGTCCTGAGGAGCCCAGAACTGGACACAGCTCTCCAGGTGATCCTCACCAGGGCTGAGTAGAGGGGCAGGATCACCTGCCTCGACCTGCTGGCCGCTCTCTTCCCGATGTGCCCCAGGAAAAGCATCCAGGGGCTGGATGGGAAGGTGGGCGCAGGTTGTTTGTGTTCTTCAGAACACCTTGGAATGCAGGGTGGAGGCGACACCTGGGTTGTCACTCCCATTTGGTTTCCCCGTGTCGTGTGTGTTTCCCCTGGAACTCCATGCCTGGGATATCCAGCACACCGTGCCTGTGTGGAAGCCAAGTGTCCAGCCCCAGGAACACCCCAGGTGGTTTGCACAGCGGGGGTGGGGGAGGAGAAATGTGCTGGCTGGCAGCCTCATGTCACCTCTTCTGCCAGCCCAGGGGTGTCAAGAGAGGGTTGATTTGCCAACCTGAGGTGGGACAAGGCAATGGAATGAGATGTTGGGGTTCTCCACAGAGACCAGAGAAGGATCCAAGCTTCTCACTGCCTTTCCTCAGCCGATGCCTTCTCCACCGTTCTGTCTATGTTGTTCAAGCAGCTGGGATCCAGTTTTCACGGAGCTGATCTCTGGGTTCTTTTGAGGGGCAGAGAGTTTGGATGTGGGCATACTGCACCCCCCTGTCCTTCTCAAAGAGCGTTTTTAAACTGTGTTCCATTTGCACAGATTTAAGAAACAGTTTGGGTGCTTCAAATTCCTGCAGCTGGTGAATTTCTCTTGGTCTCGTCTCTTGGGAAGGCACAGATTTATTGACTAAACTGGAAAAGCATGGAGATGGAAGAGCTTTGAGGAGTTGCAGTTTGGCTTGTTCAGCCATACAGCCACATTTTGCAAGACAAGTCAATGTCTCTTAAGTAGCAAAGACTTAGCACTCCATGGGGTGAGTTTGTAAAAAGGATCCTGGTTGATGGCCTTGATCAGCAGCTCCATGAGGTGATTTCCATTGACTTTGAATAAGGAACAATAAGTCATTGCCTCATCCCTACACAGGACAGTTAATTCGTGTTTGATGTTTTACAGTGTCCTGCAGGGAACCCAGACACAAGTCCAGACATCACATGTGACAGAGATTGTCCTCTTTGTAGTGCATGGATCAAGCTTCATTCACATTTTCTTTGTTTGATGTAAAATATTTCTTTCTCTTTAGTGCTTTCAGTTCCGAGGACTGGCAAGGCATTTGCAAATGCTTTTGAAGTAACTCTGGTGGAAGTGAATCTCTGATTACCCTGACAGCCAGGACAGCTCCATCCAGGATCTTGAGCAAAACAGCTCCAAAAAAGAAAGAAGAGTTGTTTCAGGTTTTTTTGACTTAAGACTTTGACTTAAGGCTTCTTTCAAATCCGGTACAAAATTGGTGCTTTTGGAGTTATCAGTTCTGTATCAGCTTTATGCTTTTTGGGTCAGCTTGGCTGAATCTCATTTACCTTTGAAGCTGACCTCAAGGCAATTTTAGCCTCTAGGTGAAACAAAATGTTGGCTGGAAGTCCCTATCTGGCAGTTGTCACTGTAAACTCTGTAGCTTTCAGTGTTGGTTTTTCTGTGGCTTCTGAGTGTTCACCAGAACCTTCTCATTGTAGTTGCCTTAAGGGCAGCTCAGAACATCTCCCTCCTGGCAGCTTGGGCTTGCTTCTAAAATGTTCTTCAATATTGATTTGATCTGTGAAGTTTCCTTTCGGTATGGAAAGCTTCAGTTTTTCTCTGCCAGTTTTTTCCCACTGACTTGTCTCTGCTGTTTTTTCCTCAGTGTCAGAGGGTAACGTGCAGGGAATTGGTGTGTCCTTCTGGCCAAGCTGCGTGGGCCCACATCACTCCTCCATCATCAGCAAAGGCACCAGGTTTGCCAATCCTCAGCTTGTCACTGCCACCTGAGCCCTGGAACAACTAAGGGGAGATCCTCAAGGTCTCTGGTGCTGCCTTGATCGGTGGTGGTGGGTGAAGTGAGCAGCAGGGCCTTTCAGCAAGCAACCATCTGGGGTGGAAGAAGTGCTTGCAGCCAAGGTTCATGGTGGGGTAGCAGGGTTTGGGGAAGGGCTGGGAAAATCTGGGGTGGGTATGATCTAGGCTTATCTGTGAGATGGGAGGGCATTTCTGAATGACTGGAGGGTGGTCAGATGGTGTGACAACAGAAGTCCTGTTGGAACTCCTAGAAGAGGGAGGAAGTGATTACAGTCTGTACTGTGCTTGCAGAGGTGGAGTAGCAGCATGGAGGAGCAGGTGAGACTGGCAGAGCTGCCTGCAGCCTTGGACAGCACACTCATGGTCCCCAGGAGTGGGCTTCAGCATGCAGCTGTCACCTCCTATGGATACAAACTGCAGTGCCTCTGGTGAGGGTGCTGCTCCCCGCAAGGAGGGCTCTTCTCTGGGATGTGTGAGGTGTCTCTTAATGCTCTGCTCTCCATGTCTGCAGGATCCAGGTGAGGAAGATCGCCAGGGAGAGGGACAAGGCGAAGCTGGACTTGGAGAAGGCAGAGAGACGCTGCCTGCATCTTGGCAGGGAGCTGGACGAGCAGTACGTCGCTCTCAAGCACACCCAGAGCAAGCTCAGGTAGGAAGGGTCTTTTTGGTGGGGCTGGGAAGATGTGCCTACAGCCTGTCCCTCCCATCCCAGTCTCCCTGTTAAATCTCCCACTTGTTTTGTCAACGTGCTAGTGGCAGAAAAATCCCTGAAGACCTTCCCCCGCTATGGTTTCAGCATCTTTCCAACCAAGTTCTCATCTCTTGCTTTGTGCATGGTGAGGGAGGGTGTCTGTACCTTGTGACCATCTGAGAACATGCTCCAGGTACCCCAGCCATGTTGCTTTCTTCCCCCAGGGATTATCAGGCAGAAATAGAAGCAAAAGAGCTGCTTTTGCAGCAAGCAGTCAGTCACCAAGCAAAGCTGGAGGCCGATACACAGTTCCTCCAGGGCAAAGAGGCCAGCCTGCAAGGGAGGCTGAACCATGTGATGAAGGTAAGTAAAACTGCCCTGGGTGAAACATCTTCACTTCTTCAGACGAGGCAAAACAGAGGTGGTGACAAATATGGATGGCTTGTGTTGCTTTTGCTGGGAAGGGCAGGAATTTTATGCAGAAGAATCATCAGCCACATCCATACTATTGTATTAAATACAGAGCTTGTTCCCTTGCCGTGGCATTATTAAACACCCATGTTGTTTGTTGGGACTGGTTTGGCCCTTGATAACACCTGGATACTCAATAGCTAAGGCTATAATTGTGCCAGGGACCATGCCAAAAGCAGAGATGATGGTGTCTGCATGCCTGGGATTATCCCAGTTCTGTTCATTGTGAAAGTACAGCTGGAGATAGCACAGGACTTGCTGCCTTTGTTGTCTGTGACGGAAACCATAGTTTTGTGAAGCAGGGATAGAGATGAGCCTGTGGGACTGTCTAGCTCTTATTCTGCAAAACCCACTCCTATGTCTGTCCTTTGGAGAGATGAGCCTAACCCTAGCCCATGTGGTATCAACAGTGTGCTGTCCTGTTGTGGTTTAGGAATGGTACTGCCCAATTTAGTTCTCCCACAAGACTCTCCAAACCACACTGCTGCTCACTGCCTCTCCTCCATCTTCTGTCCCTTGGGTGGCTTTAGAGGAGAATTGGAGGCACAAAAGGCAGAGATCGTGGGTTAAGAACAATTTACAGGAAACAGCTATGAGATAAGAAAACAAACAGTAACAGCAACAATACTAATAACAAAAATGTACGAAAGAGAGAGTGATTTATGTGCAAGATGCTCACCGAAGAGCCCAGCCCAACCTGCAGCCACTTTTCCTTTTCTCATTTTCTCACTGGAAGAAAGCCTTTCTCCATGAAAGAGAGTCCCTTCCCTCTCCCGTGGCAATGGCTTGGGGTGGTGTAGAATAACATCTGGGCACCCTTCTGGCTACTGCAAAAAATGACTCCTGTCCTGTCTGGAACCAGGAGCTGTCCAATTCAGGGTCTTCTGGGAGCTGTGCTGTGTTTGCCATGCTACCAGTTGTTTCACAGCTTCCTGCTGAAGGCCTGTGTCTGATGAACCCATCCTGCCATGTCAGGACCCACTGCATCAAGGAGATCTCTGTTTTGTCAGCAGAACACAGAGCTGCAAAACAAGGTCACAGAGATGACTGAGAAACTGTCAGCCTCTGAGGAACTGGTGTTGGAGCTGCAGAAAGAACTCAACCACATTGTGAAGGAAAAGGTAACCTTTCTCTGTTGTAGTTAAATAGAAACTTTTCAGGAACTCATCAAAAAATTGATCTTGCATATTTTGGCCCAGTTGTTATGGTCTCCCCCTCTGTGAGCTCTCCTGCACATTGATGACAACCTGGAAAGAAAAAAAATGTGGGCTTTTAAGTTAGGCCTTTTGAAGCTTGGGGAAAAAAAGGGTGAAGAAAGTTTGCAGTTTTAGAAAATTTTACAAATTTGCAGTGTTCAAGTGAAAACTTTGAAGTTTGGTTTCCACAAAAAAGAAAAGCTTTATTTTTCACAAGTATTGAAGTAAAGGGTTAGTTTTGGTATCTTCCACTCCTACAACTCACCTGGTAAAATGAAACTGGGGAAAGAAGTGAGTCCGTGATCTTGTTAGCCAGGAAAGCTTGCCTGTCTGTAGTTGTTGTCTCTCACATGTGGAGAAAAATGTTTTTCCTCCTCTTTCTGCATCTGACTCATCCCACAGGTGACAATAGGAACCCTTCTGTTGAATCTATGGGTGTAGCACCATGACTTCAGTGATTTAGTAGAGCTTTTGGCTCTCCATTTGGAGAGGTGATAGCTTTCTTGATGAGAGATGTTTCCCTGTGCTTGTGCAGCTGGGCCAGGTGGAGCCCCACAGCCCGGAGTTCCTGAGCCAGAGCGAACGCTTTGCCGAGATTGTCCTGGAGTACGAGCGGCAGTGCCAGGTACGCGTGGGCAGTTCTCCAGCAGTTGTTGTGAAAGTCCTGCTCTCCTCGGCACATCTGTTGGGCACTTTGGCCTGGGGGAGTGGAAGGAGGCAGCCCTGACCATGGTGCAGAGGAGAATCCCTCTTGCCTTGCTCAGAGGAGGCTGGAGACAGCTGTACCCTCAGTAAAGCAGCCTGTCTCCTCACTCCTGCAGCCCTCCATGGGTTGTTTCCCTTGCTGGGATTTTGGCAGGGGAGAGTAGTGGTGGATGGTAAATTCCTCCCTGCCTGCCACTCTGTAGCCATGGACTATTTTGTTAGGGAACCATGTACCTCTGTCGATAAGGACAGACCATCCTGGGCTCTGTTGCATTTCTTCTTCAGCAGAAGGAGAAAGCTGTTCTCCTTATTTGGAAAGCATGTTAACAGTGAAATTCTTCTATCCTTTTGTTTTTCCCTTCCTTCTCCTTGCCCCCACTTGACAAACCCCTACAAAACTTGCTGCTGGACTCTGCTAGAGAGTCAAGGTGAGCCAGTCCAGGTATCTGGTGTGTGTGTATGGTCCAGGAATTGGTGCTCTGTATGTTGTACTTCCTGCAGGGTAATGTGCTCCGGTGCTCTGTATGTTGTACTTCCTGCAGGGTAATGTGCTCCTTCCCGAGCTTTGGGCTGTCTGGAATGAGCACAACCTCTGTTTCCCTTCTCTCATTTTTAAATGACTTGTGTATCTTGCATGTTGTGAGTTACTGAGTGCTCTGTGCCTTGGCTCCCAAATCCTGTACTTGTTACATTGCCCGTTTGTTCCCAAGTGCTGTGTGTGGCTGGGGAACACCACTGAGTAGGGACAGTGACTTATCACATCCCTCCAGCAAGGGCTGAAATGTGTACTTTCAGCAAAGTTGTTCCATGGACACATCAGACAGCCCCTCTTGAATCTGTAATTAAAGGCAAACACACTGGAGCGCAATCCAGTGCAGCATTGCTCCAGGTGGCACCAGAGGGTTGAATATGCTTGGTGCTGCAAATTTTTCTTCCTGTTGAGCAGCCCTGGAGTTGTCCATAAGAATGCTGATGGATGGAAAGGTTCGACCTTCAGGCTTCATCTGCAAATGTGAAGGCACCCACTTGGGTTTATCCTTTACTCTTGCTGAGTGCTGTCAGCCTCCCGCCCTTTCTGTTTAGAATGGAGATGAAACAAACTGGGTTTGCATTTGTCTACATCGTCTCAGTAATATTTATTAATTGGAAGTGTCCTAATTCATAGTCCCTTGCAACACATCAGTTTCCTGAGTGGCAGCACGCGGGAGGTAATTTGATGTCTGCTCAAAGTGGTCTGACCCCCAGTCCATAAGAAGGCAGGATACCTTGTGTGCTGTTGCTTCCAGTACGGGATGGAGGGTGTGAAGTGAAGCAAGCAGTTTTCCAGCTCCAGACACCCACATGGAAGTGGCTCATTGCACTGGTGTGGCAGCTCATAACTCAGCGTTCAGCTGTGGAGTCGACTCCTTGCTGCAGGCTGATGTTGGCACTGAGGTGGATAAACTTCTGTTCTGGCCTCAGGGTATCTCTGGCACCAGGAGACCAGCAGGACCTGCCTTGTGCTGTGCTTCCCATGGGATCAGCACCTTCTCGCTTCACTTTATTCCTTCTGCAACCTGGAAATGTTCCCTCCCAGAGCCCTGTGGGACTTGCTTCCCTGTTGCTTTGTGTGCATACAGGAGTGCTTGTTGGCTAGCCTGGATGCCCACAGAGGTATCTTGAGGATGTAAATGCAAACCTCTGTGCCTGTACTGAGATCGTGGTGTTTCTTAGGTGTTGGATGCTAGCAATGGTGGTTTAGGTTAGGAGGGTCTCAGGAGGCCCAGCCCTTTGAGGTGTCTGCAAAAAACCCTGGTATCGTGGCTTTTGCATGCAGGGCCAGTTGCTTTGTGCTTTACAGTGTTTACTGGTGATGGTCATGGTAATCTGGGCTTGCATTTCTTCTGTGGCACTTCCAAATTCTCTCATGTCTGCATTTGCTTGGGAAGGAAGAAAAATCCCCCTGTGCTGGGTCTGGGGGAGGCCTCTCCTCTTTGTGCTGGGCCTGAGAGCAGGAGGCTCTGAGTACACATGGCAGTTCCCACACCCTGGGGGGGCTTTGTAGCCACATCATGACCAGTCTTTGGTCTTTTCAGGTGCTGTATGACCAGAACAGGGCGCTGCGGAGGGAGCTGCAAAGGCTGCGTCTCCAGCTCCAGGAGAGCAGGGCTGAGACAGGGCTGCCAGCAAGAGGTAATGTGCTCCAGCGTTCAGTGCCTCTCCATCTTCTCAGCAGGAACAGAGTTCCCTCCGGATTGACTTTTACATGGGAGTGTGGGGTGGCTTGTGCCTGAACTACCACTGTAGGTTCTGGTACTGGGCAGCCGTGGGAGGGAAGAAGGGGAAACTGGGTGGTGGGGAGGAGGGAAAGAGGCATTCCCAACTTGAGAGCTGGTGATGGTAACCTGTGGACTAGGCAGCTAGGAGTGAACAGGCAGCTTTTCACTGTTGAGGATGTTAGGGAAACACAATATAATAAAGAGGAGGTAGCCAACCAAACTGTGGCTTGGGAGATTCAAGTTGAGCATTAGATAAAAGCTTCTGGCTGAAAGGAGTGATGTAGCCCTGGGACCCATGAGATAGATGGGGAATCTCCATCTTTTGGAGTTGTATGGACTTGACTGGATGAAGCTGCAGCCATTCTTATCAGTCCTGTCTTGTAGGCCTGTCCTTACAGGGCTCCTCTCTGCCAGAACGCCCCTCTCCAAGCCCTCTTGTTCCTACTTCTACATATACAGAGATGTCACTCCCAGTGGAGCAGCTGCAGGAGCTGAAGGTGCAGCTGGAAACCAAGGTGAGCAGGGTGGAGGGAAATGTCCTGACTTCTTGGTAAGCACAACTGCTACAGCATGACTGATGAGGCATCTGCTCCAAGAGGGTTGCTGGAGAGAAAGTTCAGGCTGAGAAGCAGTGTGGTACCTCAACACTTGGCTGGGATTATTCCATGTGCATCTCCAGCCTATCTTAGCTGGTAGGAGCATCTGGAGCCCTCACTGGCTGGCAAAGGCTTTGTGGAAATTGCTGTCACCTTGCAAAATGTTTGTGTGGGTCTTGTGGGGAACCAGAGATTACCCGGTGTTGCTATCGCAGTAAAACCAGCAACAGGACCAAGAGGAGAAGCAGCCAGGTGTCTCCTGAGGGCATGGGATGTATCAGAGCCCTGTTGCCCTGGGCTTGCAGCACACTTTAACCCACTTGCCCTAAGGTGACAGTGTGAGCCAAGCCCTCTTTAGACAGCGTTAGAGTGCTCTTGTAAGAGGCCTCAGTTTCCACATTTACTCCTCTTTTTGCTGCTGAACTGAGAGGTCAGTGCTTCTTGCTGGATTTCTGTTGCAGCACTGCAAGAGTAAATTGTAAACTGCCACACAGGTGACAGAACAGTTCAAGGAGCACAAAGCCGCTTACAGATGCTCTGCCTGCTTCACAGTCCTGCCTTTGTGCTCATCAAATCCTGGAGTTTCTAGTGTTTACAGGGGAGCTGTAAGGAGCAGCAGCTATCCACCGCCACATCTCGGCAAGGGACCACTCTGCAGTGGAGGAAGGATGTGAGGAGCAGTGGCAGATGATGCCCTGACCTCTCCCTTCTCCTCTCTGGAGTTCCTTGTAAACAAGGAGAAAGGGGAGAACTGTGCTGTTTGCTGGAAAGAAATGGGACCCACTGGTACCTGCCTGTTAGAGGCTGCTGTGTGAGACTGATTGTTGCCCTAAATTCAGCAGGGACCAGAACTGCCTGAGAGTGTCCCCTCTTGAGAGGGACCAATAGATCAACTTGAATTAGAGCTAATGGAGCAGAGGGGAGCTCCCAGGAGCATGGTGCTAATATCCAAATCCTCTCTCCTTCCAACAGATAAACTATTACAAGGAACAACTAGAGTTAATGCAGAAAAACTTTGAGAGAGAGAGGAAGGACAGTGAGGAGAGCTTCAAGGCTGAGATGTGCAAGATGGAAGACCAGAAGAGAGACCTGGAAGAAACAGTTGCAAAGTACTGGGCTGTAATTAGTAGCCTGAAAGAGCAAAAACATATGTGGAGTGTGGAGCTGGAGGGGAGGTTTGAGGTGGAGCAGGCCAGGGTGGGACAGCACCACACTGAAGACATTTGCCATCCAGGGCAGCAGCTGGACCAGGAGGGAGAAGAACTGAGGACACAGCAGCACCAGGACAGATTGAGCTGGAGGTCTGGCACTGTGCTCTTTCTGGGGCTAAGCAGGAGATTAGGGGTGCATCCCCTGCTCGTACCAGAGTAGGTTGGGCTGATTCCTCACGAGGCTGGAGAGCTGCTTTAATTTGGAAAAAAATCTGGGCAGTATTGCAGGGCTGCAGCTGTTTGAAGCAAGACATCTAAACTCCCCTTACATGAGTGCTTTTATTTCAAGACTTTAAGTTTCCCTGCATGTTCTACAGGCTTGTGTCAGAGGCAGTGCCCAAGCAAAGACTGTATCTCAAAATACTGAGAGATACAAGAGAGCTTTCATTAGTGTTTTCTTATTATCTCTCTCTTTCTTGGTCCTTCAACAAACCTGCCTCTGCTTGCTAGATCATCACAACTTGTTATCTTAAAAGCAGCAAAAAATATCTTAAATTTCTCTATATAGTTAGATTGGCTGGTGAAAGAGTGAGGCTGTCACTAAATGACTGTTTATCTTCCTTTCCTGTGCTTGTGATGCCAGTTCTGCAACATCCCCAGGGGCCAGAGTGGCCTTGCAGAGGAATTGGCAGGAAACTGCCTGTCCATGCCTGCTCCTTCCTGCTTTCCAGCACACCCCACCAGTGTCCCCAGGCTTTCCTCCTGTCTCTTCCCTGCTGTGTCTCCCTTCAGGAGGAGAGTTCCCCTGGGCAATATGGAAACAGAGGATTTTGCTAGGGTCATTATTCCTCTTTTAGGGCTGAGATATGGGGTAGATGGGGAGAAAGGAGGTGATGGATGAAGTCTGTGGTAGACCAAGGAAACAAGGCCAAATAACAGGAATACAAGTAATTTAAGCTGTGTTATCACCATCTCTGGTGAATGGTAGATGGACTGACTACAGTGGAGAGCTTTCAGAGTTTTTGGAAAAGATGTGATGGGTGTGAGTCTGAGAGGTGCAAAATAGTTTGGGAACTTTCTGTAAGGTTTAACTAATTGCCTTGACTTTGCAACAGAAAGAAACCTTTGTATTGCATCTCCAGCAAAAGAACATTCTGGGGCTGGCTGAGGTTTCCAAGCTGTGTTATCAAACCCAAGCCAGCAAAGTATTTTTTATCATTAGGAAAGATGCAGAGGCTGAGCATAACCAAGAGCTGTCATGGAGTGAATGCCAGCATGAGGACAACTGTAAGGCTTTATTGCGGCAACACTAGTGTGAGAGGAGGTGATTTCCCAACAATAAAGGCTCCAAGGTGAGACCTTCAAGAGCAGCGTGCCCAGGAGAGGCAACAGTGGAAGTGTAAGGAAAAAGACAGTCTCTGTGGAAACAGAGTCAGCTAAAGTTGTAAGAGGAGGTTAATGAGGAACAGGCCAAAATGTGTGAGATGCTTGAGCAGAAAAATATTAGAAAAGGCACCAGGATGAAATGGGAGTAATGCAGAATCCTTGGAGCTGAGGGCTCTGGTGTTGGAACGGACAGAGTGTCTGGAGACTTGTCCTCTGGGGGGAAAGGAGCAGGTCTGCAGGACTTGGATGAGCAGGTAGACCAAAATGTCCTGTTGCACATAAGGAACAGAGAAGAAATGAAAGATTGTGTGACGGATGGACCAGTGCAGATGTCTGTTGCAGCAAATGGCCTGCTCAGTCTAGAAGCTGGAGCCAAAGTGGAAAGTATTTATCACGGAGAAATGGAATCTTGATAGACAAGGGGATGTGCTTGGGAAGAAGGCAGAGAGATCAAAGTTAAAAGGTATGCTTTCACACAGCAGACAAAACAGCATCTCGGGACATGAGACAGACTTGATCTGGATGGCAAGAACAGGAGAAGAAAGCTCTGGGAGACAGAATGGTGTAGCAGCACAGGAGGAAACATGACATTCTGGCTGTCAAAATGGAGCTGGAGAGGGAAAGGACTAGGTTGCAGCTGGGGCTGGTGCAGCTCAAAGATGTTGTGTACTAGTTGGAAAATGAACCCAGAGCTCAAGAGAGTGTCAGGTTGGAGTGCAGTCCTGTATGGAACTGGTGTTTAGCAGAACCTATTGGATGGGACTATCTGTTTAAAACAGGACTGAGCCTCCTTCCCACAAGTGCCAGTATTCATAGACTCCTGGGAGACTGGAAGTACCAATAGAAGTGGAAAGATGATGAGCCTTGGATTTGGGGTCATAACTGTTGTGTCAAACAAGCTGAGTTCTCCAGATATGGCTTTATTGCAGCTGAGGGGTTGGGCTCACCACCTGGTGATCCTGTAATTAAGTCTTGGTGTGTCTTGATGAGCCAAATCGCTTTGTTTCCACTCCTTGGCAAGACTGCAAAATAATTTTAGCCAGCTGGAAGGCGCACAAATTCAGAATCTGATGCTCTTTGTCCTTATTCCTCTTTATTTCCCTTCCTTTGAAGACCTGCTCCTTCTCTACCATTGTTTCTTGGTTGTCCCCACATATGTTGCCTGAGTTACTGGATGGTTGTTTTTCAGATTTCTTTGATTTCTTAACTGTCTTTGGAAACCAAATGGGAATAGACCAGGGAGCCAGCATAGAATGCCAAGAGTAAACAGGGCTTTTGCATGGTTTTTTCACTCTGCTGTCTCTCCCTGCAAGGGAGACCTGTGCTGGCTGCTGGAGAACAGCTTGTTGAAGAGTCAGCTTGGAAGACTCCAGCAGGAACTGAGGCTAGCAAAGAAGGGCAGTGAACACTATGAGTAAGAGAAGAGACAGCTGCAGGAGGCTGGCAGATGGGTGGATAAAAGGGACAACCTGAGGGTGCATTTACCAGATTTACCAGATTTCAGCTGGCTCAACCTGCCTTCTGTTTTCTTATTTTTGAGAAAGCAGGCACTCGCATGCCCTTTGCTGCACACAAAGGCAACCAGTGATAAGATGGGCTTGGCCAGAGCACAGGGCCAGAACCAGGTTTTGGGGAGGCTGTGGAGATGGGTATGTGTGGGAGGAAGGGTTGTGTAGCTTCTTTTCTACACAAATGTTTTGACCAGTTGCCTTTTCTGCCTTAGGAAGCTTGAGATAGGTAGAGATCACCCACCAAGCCATAAATCTGAGGAGAGACAGGTTGCTGTTAGTCTGTCTCTCCTACTGTTCTTCTTTTAGGTGTCTGACAGTGGTGCAGGACTTTGGATGTCCCCAGCTGTCTACCCTGGGCTGGGCTGAGTCACCTGTTGGTGCAGAGACACCCAACTCACTACTGAATCAGTGCAGGACCATATCTGTTTTCGCTTGGCTTTGCTTCCTGTTGCAGGCCAAAACGAGATGTAGGACTACCCAAAACAGGGCCCTCCTCTGGGGAGCTGTGGTTTGCTGCTCTCTGGCCTGAAGCTGATTGTATCCCTCTTCCCAGCAGGAAACACATGATCAAGTTGGGCAGAGAGAAGGTGGAGGAGCTGGCTGAAATAGCAGAGTTAACAACATTGGTAAGAGGCCATTAACACTGACAGGCTCTTGACTGAAGGATTTAGGAGGACAAAAACTGCATGTGCTCATAGAGGAGAACAAAAATGTTTGTTTCAAACATTCAAACCTAGTTTTGCTTTGAAGAACCAGCTTCATCTTATAACTTGTCAAGTAGAGAAAACCTGTGTGCCAAAAGCCAGTGAAGGTCTTACAGAAGGGAAAGTATTGCTACAAAGTCTCTAATGAGGTTGACTTTACCTACTTGCAGTCTTTCTCCCAGAGGTTTCGCTCACTCCCAGTCTCACACCCACAAGCTCAAAGGCCTTTGGACATGTGCACACAAGGCCTGGCCAGGATTTTTTGTATGCAATGTGAACAAGGCGGGCAGGCATTTAAGTTCTCTACTCTGTTCCTGGGATACCTCATGACTTGGAACCACAACTTGTTTTTTTGCATGTCTTTCCTACCCTTCAGGACCATCAGCTGCAGCAGGGTGGCCTTTGCTGGCCCTTGCTGGCTTCAGCTTCCAACAACCTGCTGCCCATTGCCTGCTTTTCCTCTTTTGGAATTGCCCATTTTCCTGTGAGGAATGGGATCTTGCCACCCTGCTGTTAGGGTACAGCAGGCTTGCTGACGTTATCTCTGCTGTGGTCTGGTCAGAACACAGGTCAGAAACTGCACCTTGCTCAGCATTACTGCAAGGGAAGGTGTCCTAGGGGTAACACCTGGGGGATGGTGCCCTTTAGTGTCAATGTGGGCTGTTCTTGTAGCCCCTACTCTGCTTTTTTGCCTGTACTTTCACATGTGCACATAGACACATTTCCATTCATACTGTACTCTTACTAATTTTAATATTTCTGTTACACACCCATTCAGTCCTGTGTCCCCCTTCCCCCTCAGTGACCTCTCCCACGGCTGTAAGCTGTGCAGGTTTCCTTATTTAGGAATGCTGTGCTGCTGGGCCTTGGTCAGTCTGGGACATGAGGACACTTGTCCTGAGTGCCCACAAGGCCCTGGAGCAGTGTCCCTGGGTGGGAACCCAGCGAGGGCAGTGTGGGACAGATTAGGTGTCTATTGCCTCTGTTCCCACCCCAAGCCTCTGTGCATGATTTGTTTGGTTTTTTTTTCCCAACCTTTTCCAGAGTGAGAAGAGCAAAGAGGAGGTCTCCCACCCAAATGTCAAGGTGCATCAGCTGGGCTGTGAACTTGCTGGGCACAAGGCTGGTTACAGTGCTGGCCCTGGCAGTGCCCAACTGCAGAGCCAGAGGCTTGCAGAGGCCGAGTGGCCACGAGGAGCAGAGGTGGCTGCAAGGCTGGAACACCACCAGAAGCATGCAGCATGTTGGATGGAGGTGGAGCTGCTCCAACAGCAGCTGAAGGCCTCACAGGAGAAGGTGGGTGTCCTTCAGTTGGTGGCGGGGTGCTGAGTGGTCCCTGTGATCGCTGGTATTGCCCTGCTGGGGGCTGTGTTGGACACCTTCCCCAGTCAAAAAACTTGTCCTGTTCGTCTTTGTGGGGGATAAAGGACTCTCCCTCCTGCTTAAATATGTCTGAAGCCAGTTCAGGTGCAGCTGGGGACAGGTCCTCTCTGTCCAAGTCCTGTGCAGGCTGGCTGGGCACAGGAGATGGAGGCTGAGTGGAGGTGGCTCACACAGGGTGCCAGGAGCTGTGGTTCCCCATGGCTCAGCTGGCAGAGGAGCTGGGGGAGTGGCAGGATCAGGTAGGGGCTGGGCAGGGATGACAGCAGCCAGACAGGCGTTGTCTGAGAGAAGGGAAATGTGATCAGAGCAGGGGACCTAAGATCACCAGGATAGAGAGAGGAAAGCCAGTGTGAGAAACCTTCAGATGTGTTACTATCCCTCTCCTGCACTCTACCCTGTGGACAGGCTCAGGGACTGGCTTTCCAAAGTACAGCTTACCCATGTTAGCCACCCCTGGATAGCCCTAGTGCAAAGTGGGACCAGACCTGCTTCCCATTACCAAATTTACCCTTTGCTGGTGGCAGAAAGCAGAACACATGTAGTACAGGACATGGAGTACATCCCAGCTTGCCTGGGATATATCCAAGAACCCAGGTGAGCAGCCCCCTCTGTCTCTTGCCATTGTGGCCCTTCGTGCTGGGATTTACTCCCAGAGGAGTCCTCCAGCAACTCCTGCTCCTTGCTGCTCAGCAGAGGGTCTCCGTTTATCCACCTGCAGCTCTTGGTGCTCTCAGTCCCTTGCTTTGCAGGCTGCCCAGTGAGCAACACTCCCATGGTCCTGCAGGGTGCTGAGGGTGCTACCTAACCCCTCCTCTCACCCACAGCACACCCTGGGCCTGTCACATTGTTGGCTCAGAGCTGTAACCAGCTATCCACCTGTCTGTGTTACAGCTTTTAGAAGCCAAAGCAAGCCTGAGCCTGGCCCAGACCCAGCACGCTCTGCAGTTGCAGCAGGCCAAGGCCCAGATAAACAACATGGTGTCAAAGCAGCAGTTTGAGCAGCTGCAAATCACCTTGAGAGAGGAACAGTGCAAGATTCAGCAGCTCCAGGAAAACCTCCACCAGCAGGCTGAGCAAACATGCAGGCAGCTGGTCAGCACCCAGGTAAGCAGGTAATTATGGGAGCTCAGTCAAAGGTACTGTGAAGGGAACACTGCTGTCCTGGCAGCCTGGAAGGCAGCTGTGTTTGAAGGCACCAGAGGTTTGAGTAGAAGATGCAATATATAAAGAACCCACATGGAAAATGCACTTACCTTCAAATTCAGCTGCAACTTTTAATTCCTCATGAAAGCAGTCACTGCCCTGCACTCAAACATGAGCCCTCCCCACTCAAATCCACATACCCCAGACCAGGTATCTCCCCTGTGCCTAGAGGAGCAGGAGTTATCCAGGGAGAGACTCTGTTGGCTCAGACTGGGAAAAATAAAGTCTGAGCCCTCTGTGTGGAGTTCACAGAGTGGGGTGGTTTTATCTCTGGGGCACTGGGCAACGGAGGTGTTGGGTTTTTGTGAGTTTGTCTTGTGACAAACTGGGCAAAGATGGAACAAATTATAACGTAAGGAATTATAACAAGCAGACACAACTGCATCGAAGGAAACTATGTCTCTCCCTGGGCTTTTCTGGACATGCCTGGGAGAGGGGAGGCCATTGGCTTGTTTTTATAGAAAACACTGCTGGGAAATCTGTGCCTTGTCTTAAAATTCGTCAGGTGCAGACCTAGAGAAGGTTGTACTGCTCTAGACACCTTTCCTACTGCTCTTTGCATCCTGCATCTCACCTAATCCTCCCCTGCTCTCCTTCAGGGAGTGTGAAGGTCCAGGGCCCTGGGGAAATGTACAGTCCAGGGTTGCCAGAGGCCAGGGGAGTGCTAGGACAACCCAACAGGCTTTCTTGCCCACAGCAGGCAGAACACGAGCACCTACTGCAGGCAGCTGTGGAGCAGGCAGAGGGGCTGGAACACAGCCTGAGGAGTGCTGAGGCTGTGCTGGCAGAGAGGGCAGCTCAGCTCAGAGATGCCCAGGTGAGTGCAAGAGGGGTTAGTGCTGTGTGTTCCTCCCTGTCTGGTACCCCTGCATGGCATGCTGAACCTGAAGCCCCCTGTCCCTTCTGTAGGCCCAACTCTCCAGGAACAAACTGCTGATCGAAGACCTCCGTGGAGAGAACAGGGGGTTTGCAGTGGCCCTGCAGGCTGCTGAACTGAAGCAGAAGAGCACGGAGGAGAAGAACCAGCTGTTGGAGGAGCAAGCCTCAGCTCTGAAGCAGCTTATCGGAAAAATCACACCAGCATCTCTGAGTGGGTGATGGGACACCTTCAGTGGCAGTCCTGCCCCTGCTCCTGGCTGGGGTTGGTCGGGTGCAGAAGGGGAGGTATGGCTGGGTTGGGAAATCAGCCTTGTCCTCTCTGGTCTTGTCAGGATGTTCCTGCGTAGAAAATAGATAATGGAGAACCCAGACCTTTAAGGAAGTTTGTCCTGTGGATAGCTGAATTTTCCAACTGAAAGCACCAGCTTTGCTGCATTTCTCAGTGGCAGAGTGTGCTGTTATAAGTCAGGTCTGTCTCAGGGCAGCCATCCCACAGGATTTTCTTGAACTCCAGCAGTGTTTGGTGGTGATGCAGATGCTCCCTCTCTGTGGAGGGTTGATATTGAGGCCACACTGTTATGGCTGGAAAGCCAGGGCAGAAGGGCTTGCAGGTTCCTGTGTCTGGCTCACTCTGATCAGGAAAGCTGTGTGGTGGCATTAAAATGTTTGTAATATTACAGCACTTCCTGCCATCTCCAGTCTGCTCTCTATTTCAGTAACCTTCCCCAACTGTCGCTGAACTTTCATTCCCTACAGCTCCTTTTGGGCTCTAGGAGACTGGCCCTCCTACAGCCTGAGCCTAGGATCCAAAACCAACCAGACTGTTGCCTCTGCAGTGAGCGGGACAGAGGGACTGAGGGCAGAGCCTTCTTTCAGTTTGAGCCTCCAAGGCTTGGGGCTTGATGACCCCTACTCAGCACCCTTCAGAGACCAGGAGACATGATAAGGGAACTGTCCTCTTGCCTTCCTTGGTGGCCTTTACACACTGACAGTGAGTACTACTGCCAAAGTAAGTTGTCTGAAAGGCCAGGTGTTCACATCTGCAAATACCAAATTTATTGCTCTGCCCCGGGTGTTCCCCTCTGCATGGAAGGTGCATCATTGCCCCGGTGCAATGTCCAGAGCAGAGAACATTTACGCAGGGGCTGTGGTTGCCACTCCCTGTGAAAGCACTCCTAGGATTTTGGGGGCTATGGAGAAAACTGTAGGAGAGACTAGACAAGCCTGACTATTTCAGGGTACCAGTGCAGAGGCTGGAGAAAGTCAGTACAAAGAAGAGGGCTTAAAAATAGCTCATAGTGTTGTTGGTTCAGGAACAAAAGAGGATAAACTGGCTGTGAGCTGAAACTCAGGTACTGTGTTTAAGGCTGCCCCTCAGCCTGCTAGGGCAGAGAAGTTCCCTGGCCCTGGGGCTGGGCTTGGAGATGATTGGAGGCTGTGACTGAGGAGGCCTCCTTGGTTTAGCTGTACTTTTTTTGCCCTGATGCATTGACAGCTGACACGCCTCTTTGCCTTGGGGGCAGCCCTGAGTACAAGGGCCACAAGGTGAAGCTGGGCTGTTACAAGGAGGGCAGCCCCACAGCAGTGCTCAGGGATATTGCTTGGCTGAGGGTGGGAAAGTGCCCCAAGCATTTATCCTGTTCCTGCATTCTTCCCCAACTGTTTGCTTTTTCAGCTCCAGTCTGAGATGGGGGCTAAGCAAACCTCTAGTCTGAGCCAGGGCTAATGTTTTTGCAAGTGTTCTCTCAGCCACTTCTCAAGAGTGAGCAGCTCCATCAGGAAAACCAGACAGGGAAAGCAGCTCTTCAGCCTTGTTCTGGTTTTGTGCTAACTGGAATCCTTTAAACCCTCTGCTCCCTTTCCCACCCCTGCACCAAACAGTCCCTAGGCCTTGCCAGACCAGGGCTTGGGAAGCCCAGGTGTGCTGGGAGAAGCCCAGACTGCAGTGCTCATTCATACAGCACCTCAAGAAACAACATTTATAGGTCTCTGATGGGAGACAAGGCTTCTTGTCTAATCCTGGAAAGAAGCTTGCACAGCTTTTTCTGACACTTGGAGGAACAGTTCCACTGAGACACTTAAATAGCCATCATGCTGCAGGGTCAGGACAGGTTTGACTAGGGACCCAGATCAGAGTGCTTAATGAACACAACATTAACTCTTAAAAATCACTACAGTGAAGGCTGAAGCAGTTCTTTATTTTGCAACCACGGAGCTTTCCTGGCTTCCAGAGCCCAGCCAGTTGGTGTCTTACTCCCACGTGAACAATCAATTACTCAAAACAAAAATGCATTTACAAATGCCAGTTGTAGCTCTGGGGCTTGGATAATGCCCCACTCCCCACTTCCTACCCCCCGGATTCCCAGGATCACTACATTACCAGTATGGACCATTTCCTCCCAGAGGGGTGGCCAATGTGGTTTGCATAATATAGGGCTGATCTTCAGGTAAGGCACCAAAGGCTGTTGGGAGGAGTGGCAGGGTGCCACTGCAGAAACGCTGAGGTGTCTAAGTGCTGCACACACTACAGTTCAGTCCCCATTGTGGGCAGGACACCAAGCAAGAGTTGTCCCTCCTGTCCTCCACACTTAGGACAGAATGTGCTCCAGGACTCCTTGTCTGATTAACTGCTCGCATTTCCAGCGGGGTAAAAAGTGCTGCACAGAAACACAGGAGAACTTTCCTTGAATTTGTTGGATTTCTTGTTCCACACAGCCAGCTCTGTTCTTTGTGCTATATATCCACTGCATCATGGGACCAGACCAGGCAGAGCTGCAGTCTGGGCCATGCAGACAGCCTGCAGCATGTGCAGGGAGCTGTGTGTGTAGGAATTGTGACATGCTGCAAAGCTGGGATAAGCAGGGGGATGTTATGGGAGTGAAAGAGAAGGAAGAGAATGGATGACATTCTTGTCACGGGTACCTGGCTGTTCTTCTTCAACAGGATGGTAGTCCCATCATCAATCTCAAATTCTCCATGGTCTCTTAAACACCGCACCTGCGAAGCAGAAACACAGCTCCCAGATCTCCCATAGAAACACTAGACATCACTGCTGGCTTGCAACACGTGCCCCAGGACTGTGAGAATGGACACACTGCTCCCTGCCTGAGGGAGTCTCAGTACAGAGCAGACCTAGAAATGCAGAACTGAACTGATCCCATGGATCAGTGCCCATGGTCTGTGGGCTCCCACCTTGACGTTCTCTTCCTGTCTCTGCCTGGAACAAGAGCCCAGTCTCTCCAGAAACTTGAGGAAGAGGAGCACAAGAGATAGGGACTGGTGACCCTCCCCTCCCCACAAACATACCAGAAAATGTCAATCTGTTTTAACAGTGAATGTGCTTAAGGAGCAGGTTTATTGTCACTACATGTTTTTTTGAAGAGAATATCAGAACAGAGCACTTCAGCTACTGACAGTGACTTCTCACGTGCTCTTGCTTTGTTGTATCAATTGCGTAAAGCAATTTATAGTCTCATCTATAAGAATCCATTTAAAAAAAACCAACAAAGCCCCCTAGGTAACAGTCCTTAACGTGGAAACATGGTTTCTAATTGATGTGAGAGTTGGTTAAGTTTCTGCAAAAAGCTGCAGAAACTTCTCACTGGATAACTCACCCCATCACAAATGCCCTACAGACTAGAAATATCATCTTTGACCATACATTGTGCCCTCAGTAGGAGTAAAACGCTGGCAGAGTAAAATCCAGAAGCCTGTAGAAGCTTTGGTGCTCTCAGAGGCTTTGCTTAATGAACTGACTTGGGATGGGGATAAAGTTCTCTAAAAAAGATGGTCGGGTAAATGTTTGTTCACAGACAGAAACCACAGATCTTGCACTTACTTCAATGTACAGGCTTTTAGGAGGTTTTATGTCCTGTGTAAGGTCCAGCCCCTCCTCTCCTCCTACTGACCTCATGTAGGTAGCCAGAGACTTTTTGTACCGATTGAACCACTCCACCTGTGGGCAGTAACAGGGATCCCTCAGTCAAAGCCAAACAGCTAATGCTGAAAGACAGGTCCCTGATGAATGAGATCTAGTTTATTTGTGTTGTCAGACCACTGTTCCCAAGCATGCTCCTGACAGCCAAAGGTGAACGAATACAAGCTCTTCTAAAAAGGAAAAACCACCCTTGAGGCAGAGCAATCTGGATTCAGGGTAGGACAGATGCTGCTAATGTCAGCAGCTCTGTACTTTGGTCTAGAGATGGCATTTGAGAGCAGCACATACGGACCTAGTTCTGTTGGTCTCTCTGTGAGTCTGATCTAATGGAGATCACTGATCCTTAAAAGTGCATTAAAAAGTGCACTCAGTGCCCATTTGGGGTTGTACCCATAGACAATGAATTAACAAATAAGTATTTACAGAAAGGCACGTTAAGCGTCATGCTTATAGTGGGGGGAAGAGGAGGAGTAAGTGGAAAGGGAGGAAGAGTTTAAAACAAGGCTGACTCACTTCCTCAGCTGACATGTGGAACTGGATGGTGTTTGGCAGGACACTGCCATACTCCCACCTCAGCGCTCGGATGCGCAGCAGCCGGTCGTACCTGGGGGAAGAAACGGGGCAAACCCAGCATCCTTAAGGTGAGTGCTGGCAACATCCCCAGGCAACAATGATGCCCCAGTCTGCCCTCAGAGCAGAGAGCAAACACTTGGGTCATTCCACCTGTGATATCTGGCCTATTCATAATGAAAACTCTTAAAGAGCAGAGGGAAGCAGGGCCTTCTCTTTGTTGGTACCGGCAATGAACACAAGGAGAACCAGTCCCGCACCTCGCGGAGGAACCACCTGCCCGGGCCGAGTCCCAACACCCTGTCCCTAGGGACCCTGTGCCCGCGGGGGTGAACCGATTCCCCGCGGCACCGACGGCCGCCCCCGCACTCACAGGTAGGCCAGGAGGCAGCGCTGGTTCCGGAGCAGGCAGCAGTGCCGGAACCGGATGAGGAAAATTAGGTCCGTCCGCCCCGACTTCGCTTCGGACCTGGACGATGAGGAAGAGGACGATGAGGAGGATAAGGCCAGAGGGGGGCAACTCCCGGGCTCTGCGGGACGCGCCAACACTCACACATCCGCCTGGTTCCGCTCGTACAGCGCCCGCATCTCCTCCAGCGCCTGCCGCAGCCCCTCCGTCTGCAACACGGGACACAGTCAGCGAGAGCGGGGCCCCTCCCGCTC
The DNA here is from genome assembly GCF_009829145.1 of Chiroxiphia lanceolata. Taxonomy (NCBI): domain Eukaryota; kingdom Metazoa; phylum Chordata; class Aves; order Passeriformes; family Pipridae; genus Chiroxiphia; species Chiroxiphia lanceolata. The sequence goes on from NC_045639.1 coordinate 9,578,633, forward strand.
CCGGCGTTCCCAGTCGCCCCGTCTCTGCTCACCCGGAATGGCGGGAGGTGCCCGCCGGTGGCGCGGTGCAGTTCCCGCACCAGCTCCATGACCCGCTCTCCCGCCATCCCGCAGCCGCGCGCGCCGGAAACCCGCGGGAACTGCAGCCAATGGGGGCCGCCGGCGGGGCCGCGCGGGGCAGTGCGGGGCCAATGGGGGCCGCCGGCGGGGCGGCGCGGGGCGGCGTGGGGCCAATGGGGGCCGCCTTGGAGGGCGTGGCCTGCGGCGGCTCCCGCCCACCGCCGTTCGCTGCGCTGAATTGCCCAGTCTCGGCGCTCTTTGGGCGACAGCGGTGCGGCTTCTGCGCACCCTTGGGGTCACTTTGAGAGACCTCGAGTGGTTAAGGCACTGTCTGGCTGCCTCTGGCAACCTCCTACCCGCACCACCCCAGCCCTTCCTAGTGCTTTTGACAGCAGTGTCCTTCAACCTGAAACATGCCACAAATAAAAGAAAAAAAAAAAAAGGGCTGCGTTTCTGGATGGGACAGGAAATTTTTTAACACCCAAAACCCTTGAAGGGATTCAATAATCCAGGACCATGGCGTATCGTGCTCCAGTAATTTATTTCTCCGACCATGTGTTTCTTATGGTTACTAGACATAAAAACTGAGCAGTGTTTTGTGCAGCACTGTTGTGCGACTACAGTCAAAATTGGGGCTTTCACACCAGGACTGAGGCACCTCGGTGTGCTTTGTGTGCCTGAGACATTTATGCTGCTTGTGTTTACGATGATGTGGCACCTGCACAACTGAGCAGGGACTGTGTTCTGGCTCTGGCAAGAGTGTTTTAATGATCTCAACAACTGTTTCATTTGGGATTTTAGGCATGGGTTTAAAATGTCCAGAAATGCTCCAGTCACCTGCAAGCTGGAGATGGACTTCTGGGCGTTTGTTTCCCAAACAGACCTGTTTCCTGGCTGTGCTGTAGCCAGTTTTGTCTGGTGGGGGACAGGAGGGGTGACACAGCAGAACTGGTGACACAGCAGAACTAGTGACCCTTGCTGCAGGGGGTATTGGGTCATCTTGTCCTTGTACCACTACTGGAACAGGTTTGTGTCTACATGGTGCTGCTTCCTTCAAGAAGCATGTTTTCCAAAGGATCTGAGCTGTATGGGGTATACCAGTGTCTAGATGGGGAGCACATTGCTGTTAGCCAGCCATGGAGTAATGTGATCCCACGGCTGGAAACCAAAGCTAGGAAAAAAACCCCTGTGTGTCTTCAGCAGATGCTGTAGGAGAAGCCGTGGTGGCGGATTTTGCCCGACACAATATCGGGATGGGATGTTGGTCTTCAGCAATGTGCTGCAGCTGTGGGGCAAATGAATGGACAAGGGGCAGCTTTGTGGCTGGGGTGTCGTGCAGGATGACAGATGGCATGGTCTTGGGGTTTTTGTAAGGAGGAAAAGCATCCTGGAGCCAGGATTAGTAAGCAGCATCTCCCCTCTCTCTCCTCTGTCTGACTGTGGCAGGGGTACCCACCCTCTCCCTTCCCACCCAGCCTGTGGCACAGCAGAGGTGTAGGGCCTGAAGAAGGTGCTGTGGAGTGCCTGGTCCCCAGAGCGCTGTCACTGCAGAAGCATCATGTTTGGCTTGTCATTAATCATTGTGTTCTGCAGTGATAATGGCCCATCTGAGCCAGGAAAGATAATAGCAATAAACAGACATCCCTAATTCCAATTGTAGCTGCTGAAAATTGGTTGTTGCCTCTTGCCGAGGGATAAAAATGTAACTGAGTCTTGATTGGAAAATTCTGGGGAAGCCGCCTTATCTTACTGCTTTGCCAGATTAAAAAAAACCTCATGCATAAAAATAGACAAAATGAATGGAGAATTTACAAACATCTATATTTTGTGTTAGGAATTGTGATAAAATTAGGAAAACAGCTGAAGACACTGATTTATACAACTGTGACTATTTCAGGCAATGAAGGTTTACATATCACAGTTTAACAAGATAAAAGGTCTCCCACGAAATACATAGATGACAGACAACTCATCTGAATTTGACATAACACAGCATCAAGTACAAATGTAATGTGATGAACAGTGCCAGGTCATTCCCCAGTTAGGTAACATACAACCTCTTGAATAAGGCAATTCAAATATAACTCTTAATTCAAATCACAACATACCCAGGCAGCATGCAGGGAAAAGTAATTTATTTTGTACATCGGAATGACACAACTTGCAACATGTTTCCATTTTATGTAGTTAGAGCAACAGGATATAAACCATTCAAATTATATATATATATTTATATATATATCTCAAGTCAACAGTTGTCTTTACTGGAATAAAGATTATCTGTTTTTGGTAAAAATAAAACTATTTGAATTCACTAATTAACAAAATGCACAGTGATCAGAAACCCAATTCTTCTCACTATTGTCTTCCCTGGCTTGCTCGCATTTCCCCGTGATGCAGCAGCTGCACAACCCCGGATTCAGAGAGTTCCTTGCACAGAGGAACAAAGATTCACTGGCACGTGGATCCCACTGCTGCAGAGTGTGCCACCCACACCTGATGGACAGCAGTGCTCCCATCACACCCATATGCACCCCATGGCTTGGAAACCGCTTTTCCCGTCTCTGATTCTGGGCACCTGCCCAATAAAGCACTTACACACGTGCCTGACCTTTGGGGAGTCAGAAGTTGAATTGCATGTGGAAACACATTCACTGGAACAGGCCTTTCATTCCTTTATTACCAACTAATTCCTCCAGACCTTTGTGACCAAGACATTCAAGAAACTGTAAATCTGCTCAGAAACAAAAAAAATCTGAGCCAAAAATCTCTTTGATATGGTGGTGCCTAATGTGGCTGAGGATGTATTTCCACTGCAACAGACTTGGGGATCACATAAGATAATGAAGGCTTTTTCTAGTATCGAAAAGTTCTTTCAAAAGGAAGAAATGAAGAAGGGAAAGAAGATTTTTCTCTATAATAAACAAAAATAAGTAATTTCTGAAAAGACTAATCTAGGCAGCTTCTCCCTGGTGAAGGGCTGTACATGCCCCTGTTTTAACTGGATACCTGCAGGGACAGATCCTCTTGCTAAGGTGTCATGTCCCATGGTGGCTGGGTCTCCCTTGTCCCATCCCCATGTGAGGAAGGGGACAGATCTGGGCACCAGCAGGATTACTTCTGCCACTGGTTCAGGGCTGCTGGCAGATGCCAGGTGTGTTGTGGGAATGGCTTTGGAAGGGGCCAGACTTTGTCAGTCTGAAGCCTTGGGTGAGGGTGCCACATGTGCCACAAGGCCTATTGAGGGCCAACAAGGATATAAAGCCCATAAATAATGAAGAAGCTGAAGTTTGGATATGAGGGAATCCAAATGCCCCAAGCCTGCAAATAGATTCTTGAGAGATTTCTCTCCTTCAGGTAATCTACACAGCAGCCACAGCAGCAGCAGCCAAGTCCTTCCTGCTGGACAACTGTCCCAGGCTTCAAAACCCATCTGTCAACCAGAGTAACTAGGGGAGAAAACGGATTTTCAGCGTGATTGTTACGGATCCTTTTTATCACCTTTACAAAGTTGTCATGTGCCTCCCTCCTACTCTATTTACTGCTCTAGTAAAAAAATCATTGGCATATTTCTTTGCCCTTAAAGATACAAAAAAAAATAAATCTTCAAAAGATGTGGGGAGAAAGGTCCTTTCACAATGACATTCAGAGCAAAAAGAGAGAAACGACATTTTACAGATCATTAGAGAGCTATCTTTGGCAGAATATTTCAAATAAATTATTTTTACAAATATTTTCTGCAGTCATATATTTATTTTGAATAGATCACTTTCAGCTATAGGGTTACTGGTTCACTACTCTCTATTAATAGGAAAACACCACAAATATAAAAATATATGAGCTCAGCACAACTTTTAGGCTACCACGACTGTGTCCAATAATTTCAAAAGTTGTAGATTGATACCACGGAAAATATGAAACAGGTTTTCTAACAGCGTGTGTCAGGTTAGAAGATCACAGCTCGTGGCTGCTGTAAAACACACCAGGGAGGGTGGCTGGCGCCGTGGCACGGGATTAGCGTGGGAAGGAGTTGGAGGAGCCGGATGCTCGGAGCCAGTCTCTGCCATCACCAGCCATCTTCCCGTGGGGAATCGTCTCTCTCTGACCCCTAAGGCTTAGAGATGTCGTGCTGGGTGGTGGCTGAAGGGTGTCCTCCCTGGGCAGGAGAACTGGGGAGCAGGTGGGTGACACCGGGCTCGCTGCGCTGAGAGTTCCTGACAAACCAAGCGGTTCCCAGGTCCTGTGCTGTGCCCCAGGAGGGAGCTCAAGTGCGGCAGCTTCCACTCGCAGAGTTGTCTCCTTTCACCTTTGCATGGGAAAAAGCACCGAGGGAGCTGCAGGCTTCGCCCTTGCACCGTGGCCAGATCCCGCCCCAGACTGTCTGTAGGACCCCAGCAGGATGGTGATTCTGCCAGGAACACCAAGCCTGAGCCATGGTGGCCCAAGAAGGGGGCTTGCCTGGTCCCAATCTCCCCCTGCAGCACATGCCACCGAGTCCATCAAACACTTAGATTTAAATGTTTCGCTTTGTTTATACAGCATGTACAGAATATACAACATTGGACAATTATTTCCAAGTAGACTAGAAGTGTCTCCCAAGATGACTTCTTTTATCAACAAATATATATATAAATCGACAGTAATAAAAGAGTCATACCAACAAATATTATGGCTTTTCATATAGTGTAGCTGCATTGTGCCATTGAATTTGTGAGGAACTATGACAGAGACAGAGAGATTGGGAGGCTCCAGCTGCTGAGCCCAGGGGTGACCCAGCTTTGACCCACCAGCACAGGGGCTCTGCATTGCTGGGGCAGTGTTAGCTTGTGGCACCAAGCACAGCACAGGTGGCAGAGGGAAGGAGGAGTTGAATTTATGACCAGTGCTCTGGTTCCTGTCACCAGGCAAACCAGTTCTTCTGCAAACTCTCCTTTCAGCCCTGCTTTGAAAAAATTTGGCTCTGTCCAGCTGGGATCTGCCTGCCCTGTCCCTGGTGGGGGGACCAGGGGGCCAGTTGGGCTGTCAGAGATCTCCTCCCCCCACCACCCTCTCTCTCTCTCTCCCTCTCTCTGTCAAGGTTTGCACAAGATGTCTGTCTGCCCTAGGGTGCCCTGTGGCTGTGAGGTGGAGGACACACAGGATGATGGGTAACACAGGATGACTGTGGCTGGGCTGACTGGTGCTTTGGGTGCGTCAGGAAGGGTGGTTGCAGCCTCCTCCCCGCCTGCCTCCCCCATGCTGCTCCTGGGGTGATGGGGAGCTCCCCTCAGGCTGCTGAGCAGGGGGACAGTGGTGGCTGTCAGAGGGGAGCAGGAAAGCTAGAGCCATTATATCTGGAGCACATCGTTGATGTGCTCCAGCACATCCAAAATACCAGAAGACAACTTGCCTTGGCAGTGCCGTCTCCACCCTGGCATGTGGTGCCTGTTGGGGGGAGTCACCTGTGCTGCAGGGCCACTTGCCTGCTGCCTGCCTTGCCTCATGGGATGCATCCAGCCACCAGCTGTTCCCCTCACTTCTTAGGCCCAGAGAGCCATTTAAAGCTCTTTCTCTCTTGCATCCTGCTGTTCCAGGGGATCCTTGCTGCCTCAACCATGGGGAGCATCCAGCAACCCTGGGACAGGCTGTGCAGGCAGCTACCAGCTCCCTGCCTGAGTGTCCCTCCACTCCTGAGTGGGACAGTGGAAGAAGCTTCTGACATGGATCACATCTCTGCCAGGAAAGATGTGTTTCCATGTTCCCTCCAGTCTCACAACAATAGCCTGATTTTTACACTAGAAGAAGGAGCAGTTGTTCAAGTGTGCAGAAATGACTTTTGAGAACTGGAGTGGTCACTCAAGCATTGAGTTAATTCGGCCTCTTCATTAATGCAGAAAATTAGTAATGGATCTAAATTACCACTACTGTAATTTTTTTACTAATTCCCATCTCATTTCACTCTCCTTCAAACTATCATGGCCACTCCCTGCAGGCCTCCCTGGCTGAAACCAGGGCTGATGCTCCCATGAACAAGCATGGGGAGCTCAGGTCTCTCCTCTGGCTCTGCCTGCAGGGTGCTGGGCTGTGAGTGGCTCTCCCCTCACGGCAGTGATGTGGGGAGCAGCAGAGAGAGAGCACCATGGGGAACCTGCTGCCTTTGAGATGTGTGACGTTTCCTGGTGACTGCTTTGCTCCTGGCAGTCTGATTGCTTTTTGCAGGGAATATCCCAGGGGCTTGTTTTTGGGGTGGTAGGTAGGTAGAACGTGGTATCCTCCATGTCCTCTTCTCTCTTTATTAGTGGTGATGTTCACACCTGGTGAACACCAGGTATACCAGAGACCTCTCCAAGTAGCTGAGGGACAGCAGTAGGTGTAAAGATGCCCATCACTGCTGAGTGGTCTTCAGGAAGTTCATGGTTTGGATTTTACAACCTCATGCCAGGTCTCCTTGGCACAGAGACCCGGGATATAGAGGGCTGCAATTTACCAAACTCTGCATTTTGTGGGTTTTGCTAGCATGTCTGTGTTCTTCCAGCTAGGAATTGTAGGAGAATTCACCAACTTCTGCCCTTCATCCACAAATATAACTGTGCTGGATTGCTGAACAATGTCCTCGACAGGTAGTCTTGAGAGCTGGACTACGTGCAGAGCTGTGCCTCCTAATGCTTAATGCATTATGGAAAAAAGAAGTAGGACAAATGTTGTCAGGGAAAAAATAAATAACATTTTCTTCCTTGCTAACATAGTGACTGTAATGTAAGAGGTATTATTGCCATCTATTGCTCTCTTGAGCTGCTGAAAGAAGTGCATGCTTCCTGATTAAGAGCAAGACAAGCAGGTCTCCTGCAAGGCTCCCTGCATGAGCATGTTTTTCTCAAGAGCTCGGAAGATGAAGGAAGCAACATGGGGCAAACGAATGAAGACACAACAGGCATCGGTTCATTCTCATTTGTACAGGGGGAGTTCAGCCAAGGGGTACCTAATGACAGCTCTTATTGCAAGGAAAGGCCAGGGCAATGTACAGGGCTATAGCTGAAGGCAAGAGGCAAGGGAAACATCTCAGCATTACACAGAACAAGGGGAAATTCAGTTGCACAGTTCGCTACATCCCTGGGAGTCACAAAGTTTGCAAATGCTTTCATTAATGTTCCCAAATAAGCTTGATAGCAACCTGGGACACATTTGCACCACCAGGATGCAATCTATCCTGTGCCAGCACAGCAATTTTACAGTGACTCAGAAACTCTCCTCATTTTGAAGTATCTCTGCAAAGAAACTCATCTGCCAGAATCTCAAATTTCTGTAAGTGAGGAACCTGTGGGCTGGGGTAGAGGGGCACATACTTCTGGAGATGACAGTGCCATGGACTGCTATGGCAATTTCTGTCAAGAAAACAGAGCAACAAGGCTGAACTGTATGCAGGTCTCACTCTGCTGTCATCTGTAAAGAGTCTCTTCTGAGTCAGAAGTAAAGGAGAGGAAATAAATCCCACCTCAACAAAGAGGTCAGGAGGTGCAGGGAGAGAGCTCTGTGCCAGTCTTCTGTGTCCTGCAAGGGTTTAGGAGCTCTAAGAGTGGATAAACATCCCAAGCCATTGCGATTTGCTCTACTTAAGCTGTGCCCATTTTAAGCAGGGGCAGGAAAGTCTTGAAACTCCAGTCAAAGAAATTAGTTTGTTCTGGAACGTAGAGGCAGGGTTGGGTTGGGGGGTGGAGCTGAAGCATCTGTAGGACTTGACAATGGTGGAAATTCAGCAAAAAATGTTTAATCTTCCACAGACTCATGAGTTAAGGACAGTGGCACAATAGAAACTGTGCCTGTGGGTAGTGGCTGTGACACTGCCTGGGTGATGAGCAGGAGGGGCTCAGCATGCTGAGCTTTGCCTCTGCTGCATGGAAGTTTGCCTTGCTCCTTGGTTTTTAGGGGCTTAAGTCCAGCACATGGGATGATTAATCTTTGTCCTGAAACACAGACAGCAAGCCTGAGCTAACAAGTGTTGTTGTTTGTTCCAGTGAGAAAGGAGACTTGTCTCACCACAGGAAGCCCCCAGTTGTGGGGCAGGAGGGACAGAGACTGCTTCTCTGCAGGAAGCCTGGAAGAAGATGGCATGTGAAGAGACTCTACAGGGGAGGCAAGCACAGAGCAAGGCCAGGCAAGCACAGAGCAAGGCCAGGCTGGATTATCACTGTGTATAGACAGTCATTTTGGGACCTTGAGATGGCTCAAGGCAGATGCTGGAGGACCCCAGCATCAGGTGGTATGTGCTCCTGGAGCATCACAAATGGTCACCATTGCTACCTGAACTGGAGTGAGGCTGCATGCTGGGAGGGGCAGAAAGCTTTTCTAGTGAAGTACAACAGGCCAAGGGCTGTTTTGAATCAAATAGATAAATGTACTGTCTGGGGTTGGTGCCCACAGGCAGCCAAAAAAGCTAAAGGCTGTGCTGTATCTGTGCAGAAATCAAGATGCATGTCCATACCCATGGTAGCCGGGGCAGAGGGACATGCTGTGGCAGTGCCTAAAACAAGGTTTCCAGATCTGTGTGGGACCCCACAGCACTTCTACCCTCCCACGCTGGGCACCCCACCACGCTCAGCAGTGCTCCACAGCACCTGCTTTGGGAACAGTCTGCACCCCAGTGCCCTCTTCCACACTTCTAGTGAAGGGAGCCACAGCCTGGCATCCATAACCTCATTTGGGAAGGGGGAAGGAGCCAAGGGAGGGTGCAGAGCCTGCAGGAGAGGGTGATAAACCACCCTGGGGACACTGGGCCTCAGAGGGCAGGGCTGTTTGTTCTTGAGATGCTCCAGAGGGACAGCAAGAGCCTATAGAGACTTCTTGGATGCTCTCAGGGGCGTACCACAGGCAGAAAATCCTTCTAGTAGCAGCAAGCTTCTGTCTTTGCTGATAACAGCTCCTGTTTGGCCAGACAGATCCCTTTTCCTTGCAGCGTCCCTTCCCTCTGCGTGAGGGGTGTTGCTGGCTGGCGAGAGGCTCTTGGCACCTCTAGTTCCAAAAGCAGAAAGGCTCAAGTCCATAAAAGGTGAGGAATCTCACTATATTTATTGTCCCCTGGTGCTTTTTGCAAGAATACAGATGTCTCTGGATGCTTTCCTATGCAAGTCAATTTTTTACAAGATAAACAGGCTTTTATACAGCTGGGCAGCTCGTGTGTATAAGCATCATAGTAGTTGGTCATTGCACACTCAGAGAGGCCAGAAAGGTCCCTGGTGCTCTGCAGACGTGCTTCCCCAGATGGGCTTGAGTGCCAAAGCCTACAGAAAATAATTCAAGGCTTTCTCCTGGAATGACACCATCCAGCATTAAGTTTTCCCTCTTTTCTCTCTCTCCATTGCTTTCTGGCTATGCCCAGCTCTGTCCCTCCAGGAATGTAGCTGAGTCTCCTCCTGAGTTATGAATATGGCCACCAATACTGTTGCACTTGACTCTTACCCAAGCATTTAAAAATAGCTGTAACAATAACATACTGGCTCTGGTTCTCCAGTCCCTGCCCATAGCAGAAATAGCGTGATGAGTTTACAGACAGCAGCCAGACTTGTGACCAGAGCAGGCTCAAGGCCTCCCCTCTCCCTTTTGTCGTTTAAGGAAGCGATGAGAGCGGGGAAGAAGATGCACAAATGACTCTTGTGATCGTCCCTCATCCCAGGGGCACCACAGGCTGCCTGGAAAGGGGTGACACATGGACAGGCACCTTGTTTGGAGATGAGGGATTCACATCTCTGGAGGGAGAGGTTCCTGTGCTGCCCTGGCACAGGTAGCAGTTCGGGTGGGCTCAGCCATGTGACACTGCTGATTTGCAGCTTTTTTTTATTTTTTTTGCACTTTTTTCATGTTTTCAGTTTGTGGCTGGGATTTGCCTCCACTCCTGCTGACCCCTGAAGAACTGTGAATGTGGTTTTTCCAAGATGCTTAGGGCTATCTACGGTGTGTTCCTTCTGCTTGTCCCCAAGCACTTTGCAGTGGCCTGTGGAGTTATTTGGGGGTCTGCCTCTGAACGTACTTTGCACCGTGCTGCATCCTTTTCTGTGGAAAAGTTTGCCTTTGGCTAGTGGGGTGATGAAAGGCAGTGAGAGAAAACAAGGCAGGTAGATGGATGGAGGCCAAGAGTTTAAACTGCTGTTTCTGGCAACATTTCTGAACCCAGGCCTTTATCAGAGATGCTCCATGTCCTTCCCTTGTGAGGGAGGGTGGTGAGGCTGGCAGGAATGAGGAGGAGATGGGAGAACACTGGCATGAGACAGGGGACCCAGGGAGCTGAGCTGTGGCCCACTGGGCAGGCAGGCAGGCACAACAGCAAGACGTGCCTGAGCTGGGGACTCTGCTTCCTCCTACTACCTCCCAGCAGTGCAGGTGCCTTCTGGAGGAAGGTAGTTTGCTTTTGCCTTCGGAGAGTATGGTTTAAAGGCAGGGCTGGTGCAGAAGAGCAGGCATGGCACCCTTGGCAACACTGGCAGGTGTCTGGGGCTCAGTGGAGCGGTCCTTCCCCTTGCTGCTCACCCACGACTCCTCCATGAGCGCTGGGCACACACACATCACGCTGTGCATAACCTCGTTGAAGATGCCAAAAAGCACACAGCTGGCAGGGAGTAATTGCATAAACAGGGCTGGTGTTTACCCTGTGATTTAAGCCTTGCCCTAAGCAAGCACTGCTCCATCATTTCCTTTGGAAAGCTCTGTGAGCAAACAGTTATTTACTGTCTGTTAACCTGAGTGGCTACACAAGTCCCATTTGGCTTGATAATTACTTTAGTGACTACAATTCATTCTGAAGAAGCAAATGATGAGAGCAAAATACCAACATCACCTTTCAATAGAAGCAATTACCGGGTCAGAAGAGCTGCTTTGCTTTCACAATCCACTGCCTGTGAAAAGCACATAAACGTGACTGGCCATGCTCACTGCTGGCCTGGGGAGTGTAGGAGTTTGACTCACACTCATCCGGGAGGGTGCTGAGCACCCACAGGGAGAATGAAATGGCAGCATGGCTGGCCAAAAGCAGCATAGGGTGTGGGGAAGGGTCAGATTCATCTGAGAGCAGCACAGGGATCATGTTAGATCCTTTGGCTGCCAGGGTGTGTTAGTTACTTGCTCTGCCACACATCCCCTTGCATTGGCAAGTGGGAATTCTAGTGCCTCTGGGCCTCTACAGACATAGTCATGCTGCAATAAAATCAGCCACATCCTACCCTTTCTCTTTTTGCCTGGTAGCAAGTTTCTAGCCTGGAGTTTGACAGTCAGACACTGCTGTTGGTGCCATCCTGACTGGCTGTGTGGCTCCATCCTGACCTTGCTTGGCAGACAGGCAGGAGCATGGGCAGGACCCTGGGGAGCACACACCCCACCAGGAGGCTCAAGGAGAGCCCCACTGGATGAAGGCAGTGCTTACCTGGGACCCATCTCCAGACCTGGGTTGAGCTGGTGTTTGAGTTCAGCTGTCAGAGCAGGACCTCCCAGGCATCATGGGGAGGGTTTATTTGGGGACAACTCAACAGAGGCTGCCTGAAACACAGGGAGGAGCAACATCCCTGGGCATGTGGAGACTTTTCTCCTCCTCAGTGCTGGTTGAGCCAGGTCTGAAATGGCCCATGGCACCTGGACAGGGGCACAGTCAAGCAGCTGTTGAGAGCAGCCCAACCTCCCGATGTACTTGGTGACCTCACAGGGTGTCTCAGATCTGGTTTAGCACCCATGCACCCTGCCTTGGTAATGCATCCTCCCTTATAATTAGCTCGTGGCTTAACCTAGAGCAAGTCACTGTGAGGCTGTAGCAACAGCACGAGCAGCTCGAGCAGCTCCATGTAACTAGAAGACACAACCAGAAAGAGCTGCTAAGTACCCTGGGGGCACAGGCACGGCTGTCCTCAAGCCTAGGGCAAGCCAGCACTGACTAGGGACCCAGCACAGGAGCAACACCTGAACCCAGAAGGGTGGGCTGCACTGCAGCTTTGTCCCTAGGTGGTTTCCTGCATCCCCCTGAGGGTGGAGTGGGCTGTGAGCCCCAGCTGTATGGCAGCATACCGAGCCTGAGGCACCATGGAGATGGAGCAGGAGGAAAGGTGTGAGATGGGGCAGGAGAGGGTGTGCAAAGCACCACTACCCCTGTCAGTGGCAGAAACACGGTGAAGGCAAAACAATGAGTAAAGGAGAGATGGGTACAAAGGGAAAAACAACTGGAGGGGAGAGAAGGGTTTTCCATAGAGAATATGCAGGAGCAGTACTGGGTCCATCAGGAATCATTACAAACTTTATTTCTCTGTGCATTGTGTACCATTGATAAGGATCATCACAATTAGTGGGCTCACTGCCTATAGTGGTGGGCAATACACACAAACTAAAAAAATGAAGCCAAACAGATGAAAATGAAATCATTGTACATAAAGGTAATCATAAACCTGAACAACCTGTACCTGTGTTTGATTCTTTCCCCAAAACAATGAAAAACAAAAAGAAAAACCCCTAACCCAACCAAAAGTGAAAAAAAAAGGCTCAAGAAAAAAACCCCACAGTTTCATATTCCTAGAGAAAATCTTACAGCAGATTCATTAAAATTTCCACAGATAGTTCAAAATGAGTACAAATACCCCCAGCCAGCTGGTTATGGTACAAGCATCAGACATGGTTTTCAGCTGAACGGGAAGAGCTCACCACGGACATGCAGGCTGGGAGTCTGCCTGGCTGGAATGTGAGGAAGCCTGACAAAGGGCATAGGGTAAGAAGACATCTCTCAACACCAGTGCACAATGTCTCCTTTCTGCTGTGCCCTGGGGAGCTCTACACCCACACTTCCCTGGCTCGGCTCTCTACCCCAACCTGCACTACTAGCATGGGGGGTGATGCTGAGTTACACCTCCCTGTCTCATTCTCCCCAGCAATTTCGGATTCGGAGAGTGCAAAGTGTGGCCTTTTCCTATAGGGGATGCTTCCTGGTTGCACTCAGCAGAATGGGAGATCTCTTTATGGCCCTTCAGCCCTTATGTTGAATTACTCTGCCTCCAAATGGCTGTGGGAAAGGACCAGCTTTGGGGACTGATCCTGATGGCTTAACACTCAGAAACAGGGGCTGTCACCAGACCTCTGGGGATACAGGGAATAGCAGGGGACCAAGGGGTTTTGAGGCAGCCACCGACTATAAAGGCAGAAGCATGGGAGATGCTGGGAGTCAGCCACGCTTGTCCCCCTTGGACTGCTCATCCCACTCGGGCTCCCTGGGACCTTGTGTAAAACCTTGTGTGGATAGTGGAAGCCTTCACACTGGCTTCAGCGTGTCAGAGGACCCCAGCTACACAGGCAGACAGAGCCTCCAGTCTCTGGGGTGTGGGTTTTCCTCCCCTCAAAACCTACATCTGCGTGGCTGTTATTGCTTCTCACGGACCCATGCAACAAGCAATAAGTGGGGACAGCTTTCCATCCTTTTACCCCCTGCTAAGAGGAAACAAACCTACAAGCAAAAAACCCTATGGCAAAACCAAACTAACTAAAAATAAATAAAACCCAGTGAAAAGAAAAACGCTTGTATCTGCAATGCTCAACCCACATGGTTGGAAGGACTATCGCTATAGGTTGCTATATACAGATAGATTTCATTTCATTCATGCAAATGTTACAAGTACCACGACAGCATGCCCGAGGAGGCGGAGGAAGCGGGAGGGAAGCCCCCGCCGCCCCACGCAGCCTCGGCTTAGGACACTGGACACGGGGTTGCGGCCGTGCATCCCCAAAGCATGGAGAGGGAAAGGTGAGGGGCATGTGGGTGGGAAATGCTAGTTGTACACACGCCAAAACAAAACAAAAAAACCAACCCCAAATCAATGACGAAAACGGTTTGTGTTCTATCCTTAGAAAGCTCCCAGTTTCCCCTTTTCTTTCAGTTTGGTCTCTTGCTTCTCTCCAACAGGGCCAGAGGGGATGTTCCCGAGTGGCAAAGGCAGGTGGATGGCGGTTGGAGATCAGAACCCTTGCTTTCCTCTCCTTCCCTTGCCCACTGCTCTGTTTCTCACCAGCTACCCTGGCCTTCCTCATACCGACGCACCCCGGTCACCTTCATATCCATCTTCCCAGGTGGCTGGCGGGTGGGAGTCAGTGGTGGAAAGGGGCTCGGTGGCCATCAGCCGCTCCTGTTGGTAGAGTCGCAGAAAGGGCCCTGCTGCCTGGCTCCTGGCTTGGGCCACTGCCTGGGGAGGGGTCCTGCTGGCTTTGGGGTCCTGCCTAGTTCAAAGGATGCTCCAAAGCCGCTTTCCATCAGCAGGTGTGTGAACATGGCAAATCTCTTTTATTCTTTTTCTCTGTTCATTATACACAGCATTATATCTATATCTATACCTATATATCACTCTATATAGATATATATAGATATACATATATTTACTATCTCTTATTGTCCCTTTAGAAGCCCTTTATGTGGCAGTAGGCTTCCAGAGATGAGAAGAATATGTACAAGAGCCAGAGGAGGATAAAGAGTGAGGACGTGAGCAGCTTGGAAGTCCGCGGCCCGCCCAGCTCACCTCCAATCTCGGGTCTCCGCCGGTAGAGCAGCACGCCCACACTGATAAAAGCAAAAATGGTGAAGAGGGTGACGGAGAAGGCCAGTGTGCCAGGTGAGACTTGGAAGGCTTGTCCGTGTGCCGCGTGGTAGATGGCTGCGATGGACCAGGCTACCCCAATTCCCAGGAAAACGTTCACAGCATTGCTCCCGGTGACATTCCCGATGGAGGCGTCTGCATACTGGTCCTGTGTTGCTGCTACTTTGCTGGCAAATGTGTCTGCAAAGGAAAGGAAGAGAGAAACCCTCAGGAAACATCCAGGTAAGGAGGGAGAGCAGCAGGCAGCCTGGGGACAAATGTCAATGGCAATACCTGGGGAAAGAAGATAATGGGTAAGGGGATAGGGTACAGCCCATTCTGTGGGCACTCCTGAGGAAGAGTACAACTGGCCAGAGCCAGAGTGACAATCAGGGTCCAGAAATGCACAGGAGGGAAATCTCAATGTTCAGATATAGGGGGCTTCTCCCAGTATGGCCTCAGATGTCCTGCAGTTCTTCAAGCAAGAGACAACACTACACTGCATTGGCCTCTTCTCCCACATCCACTAATTTGTTCACTTGCAAAAAACCCGGAAAGGCTGGAAAAGTTTTGTGGAGCTACAGTGGTTTGTATCTATCCTTCAGGTCCCCTGAAGTTTTTTTTGTATTTCTGAGTTTGCTTTGTCTTTCTGATATCTTTTGCCTCACTGTGACCAGTGACCCCGACACTTTGGTAAGCCAGAGGTCATCTTTCACCCCTTGGGAAGAAAAACCACGTAGAGTGGTGCATGCTTGCCCAGGTGCTCCACTGGCCTTAATACCAGTGATAAAACTTGGCTGACCTTTTACATGGAAACCCTTGTGTCAAGCAGACCAGCATGACATTGCTCTGCACCACAGGGAAGTGCTGATTTTACATCCAAACCCACTCTGGATCTGCAGGGGGAGGCAGCAGCAGGAGGGACTAGCCTCCAGGTGAGTGCTCTCAGCTAACAAAGAGAAGATGAGTCTCTGACATAGCTGCACTCCCAGATCACCTTGGGTACAAGCAGCCGAGTGTGGCTCAGAAAAAGAAAACAGTGAGGTCAAATTTAATGTGTTTTAATTCTACAGAATTTTCCTTCCACTCCTTCCCGGTGGGGCTCCAAGGTGAGATGGCCAAGTGCAGTTTGGCACAAAGATCTCATTCCATGTAACATATGTGGGCACATATAAGCACAGAGAGAGGGTTCATTTGCAGCAAAGAAATCAAAAGGCTGCTTTATTTAGATAAAAAAACACAGCTGCCATGGAAATGCACCTGGTTGCTAAGGAAAGGAAAAGCTATTTCCCTTGGTTCTCAGCCTTGGTCATGGTGCAGTAATGGAGTTGTGGGGTAGTACTGATGCCTCTGTGGCTCTCCAGCTGCCAGCGTGGGAGAAGGAATGGGACACACTGCCAGTGCCAGGCAGAGTGTGGAAAAAAACTACATGCACTTCCACAAGCCTGAGCAGTGTTTTCAACGTAGGGAAGGTCCCTGTCAGTCTTGATTTTACTGCACACCCCTCTGATGCCTGCCTGTCTCCCAGAAAGCAGGTGTGGAGGAGCCCAACTAGCACCCAGCTAACACAAGAGGTCTGGGAGTCAGTTGAAACAAGAGTAGCTGAATGTATTCTAAAAAGAACTTCTTAAATGCCACCTTTTGTCGACAAAAGCAGGAGGGAAGATTTTCACTGTCAAGGGTGTGAAGCAGCCCTGCAAACCTCTGCCTAAAAGCTCTACTGCCAGAGGTCTAAAAAACGCTCCTTCTTCTCAAATCTTCTCAGATTTGGGTTCCTTGCTCCAAATCTGTTCTTCCTTTTGGTTATGCTGCTTCTTCTTTTTGCCTTTGATAACATTAGGACAATTTCAGGATCTCTGAGCATCTGAGTGGTGGTAAGTGTAAGTTTGAAGGTGGTGAGGGAAGGTGTGACCGATATGAGGGGGGGTTGGGTTGGGTTAGAGCCCCTAGTCCAGGAACAAGGCTCTGCCT
This sequence comes from Chiroxiphia lanceolata, assembly GCF_009829145.1. NCBI lineage: Eukaryota > Metazoa > Chordata > Aves > Passeriformes > Pipridae > Chiroxiphia > Chiroxiphia lanceolata. Next base: position 9,595,222 of record NC_045639.1, read on the forward strand.
GGCCAGCACAGCCCATGGAAGAAGGTGAGTGGAAGGCATAGGCTTTCTCACACAAGCTGACATGGGAATTCCCAGAGCAACTGTGCCACTGGAACCATCCTCCCCAGTGCACCAATTCATCCCTACGTGAGGCCCTTTACTGAGCCAGTGGAAAAAGGAGGCTGGGTTGCAGCAAGCCAGAGTGCATTGGGAGTGGTGTGTAGGCATGGAAACTTGTGGTTTTCCCTCTCCCTGGTCAGTCCTCAGTCTCTGCTCCCTTCTGAGTCTGAGTGCCATTTGATCAGACACCACGCCAAATATTTGTGGGGCCCTTTCTAGGGGCTTCACGAGTTGCATTTCAAGCAGTTCCCCCAGCTCAGCAACCTCACCTTGATCCATCTGAACGTGGTCTCACACAAAGGTGTCCGTGCTGGGCAGTGCACCCTGGGTATGGACTAGCACTTAAATCATCCAGGATCAAGGTTAAAGCAGCAGATGTGTAAAAAGAAAGTGCAGGACTGTCAACACCAGCAGCATTTGAATCAAAGACCAACTTCCTACTCTGAAAGTGGATGCCACACAGGCTGCCCACAGAAATAGGTACTTCACAGTCTTTGCAAGATGAAGGTCCTTGAAATACTTTCCATGGGACTGAACCCACATCCTGGTTCTATCCTGGCTCATCTGAGGCTGAAAAACAATTTCCACACATACCTCAAATCTGTCCTTCAGGGTCCTGCAGAGCACAGCTTTCCCAGCCCAAACCCAGACCCGGACTGGGCAGAAGTGGGCCTTTACAACAAACCCCGTGGTTGTCCTTACCTGGCACCGATGTCCCCAGTGCGACAAATACGACGGCGGTGACTGAGTCCTTCAGGCCGATGGTGCAGCCAAAGTGGGATGCCAGGTCACCAATGAAAGCTGTCAGGAGGCCGATCATGAGGATGGAGACAACAAAGCAGGCCCAGCCATTCCAGTAGTCTGTCGGGGGCACGAAGGCAAAAAGGACCTTCCAGAAGACGGTCAGAAAGTGCATCACATAGTCAAAGCAGGAGGGCAGCTTCTCCTCCCCACATTCATCGTCATCGTCATCTTCCCCTGGAGAAAACCAGCAGTGCCTGATTAGACTTGCCCACTCTGGGGGAGGTTGGGCAAAGCTCCTGTGCATACTGCAGCCTACAAAATGCTGTCTCTCAGGGTTTGGGCCCTAGAAAGCTTTGACTTTCAAGTATCTTATTTTCTGGGCAACCATCAGAGGGGCTCAATGGCCTTTCCATGCCCCTTCCTACAGCACAGAGAGACTCCCTGCAAAGGCAGTGGTTTAAAAAAACCACCTGCATTTCAGAAAATGCAGAGCCTCATGCCAGCACCTCTGCCTGAGTTTAACCATCAGATGCTTCCTGGGCATCAGTCCCTGCTCAAGAGCCCTTTCCGCAGAAGATGTGAGAAATAACCGACCTCATGCTGGCTGGAGCTGACTGGGGCAGGTGAACCCACTGAAAGCAACATGTACCTCACGGAGACTCCCCTAAGGAAGAACCTTTTGATCTGCTTTCACGAATGCCAGCTGGTTTTGGTGGTTGATGAGCTGCTAGCTCTGGTGCTTCACTTTACCTTTTCTGTAAACTGGGATCCAGCCGTGGATTTTTGCCTGCCCTAGAACCTCCCTAGCCCATCACTGCTGACAGTCCTTCCCTGTTGCATTTCCCTGCCCTTTCACATGCATCCCTATAAGGAGGCCCTATAATGTCTGCTCACTCCTCTATGTCTGGTCTGACCCAGGTCAGTGGGCACTCCCAGTGCACAAAAAAGCACTTTCCCATTTGCACTCCTTTCCAGGTAGTTGTCAAGCACCCCAGGTCATGAGCCAGTTATGGGGCATCATCTGTCACAGCAAAAATGCACTTTCCTTCTTCTTTTTATTTTCTGTCCCTGATCCATGTCAGTGTTTCACTTCTTACGAATCTGTTGTTAATGCCTTGCGGGGGTCATTTTCCCAGTGTGAGCCTGCCAGCAGTCATGGCTCCACCTCTGCTCACCAGGCACATTGTGTGGGTCAGACCCCGCCTCTCCTGGTGCTGTGCTGGGCACTCTGCCCCTCCCAGCGCACCCCCCTGCTCATGGCTGTGATCCCCGTGGCACCTGCAAGACCTGGTCTCCAGTATGGATGAGGTGTCGGTGATGAGTCCTCATGCCCATCCTGCCTGATGACCCAGGGGCTCTTGACCCTGTGGGGGAATGCTGCTGCATGTCCCCAAAGGCTCTCAGGGAGTTACACATTCACAGCCATGGCCCCTGGATGTGCAGGCAGGCTCTTGTCCAAAAGCCCTCCTGTGGGTCACAGGGAAGGAGTTCAGCAGACATCGGACTGTCCTTGCCCCCTCCCCTGGTTTCTTGGCCCTTTTCCCTTACACTGGCCCAGCACATCTTCATCCTGTTGGTCCTGGCAGGACCATAGGGTGTTGGTCCAGGCAGGTGTCTTGGTTTCTCCCTTCCCTGCTCCCGGCATTGGCAACTCACCTATCTCTCCAAAACCAGTTGGCATCCATGGAGCCTGCATTGTGTGGGGCTGACCCTGCCAGTGAGCCCATTGGGACTGGTGACCTCCTGCCTGACTCCTGCAGCTCTTCTGAGCCATCTTGTGAGCCTGCTGGGCAGCCTGTCCTCTGGGCAGCCTGCATGGCAAATGTGGAGTGTCCCCAGCCTGGCACAGTGCACAATGCCAGTGTGGTGGGATAGACAAAAACCGCTCCTGCTCTCAACTGGAACCACTCCCAGACATGGAGGGGAGGTGATGCTCTTCCAACTAAGTCAGGGGGAGCTTTCCTGTTTCCCTTAAGGAACAAGGATGCATTTTTACGTCATGAATGTCAGGGACTCCAAGGCCACTGCAAATTGTGTTAAAGGCATCCATTGCACTCTGTTTGGTGATATTTTATTGTCTTTGATACTTTTTTTCCCCCACCAAGGATGTGGACTAGCAGATCTCCCTGCATGGCTGTTGGAAGGAGCTCCTTACCAATGGAAGGATTCAATATATGGTTCATCCCCATCAGACAGCCTGAGTGAGTCTGGCTCTGCTTCCAGGGAGAACACCTCAGGATAGCAGAGAAAAGGGGCCAAGACTCAGAGTAGCCAAGAGCACCCAGTGAAACCTGAGCCTCTGCTCTGCTCCACTACAGTGGGTGAGGGGACAAGGTCCCAAGGGTTTAAGGGGATGTTTGGCTCTGTGCCTGGGAAAAGCAGCTTCTCCCAGCAGCTCCCAGTGCTAATCAGGCCCTGCTGCTGGGCAGGGCGAACATTCCTCCTTTCACATCTTCCTCCACAATGTGGATCTCTGATGGAATAACAAAATGTATAAAGCCTCCCATGGGGTGAATAAAATGGTGTTGCTTGTATGCTGTGTACCAACGGGGTATCAACTAACCCCGTGTTCAAATGGTGGCTCTGTGCCACAACAACAGAGTTACTGGGGGAAGGTGCTGGTGAGCTTGCTCTGCTGCTGCTCACAACAACTGCTTTCTGCCTCATCACAAAGGTGAAAAGTCAACCAGGGAAACAAGACATGGCATCCTTCCTGGGAAAGTGGAGGTCAAATGGACATCGTCTTTGGAGGTTTACAATGTTTGGCTAATTAAAGCCATGACCAGCCAGGGAAAAGTTCTACTCAGCATCCTGTGGGGGTGCAGCTTTGCAGACATTGCTTGTCTTCAAAGCACTTTTGCTGATGTCTCTACCGTAACTTGATGAAAAATTATGCGTTGCTTGGCTTCAAAGCTTCAAACTCACTATGACAAAAGCAGTAGCTAATCATCAGCACGGTGTTATTATTTTGGCAGATATAAGTACCTATTCCTGTGCCTAGTCGTGAAGTTTTCCAGCTTGGAAAGCCTACGTGGGCCCATGTTTTTCCTCAATGCACAACGGCTGATAGTGGCAGGATACACTGTGCTGTGCTATAATTTTGCAGCAGGTATTTTAATCCCCTGCCAAGCTGCATGGCAGCAGGGCTGTTATGGACCTAAATCTTTACAGAGATGATGAAACAGATTGAAAAATGAACATGAGTGCCATTGCCATAACACTCATCCACATCTGCCCATCATTATGTTGAGCAGCTCCCTTTTGAAGAGTGACTTGAAACGCATAGTGATGTCGGATGGTGACCCAGGGGTGCATTCAGGAACAGGCTCACAAATCCCAGGATGTTTTTGCTGTGGAAGAAACTTTACAGCTGTTGGGTACACACTAAAGGAGCTATGGGTGAGAGGCTCATGGACAGTGTGGAATGGCACGGCACGGTGTGGCACAGCCGTGCCTGCACCTGCACTGCCCTTCCACAGGCTTAACCTGCTGCTCCATTGCCCAGCCTCCCTGCAAACACTGCTGTAAGTTGCACATCGGGTGGGAAATGGGGTTTTAATGTTTCTTTTCTCAGCTGGGATGTTACGTTTTGAAGTGGGAATGTGTGACTTTCACCCGCTCTCCATGGTGAGCTGCAGGGAAAAACCTCAAGCTCAGCCTCCAGTGTCTAAGGCATTTTAACTTGTCTGGCAGAAAGGTTGAGGAGCTAAAGCCTGGGTATGTCCAGAACTCAGAGACAACCTACTGTTTCCCAACTGCAAGGCACAGTTAATGTCCACCAAAATATATCCCATTTATTAAATGTTTGTTAATCATCCTGTTAGCATTGATCATGACTATATATTCAAGACATGGTGGCAACAGGGCTTTCATATAACTGTAGTCTTTACATGTGTCACAGAAACAGGATCCAAGCATCAGTGATTAGCTTTACCTTAATATGGGATGCAATTAAATAATTGGTTCTGGCATAGATTAGTTTAGCCACGTTAGCTAGAAAATCTGCAGCAAGGATTGTCTTGCATGATATGTTCAGGCTGTATCCAAAATAATGGGAGGCTCTTGCCTGGAGGCTCTGAGAAAAACTATGCTACAACAGAAGGGATTGCAATTTGAAGAGATAGCTGCTGCACAATGTCCTGTCCTTGTTTTCAGAGGCAGAGGTTAAATGGGACGGCCATCACTTTTAATTATTCTATGCTGGGCAGACATTACCTTGTATAGCTGAGTTCGAGTTTGGAAATGTGAGTGCTCCCCCATGCATTTCAATGCACAATTAGCTAGATGAGCTCTAACTGCCTTCCCCAGAGATTTAATTTAAACTGGTTGATTTTGCCCTAATGTGTGCACACAGAGCCCAGGCTGGGCTGGGAGGCTGTAACATCCAGTTAGTGAGTTATCGTCTCTCCGTCTGTTAAAACAACATCTGGAGGAGATCTTCTTTCTCTCATCTTCCACAGATGTGGGAACAATAATATATCCTGTACTGGGCATACTGGTAAATGTGGCACTGGCACCTGCGAGAACTGTACAACAGGGCATTTCTGAGGGAAAGACAATTCTCCAAGGGAGGGAAGATATGATCAGATATGATCAGACCCAACCACAGCTACTACATGTTGCTGCAGTTATTGGGATGCTGAGCCATAAACCTCCAGCCACAGGTAGCTGGAGCAACAGGAGTTCCTGAAAGCAGAGGGTGTCAAAGGTAAATTTTGGCTCTCGGAGAGTCACTGTCTTCAGGGCTTGGCACCCTCAGTACTGCGCTCCCCTCAGTGCAGCGGTACAGGGAGAACCAGGGATGGGGAGCACTGCTGCCTGGCACCAACATCATCTGTGCCTGTCCGAATTTCAACAGTGAGTTCATCTCCCAAATCTCTCCCACTGAACTTGCTTTTCCCCTCTGCCGTCTGGTGACAGCCAGAGTGTTGCTCCGTCCAGCACTACAGACACACATAATGCATCAGGTTTCCTACATATAAGACGAGGATTTAATCAGCTGCCTTATTTATGCAGATACTGTAAATAACTCTGTTGCCTGTTCTGCCTCCTGCTGCTCCTCTACAGCCTGTATTACTGATGCAGCCAAGCCGAGACGTGAGCAAGGCTGATTGTAATTCACCTGGAGCTGTGGTCCAAACTCACCCGCGCTGACAGTAATAGCCTCAATAAACTGCTCCCTCCAGCTGTTTGTGCCAACCACCAGGGCCAGGTTTGTCTTCTTAATGAGCTTGTCCACTGTGTTCTGTGGATAGAGATGCAGAGGAGAGAATTAGGGACTATCAGGCTGGAGATACTGGGCTAAAACCCACTCACACTGGTGCTTACAGCCATGCATTTATAGAAAAAGCTTAGCAGATTTTAAGCTCCGGTCAAGAGCCCCAGCAGCAAAAACAGCAACTCTCCTCTCTGCTGCTAAAAAAGACCTTTTGAAGCCTGCTCATGATGGGAGTTTGAAGCATCTCAGAGACACAGTAAGGGCAGTCTGTTATTTTTTTACACTTCAGAAAAGTGGAAAAGAATTAAATGGCCGGTTTTCAGCTCTTGGCCTGGCACATGCATTCGTGGCAGCTGAGCTGCACAACCATTGCTTGCATTTAGGGTATCAGCCCTCTGCACTGGAAGTCCTAGGCCTGTAAGTAGGACCTGTGTGTAGCACACCACCGTGAGAACAAGGTTATGTTTTAAAGCAACCTGCAGCATTTTGGAGATCAGTCAGCTCTTATGCTCACCAGACTGTTGTTCTAGTATAATAATAACAACACAAAGAGTCTGTGGGTGGGACAGACAGTCCCTGAAGGACCATGGCTGTGGGCTAAAATGGACAGTGAAGATGCAGAGTGTATTTTAACCCACTGCCATCTCACTGTAGTGACCCTCAGCCTTTCATCATGCCTTGGCTCAGTCACCTTCCAAAGTGTCCCTTGGTCCTGCTCTGAGACCTTGTGATGCCATGCGTTGCCTCGCTTTGCTGCAATACCATCAACGTGTGCTTGCCAATGCTGTGCCAACCCAAAAGAAGGGGTCCCAGCCAGAGGGGAAGAAGAACAGGGACAGAGGATGTGGACAGTACCTTGAACTCGTAGGATTCCTCAATGATGATTTCGAGTTTGGTGTGCTCCCCCAGGATTGGGCGCCCCATCTCTGCGATGCGACGCTCCTCCTCCTCCTTGCTGGTCAGTGGCTGCTTTTCCTCATTCTCCTCTGCAAAGCAAAGAGCCCATCAGCGAACCAGGCCCAGCTGGTCACTCTCTGGATGTGGCTTCCTGTCAGAGGGGGAGGTCAGGAAGCCTCCATGTGGGAGCATGAGCGACAGAACAGTGGAGAAGGAGCTCATGGAGCAACAGACAAGATAGTTTTAGGGAGAAGCACTAGCAAGAGGTCTGCAACTCATCCAACCTCAGAAGGAGTCCTGTTCATCCTTAGTGCTGAGGAATAGTTTTATGCCTGGTACCCGCTGCCTCTCCACAGGGATGCTGGGAAGGGGAAAGATTATCACTAGGGCTGCTCCATTTCCCAGCACTCCAGGTCTGCAGTGGGGTATGGTCAGGACAATTCCATCAGCCTGTTACAAGAGAGAGCTACCAGCAACCCCAGGGCTGAGAATGCATATGAAATCTTGGCTCTGCCTCCTTCTGAGCAGGGTTTTGCCTCAGAGAGGAAGCTGGCAGTCAACTCCTGCTGCGATGGTGGGGCTGGAGGAAATAATACTGGGCCATACAGGTGTGAGGAGTCATCCAAAGGCCAGTGCCTGGCCCCAAACCCTGAGAGAGGCAGCAGCAGAGGAACTACATGAGCAGTGAAACAGGTCTGCACCTCCAGTGGCATCCCTGCAACCTCTGGGGCATGGGGACTGCAGCTCATGGCCTTTGTCACTGTCCCTTGTGCAGACGCCACTAAACTCCCTTCCAGTCCACTTGAGGGATGAGCAGAAGAATGTCAGGACTAAAAGGACTGGAGTTAAACTGTCACTAGGCAAACACCACAGTCAGCCCACATGGGATTGACGTGGCCCTCAGGTGTCACGCTATAGGTACCTTGGATGGAGACCACGGTGCAAGGAAGAGGATGATCTCTAGTCTGGACCTTCCTGAAGATGGGTTTGCCTATCAAAGTGATCAGCAGGACATCAGCAGGAGGGACTGCACACCCTGTGCAAACTGTCACCGTGCAGTTAGTAAACTATTCCTACATCACACGGGGTTAGTGTTGCTCCCTTGCTGGCTACCCCTCATCTGCACAGACAGCAATGAGTTGCAGGAAAGCCCTTCTCCTCCTGCTTGTCAAAGGGACCCACCTCACTGCCAAAGCCTCCTAGGTCTGAATTATTGTTTCCAGGGCTCCTGAGGGGCTGCTCTGCAATGTGTGGGACCCAGGATCTTCTCGTCCTGCAGTGCTTGGCTGAATGACAGATGCTAATGACAGAGGAGCAAGCCCTGCTGCTGGGTCTCACTGGTAGGAAGGGCAGGGGCTAAAGCAGCCTGCCCCTCCCACAGTGCTTGGGCACCCTGATGGCTGCCTGGGGAGGACAGAGCCCTGTGCACACCTCCCATGTGGGCAGCACAGAGGGGACAACTGGATCAAGTGGAGAAGCCCACCTTGCTCCAAGAGATGAAGCGGGGCTGCTTGTCACTTCAGGAGCGACAGCTCACCCTCCCTGAGGTGGAGTTAGATGTGTGTGGCAGGCAGAGCACTCTGTGAGAGGACACTGTGTTAGAGGGACCAGCCGGGGCAGTGGGGCCACAGCTCAGCGCCTTCTTACCATTCCAGAGTTTCCCTCCAGGACAGAACAAAAGCAAAGAGGAAACCAAGAGGAAAGAGCAAAGTGAGCATATGGCCATTAAGAGAAAGGAAGCGGGGGATAGGGGGAAAAGTAGAAATCCATACCTGTGATGGTGAAGCCACCTAGATGAAACCAAAAATGAGAGAGAGAGAGAGAGAGAGAGAGAGAATAAATGAGGATTAGCATTCACACAGCAACACGGACACCTTGCAGCCCACAAGGTGGTCCTTCCCTGCTCCATGGCCAGGAACTGTGGACATGGAGGCTGCTTCCCAACATGTACCCCAGGGATAGTGTGGGGAGACCTGAACACAGGCTTTTCAACCCACATCTGCAATCTGCCACCCCCTGGTATCCAATATATGCTGTGGAGGGGGTAAAACCAGTGTGAGTCTGCCCCGGGGCTGTGGGTGCTTTGGGGAAACAGGACGGCTTTCCTTCCCTCCCCAGGTGTCCTATCCTGGAAATGACCAGCAGTGAAATGCAAAGGCTGGATAGGCTCTGAATCTTCCCAAGACAGGAGGCAAAGTTTGCACTGTCTCTTCAAAACAGGACTGACCAGTTTTCCTGTCCAGCCACAAGCATCCCTAAGTCTCCAAGAAATCCTGTTTCTGCCACACCAGTGTTAGAGGGGATGGGTGAATTTGGATGCCACAAGCCTGTATCATGACGTGTTGGCAGGTATACTACGACCGTAACTGAACCACCCCCAAAAAATGCTCCTTGCCACAGCGGATTACCACTCATTAATACTGGTGACTTTGGGACTCTACTCTAAGGAGAGATGGGGCATTAGATACCTGAGTTTACTTAAATAGTGCTGATGACCCTAAAAGAGAATGCTATGAGCAAAGAAAAACTTCAAGCAAAATCAATTGTCTTCTGAAAATACGCAAACTGGAAAAATGGAAAGGAAAAATGAATGCGCGCTTACCAAGCTCATTCAACAACAGGGCTGTGAAGGAGACAGAGACAAACACAGAAGAAGAAAAGTAATGAATAATGAAATCAAAAGGGATATCCACAGAAAGACACCAGATCCCAGGGCAGAGATTTCAGATCTGTAAGGCTGCAGGATACCATTAGTGTTAAGAGAAAGGCACTAAAAATAAAGGAACAGAAAGGTTTCATGGGATTGTGGATTTAAAATAAAAACCATTGCAAACATGGGGTGGATATGGGATTAAAAGACACACTCCAAAAAATTAGTTTTCCCCCTTCGAATTTTATGTGCAAGATCTTCCATTGGTCTCGGAGGCAGTTCTGCCCCAGGGGAGGAAACAAGATGTCCCATGTGTAGCAGCTACTGGCTTTGACCTCCTCCAGCTGTCTAATGGGGAGCAACATCTCCAGCATACAGCTGTACTTTTGTCATATGCAATGAGAGAACAAAAGTCTGTGGCAAGGCTTGGCTCAAGGATCTTGTTGCTCAACATTTTAGGTCTCCAAAAAGAAAAAGCCTCTTGCTTAGTGCCCCGGTGGGTCTCACACTCCTGAGATGCAGACCCCAACACAGCTCTGTGCCCAGGGGTGACATTTCAGAGATGCCTTTGTCTCCACTACCCCTGCCTCGCTGCCTCTTGTACAAAACCAAGTACAAAGAAACGAGTTAAAAATAAAAAAGATTGCATGGCCAAAGCAGCAAATAGCATCCCTTAAAATTCTGACTTGTCTTCCAGCCAGTGAGTTCTCAAAACTCAGCTTCTCTCAGTTTTCCTCAGTTACCTTTGTGACCAGGAAAATGAGAAACTTTATTTCCTTTTCCTTTTATTTTTAGCTAAAACTTTCAGCTGGGATCTACAGAGTTAGTACCACAATTCTCAAACTTGGCCCTGGAAAGCACATTTGCCCTTGCCGGACTTGCAAGGCTGAGCCCACATTGGCCCTTGTGAAGCTGGGCAAGGCTGGAGCTGCTGAGTTGAGTTGTCCACGTGTAAATTTATCTTGGCAACATTCTCTATGCTCCATAGATGCCACCAGCACCATTTAGTGATACAGACCCCACCTGCAGTGCCTGAGTCATGCCAGTGTGTCTGATTTTTTTAGCCCAGCTTTTGCTAGCTGGTCACATAAACCAGCAGGAAAGCTGATGGAGGGGATGACGCAGCTGACCTAGACAGTACCTGAGCTGAAGAGGAACATGGCAAGTCCCCACTCAGTGTGGGGCCCTCTCTGTCCTGATCAAATAATATATTACAGCCCCATGCCTGCTGAAGGGAGCGCTGATGTCCCAGAAACTAGAAAGCAGCTCCAAGGCAGACAGAGCAAATGAGGCTGCCAATTTTCTACAAAGGCTTTAATAATGGTCCATATCTTAAGCGGCAATAAAACTGCTTCTTGCTCAGCCATGAATAGCATGCAGAACTAGCTGTTGCCGTTAATTTTCACCCTATTTTCTAGCAGAAAAAATAGGTGGGAAAATAGGTGAACTCTGCCTTTTCGGGAAGTTTTGCAGTTGGTTCAAAAATGTGATGAAAGAGGAAATTGTTTTTATTATTCCTGTGAGAAGCTATTATCCAATGCAGAGCCATGAAACTTCATTTGAGTATAACCTGATTTACCTAAAGTGATTGCATCTCATGGTACTACCTGCTTGTGCTGTGATTTTCGGCTATTTTCAGATCCTAGTGCCAGCATAAAATGGCTAAAATTACTGCTCTGGCCATGCATTTTATTTCAAGCGAAAGCTGTTTTATCTTCTGATAAAAATGATGCAGCGTTGCCTTTTTACTTGTCGAGACTGAACGTTTTACGTGATTAAACGAAGGTGTAGCTGCAACGTGGCAGGACAGTTACTCTCAAAACATCTCTGGGGGCTGACCCAGGTGCTCCGGGGTCATCCTGGGAGCATGCCTTGCTCCCCGGGGGCCCTGGTGAGTGAGGCAGAATCCTCTCAAAATGACAGAGGAAAGAAAACAGAGCAAAAAGGTGCAGCGGCCAAGATTCGGAGGAGGGAGGGCAAAACGGCCAGGAGCCAAAGTGCGAGGAGAAAGGAGTGTGAGAGTAGGAAGACACAGAGAAAGCGGACGGCAGCGTCTCGAGAGCTGGTCTGGTTTTACTCTCACACCTTTCACTCCTCGTCGTAGCCACACTGGATCCCCAAGCACAAGGAAGAAACTGCACTCTTTCTCATACTCCTCACGGTCAAGTACTCTAAGGGTAATGAATTTCCTGTGGGAACACAAGACAAAGGCAAACACATGATTGGCATTGCACACACATGCAGTTCACGTCCACCCGGGTGCCGTGGTGACAGAGATGGTTGGGTGGGGGAAAGCGGCTGCACATCCCTCCTGGGGCATATGGGGAAGGGCAGGAGCATCCCCACCACCTGGCCAAGGTTGTAGCTTGGTGAGCTGGGGAAAGGCCGCGTTCAGAGGGAATGGGAAGTGGTCTTGCTCCTGCCCTTTTCCATAGGCTCTGGGGATGTGAGCTCAGTGTTGCAGGTGCCAGATATGAGTGAGCCAGACAGGGACACACAGGCTGGGCTCAGCCCCGGAGCACGTCCCCCACCTTTCTTCTCACTCATCTCCACCAGCCGGGGCTCCCCGATCTCTAGGTAGAAGGTCTTGTTTTTCTCATACTCCTCATCATCTATCACCTTGATTGATATCGTTTTGCTGCAACAGAGAAGAAGAAATAGAGATTCAAGAGTAAGGGGGGAAAAGGGAGGAGGGGAAACAGGGAGAGGAAGAAAAGGTAGAAGAGGAGGAAGAGGAGGATGGAAACAGCAGGAGAAGGGGGCTGCGAACAGAAAACAGTGGTTTTGGTAGCATAGGCTGGAGGGACAGCACAGCCAAAAGCAAAGGCAGGAGCCAATGGGCCAAGCTTGCCTCAGGATGAGCACAGACCACAGGGTCAGAGCACCAGCAGCTTGCAGGGTGCCATCCCCCCTGGCATGGCCATAGGCCAACACAGCCTGGGCCAGCTTCCCCTAGAAGTGCCTTGGGGGGGCAGTGGGAGCAGCAAGACACCTCCCTTTCCAAAAACCTAGGGTATAGAACAGCTCCTTGATAGCTTGCACACACTGCATGGGTATGAGAACTGGGAACAAGCACAGACCAAGCCTCTGAAAGCATGATGCACTGCTCAAGCTTGTGCATGGAAGAGACTCTGTCTCACCAGGCACAGCAGATCCATGCACAACATCATGTTCAGTTGCTCGGTTTGGACTTTGGAGGGTCTAATTTACAAGCTTGAAAGAGATGTTGGAGTAGGACTTTTTCTGTGAAGAGAATGTAAAGGAAAAATGGTCTTTCTGGTTAGAGCAGGGTGATGGAAAGCTTCTCTGATGGTGAGATTTTACTTTTTTAATTTCACTTCACAAGCAGCACATCCTTTCCCAAGCCTTCAAGGTTTAATTTTCTCCTGTTTGAGAGTTGAGCAGCAATTCTCCCTCACATGACCCAGGGTTGCTGAATTTGCCCCTGCAGCATCATCAGGACAGGTCCAAAGGCAGAGTCCCTGCCCAGAGCATAGCCACAAGCATACATCACAGAAGATGAAAGCCTTGCAGGAGGCTGTGGCCACCCACAGAGAGGTTTGCTCCTTGAGCCCCCAATAAAGTGAAAATTGCTTTACCAAGGGAAAAAAATTAGCACAGAAGAAGTTTTTCAGCTCTTTTCAGGGACTGAAAGCAGTCCAGAAACATCCAACTGAAAGCTGCTTGCCAGAAGGTGACCAAACCTGGGGTACAAGGGGTATGGTGTGGGGGGGCCATGCTACTGTGATCCTTCCTACAGTGCAAAGTCCTTGGAAAGACAACATATGAGACAGAAATCCAGCAGCCTCTGCTCCGCCCTGGAATGTCTGCTCACTGTCATGCACTCATGGCATTGCTGATGGGACAAGACCTCCTCCTGGCTCTGACCTTGTCCCAGACAAAAAATAAGAAGGAATAACAACACTAAAAAGCCAGTGCAGTGACTGTCTGTAGCCCTGTGCTTGCTGCCGACCTTCTGACTGGGTTTGCTTTCCCCCAACACTTGACAGCACTGCCCTCCTGTGAACGCTCTTAAAGAAGCTTCCCAGTTACTCTCTCCCTGTCCAAGCTTGTCTGTCTTGTCCTTCGAAGAAATGTTTCTTGTCCCATCCCTGGCTCCTCTGCACTTTCCACAAGCAGCCAGCACAAGTTGAAGCAGCCCCAAGGCTGCTCTAATATATGATCAAGGAGGTTCTGCTGCTCCTGGCAAGTCCTAGCACTGAAAACCCATAAATGTGGAAGAAAGCCACGCTCTAGGGGAGTGAAATTCAGGCCACGCTGCTGTAATTTCTGGCTTTCTCCCCTCCTTGCACATTTGCACTGGCCACCCAGAGCCCCTCTGTTAAGCTGACAAGTATTTGGCAGAAGAGTCAACATTTTCTACTCATTCGGGGTAAACACCGCAAGCACTCCGAGGAACAGCCAGGATGATTTCTTGTGCTGTTTGCTGTGAGTCAGGAGTGTATTAAGTTTGCCCTTCATGCTCAAAATGAAACCATTTACTCAAGAGCAAGTGATGGCTGTGAAAAGTGTAACAATGCAGCACTGCTTGGTGTAATTGTATTTTATAATGAATATCTGTAATAATTTGTCCAGTTTGTAATTATTGCTGCAATAGGTTTGTACACAGGAAAAATGGTTACCAAGCACGCAGCTGATCTTGCTCTGCCTTGATGAGTTAGGGGAAATTATCATGTATTAAAAAAACTAATGAAGGATATAAAAATGCTCTTAGCTAAGCTTTCAAGGAGAACCTGGCAGAATTACTGGAATGGGACAATTTCAGAAACATTACTAACAAAATCAATAATTCTCCTGACAACGCCTATTGAAATGTACACCTCATCCTGCCCTCATGTATGAAAAATAACTTTTTTCAGGAAAGTTAATTAAAAGGGATGCCTTCTCAAATTCTGAGAACAGCAGAGGTATCAAAATGTAAACTGCCTGTGGGTGTGCTCTGGCTTGCTGTGTGTGGCATACCTCAAAGCCCCACAAAATAATTCTCTCTCTTACGAAAAGAAACCAGGATGCCACTTAAAAAGGATTTTTCTGATACTTAGACCCAACACCAAAAGGACTTCCTTGAATAATGCAGAATAATGGGGCATAAAGTGCCACTGCCAGGAGGTGGTGTTATTATGCAGTTTTCCAAATGATCATTCTAGGGGGTGAACAAGTGCCCCGTGTAAGGTAGATGTGCCCCGCTGCTTTTTCTGCTGTAAAAGGCTGTTAGGAAAAAGGGCAGGAAGAACAAATGCCAAGTCCACTCTCTGTATGAATCTCCAATCAGCAAGAATTGCTGAGGCAAATTTGTCCCTGGGATGAGACTGCAATCCCAGAGAAAAGGATTACCTCCTAATGGTGTTTGAGAAGCAGCAAGTATATGAAAATAACACGAGCTATTCTTAGAGCATGCCTGATCTGCATCACACTGCCTTTTGCCTGCTACAACCCCCCTCTGCAGGGTCCTGCACGCATGTGGCCATGTGGCAGTGTTTGATCAGTGGAGAAGGAGGAGGATCAGGCAACTGCACAATTTATCCCTGCCTCAAAGGACTGCTTTCTGCAGTAATCTAGGATGTGCACTCATATCACCCTGCTCTTCCTGGACCCTTCAATATGGTCTCTGCCTCTCACTCCTGCTGTAGAGAGGTGGCTGTGAGGATGTGGGCAGCAACAAGCTACCATGGGGCTGTCGGTGAGTTTGTGGAATTCAGCCTGTGTTCCTGGTGCCCTCACCTAGTCCTGTGCTCCTGCTGCATTCAGAGTGCAGCTCTATCAGCCTGCTACCCACAGTCCTCTTTTTCAGAGGTACGGGTTGCTGCGTGAGGCTATTTCCTTGCATTACAAGACATGGTGGGAACGAGGCAGAGGTGGGTGGCTGGCAGAGCCAGGACAGCTTGGCTAAGGCTCACAGAGTGATGTGGACCGACTGCAGCACTGAGCTCTGCTGAGCTGTCCCTGGACTTTACCAGCTAGACACAGTGGGCTGAAGAGACCCAAAGTCCTGACAGCGCAAGTACACACTGAAATCTGGATTTAAAATCTTTCTCTCTTGTGGCCCAGAGGCTCTTTCAGCACAAGCTGTGATAGTGCTTGTACAACAGAAAACCAAAGGGACACTGATTATCACCCTGAAGCCCCCGGTGCTCAGTCACTGCAGGGCCTTGAACCAGGAGTCCCAAATCCATGAGACAGAGGGAAAAATCAGAAGATTAAACCATTAAACATTTTCTTCTCCTTGTGAGAATCTGTGGTCAATCTAGATGGTGTTTCCAAGATGTCCCTTCTAGACAGAGGTCTAGAATCAGCTTTGATTTGGGGCTGACAGTGGTGTGTGTGCCATAATCTAATGTCTCCAGGAGCCAAACACTCCAGATCCCATGACTGTGCAAGACCACAGCCCTTGAAAAGATGGATTTTTTCTTCCTGTTTTGACCCTCAATCACACTGCAGGTGGGAAAAAGCAATTTCTGGAGAATCTCTCCAACACATTTGAATGCCTGGGGATAGACGTCCTGTGTTGGTCTAAACAACCAGCCTTGACACCCCTCCCTGTCCCTTCCTCCTTGCCTCCTGCAGGGATCCCCAGTGATACCATGGGGCAAGTTTGCAGCAAAGCACAGCTGCTGCTGGTCCGTTTCACCTGAGCTAAAGAACCCTGCTTTGGCATGAAGACTGAGGGTGCATCCAACTATCTGCACTTCTGTACCAGAAACTGCACTTCCTCGAGTCTGTAGTCAAAGCAATTGCTGAGGGAATGAGTTTCATCTCATTTCCGTGTACTGGAAATCAAAGAATAAAACGCATCTTGCAGAATTGCAGCTCCAGCTCTTCTCCTCTTGCAGACAGCCAGCAGCAACAAAAGAAAGTTGGTAACTTTGGCATACAAAGCTCTGCCCTCACTCCAAGTCCAATGCTCTCCGTCAGGAGTCATTTCAAACCATGTTATTTCATTCAAACCATAAAGGTCTTTTATCAGAACGTTCCCACACAACCCTTAGTTAAAATAGCCCATGGAAAAGTCCTTTTGGCTGGTGATGGGCACCAAAGAAGAGCTGATACACCCCATCAGACCCAATGACCAGCCAGCACAGCCTCTTCTTGTGATAACTGCCAAAACCACCTTGGAGTAGGAGGACAGGCACATAGACATTATTTCCAACTGATCCTCTCCCAGCCCCAGGCATCTTTGCCTCAGGGGTTTCCTAGCTAGGTTTCTGTGTACTTAGCTATGGTCTGCAGATTTCTCACATTGCCCTTTGAGCTTCTGTAAGCTTTTGGCATTTGCAGTATCCCATGTGCCAGGGAGAGCAGTGGGATTGCTAACGCCAGCTCAGTGTCATGGACAGCAAAGGAAGTGATGTGCACTTGGCATAAGCACGCCAGCCACCTGCTATTTTCTGGGCACATCTCTGGAAAGGGCAAGAGAGAGTGCCCAGATGTCTGCCTGCAAATGACAGCAATAGGAGGACAGGGCTGCAAGTCTCCTGTCAATGGGGAAGCAAACTGGCTTTGTGCAATGGCAAAGGCAAGGCAAAGAAGAGAACTAATGCTTAGAGCAAAATGCCAGCTGGGGATGGCACTTGCTTGAGGTTGGCCCTGTGAGAACAAGTTGGACGAGAAACCTCCTAACCGAGAGCCCTTCCAATCCAGAGACCTTGCCCAACTCCACTCTGCTGTGCACCCAGATCAGAATTCTCTCAGCTAAGAAATCATCATTGTGCCCAGACCACCCATGAGCTGGAGCTGGAATAGCAAAGACCTGCACATAGTCAGTACTGGTGCTTCCAGTGGGCCAGGAAAATTACAGTCTCTAAACACACAACTAACCAGCTGTTATAGCAGCCAGTAACAAGCTTGCCCATGAGAACATGGCATGCTGTTGCTGTCTGGACAGATACTTATTCCTGAATCAATAGAGGGAACAGTGCACTTATGCAGCTTGTCACCCATCCAGCTTCCACTGCTCACCCAGGAGAACTACATGCTTGGAGGACTTTCAACTGCAGATTCATAGTTATAATATCCAGGCTAGGCAGTCAGGAGTGGGATCCTGTGCTGCCAGCCCTGATGTCCCAACAGATGAGCATTTCCCACCCAGAGAGCATTCAATTATGGAGGGAGAATAGCCACGAGGGATACATGTTCTGGAGGTGATATTTCAGAGCCACATCCATCAGTGTTGCCTGTTCTAGAATGCACTTTCAGGCTCCCACAGAAACCTGCCACATTGATTTCTCATACATCTGCTTGTCAGCCAGTCACTTAATTAGCTGAAGTTAAAGCTTGCCATGAGAGATGGGCATGTGGCTTGGGAACCTCCCCGCCTCACACGACTCGTGATCACTGGGCACTGTAAAGATGGGCAAGTGGGCCCATCACCAGAACTGGGCACCATCAGAGCCAGAAGCCAGGGCTGTGTAAATGAGTCATGGCCACAGTGAGGAGCCTGGACCAGACCCCAGGGCATGGTTGGAACCAACTACCAAGAGCAAGGCAACTATTCCCCTTGCCATCCCTGCCTTTGCTACGCTCTGCTCTCCTCCTGGATGTCCTTATCTTCTCTGTGAGCCTCCCCATAGGCTACAGGGGCTCAAGGCTCCATCCATGCTATTACAGATGCAAAGAGACTTTGCTGCTCCCCTGTCTGTCTCTGCAGCCCACAACTCTGCTGACCGAGGCACCAGGGAGTGCTTCTGTGCACTTAGCAGCTTCACTGCTCAAATTTCTGACAGCTACTTGAGGAAGGAAGTTGTTGCTGGGTTGGAAAAGGAGCTGATAGGGCTTTTCTTCTACCAGTTGACAACAAAACTGCACCTTATGGTGAGGAGGTGGCAGCCTCACAGGCAGAGAGACACCCAAGTCTGTGGTGTAGGCATTTGTCCCAGACACAAGGGGTGTGTGTGTGGTGGGGGACAAAGGGCAGGGTAACAAAATGCCTGCTCAACCAGTGCAGGGACAAACCTTCCTGAGGGACAGAAGAGATGCAAAAATGGGCCAGATTATGTGAATGACCTTGTATAACACATGATTTTAACTATTATCCAGTGGTCTCCGACAGAGGAGAGGGTTCATTAGGGTTTCCTATCCCCGATGATATGTTCCCATCTGTGTAAGATGTCCCATGAGTCACCCATGCAGGATCCTTTGCCGAACCAAGCCTCGCTGACATGAAATGTCTGTACTTAATGAAAATTTTGCCTGCAGCACGCTGTGAACATGACAGGGAGGGAAAAGGAAAACCTGCCTGAAACGAAGCATGACGCATGCTTTGGGTAGTGTGGATGTGATCTGATCTGATGTGGCAGCTTGGTTTGCTGGTCCAGCAGTCCAGGTCTGCATGAGGCTGCACAGTCCAATGCCTCTCAAAAATGTGACTGAGCACAACCAGCCTGGACACTGCAAACAAGGGGAGAGGGAAATGGTCCCTCTATTTTCCCTCCATCTCTGGAGCCAAAATTCATCTGGTTACTCTTATTTTCTTAGATGTCCTCCACCTCTTTCCCCAAGGTTTCCTGAATCAGTCTGTCTAAGACCACAGGGCTGTGTTGTCATTTCCATGTCTGTATAAACCAACTGCTCCTCTGGCCTCAGGATACGTTGAGTTTAAATGACAACATACGGCTCAGATATATAACACCGGCCTGCTCCAGAGCATCACTACCAGGAAAATCCTGGAAAAAGATCCAGCCTGCTCTTCCCTGGCCTTGTAGAAATACCAGGTATGAGAGGTGGTCTGCAGAGACAGGAAGACTGAGAGCTGTTGCTGCTTGAATAGCTGGGAGATGACAGGCACAGCTGATGCTCAGTGTCTCAGAAAATACTCTTCAGGAGTGACGACTGCCAGGTAAGATGATTTCACATGCTAGACTGAATGCTGCTTGACTCTCCTCTTAGGAAGACCATATTGAGAAGTATTTGTCAGATCAGAAATGTTTTTCTGGTGAATCATCAATGTCTGCTCTGAATTGACTGTGAATTTCATGCTCTGACTAATGTACTTCTTCATTCATCCGCCAGTGTCACATCCTGCAAGGACCCAGCTAGGTGAAGATGAATGGCACTCTCTTGATCTGCCCCAAACTAGTGCCTGAGACTTTGGTGATGCTTAAATGTTTCCTTGTCCCAGGACAGCTGGAGCTGTGGCCTCCCCTTCCATGGCTCTGAATGTGCTAACACAGGACTAAACTGTTTTTCTGCTTTTTCCCAATCTCATTGCCATGCATGTCTAGTGATGGTGATCCACAGTCCTGAAAGCTACCAGAGTGCCTGGTGGAGGCAGGATCACTGGGGGATCAAACAGGAGAGATCCATCTGGATCAGTATCTGGAGCTCCAAGGACAACTTGCACAAACAGTGTAATACAAGTGATGACTAGGAAGGAAAACACATTTGATGTGAGTTTGATCAAAAGCACCCCCAGCAGCAATTACTTAAGGTACCTGGGAAAGCTGACAGAGCAGAAATAACTTCTCCCCTGGCTTTTCACAGCCCTGCCCATGCCAGCTAAAAACTGCATTAGTCCTGAAAAATTCAGCCTGTGCTGCAAGCAAAGGATTGACTGCCCAGGGCTCAGCCCAGCCCAACATCCTTGCTCAGTATAAAACCCTGCAAATCCCACTTCTAAGCCTACAGGGTTAAGAGCCAAAATCTGACATTTCCCTCCATTCTGCCTTTCTGGGATTTTTTCCTGACTGAGCTGGCTGGTCCAATATTTCACCATGCTCTATTGGCAAGACCTGCCATGGTGGTGGGGTGGCATGTTGCAGGGAAGAGACACATGCTCACCTGAGAAGGGGTCTGGGCTGGATTTGAAATTCCCATCGGAAAAACTTGAAGTGGAAAACAAGCATGGTGAAGAATAAAATTGTGACAGGGTTTGAGTGAGAGAGGACCTCTGGGTCAAACACCTATCCCTCTCCCTGATTGTCCTCATACACATTTTTCCCAAGGAAAAGCAACTGGAAACATATGTAAGTGCTTCTTGCACCCAAATACACATGCAGATTTTCTTTGCAGCCAGGTTCCCCCTCACCACAATAATTGCTCTCACCTTTCAAATAAATATGAGTTGCTCTTCCCTGTGTGCACCTGGATAGTTGCCATGACAATATTCCTCAAACAGGAGACATCACTCTTATTGAAATGGCTTTGGCCTCCACAAAATGAATTTCAGTGAGAAACTGCCAGCGAAAAGGACATTTCTGCAGTTCTGTAAATCATTTAGAAAACTTTGCTGAGTTAAAGCTGACTAAACAAAACAGTGGGGACCATGAGAAATAATAGGTCCATGTCTAATAGCATGGCTTCAGCATCAGGAATTGGGATTCAAGGAAGCCCAAAATACATCTGCTGTGCATGAACTGCTCCAGCAGCGCCACTGCAGCAGGACTTTGTATCAATCCTAGCAGTTTCCCTCCCAGGGAAGGCACATTTCAAATCCTGTTTGCCAGGGCTTTAGGGCAAGGGATTCTTGTTTGAGAAGACACTGGACGAGGGGGCTCAACTGTGCCCTGCCACTCTGCCAGGGCTGCTGACAGCTAGCTCTGCTGCTGGAAAAGCAGCTGTACATGGGAAAAGAAGAAGACAAGGAATGCTCAGTGACAGCCGAGGTCATGCCACAGAAAGGGCAAACATCAATACAGAATGTGCAGGTCCACTTTCAAGAGCAGCGTCCACTGTCATTTTAACTCCATCCTCAGTCAGGAATGCACCTGATTCCTCTTATTTGCTGGCTGGTCCCAAAGGTCAGGCCCCTCTTTTCAAGACACTCCTCCAAAACCCTTGGTGTGGTGACCCAGCTGCAGGATCAAAGCTTCCTGATGGTGTCGCAGGAGTAAGCACTTCACTGTGGCTACATTTATCATTCTTTGCCCAGTGAAGGATGCAAGTGACTTGGTGTCAAGACTTGGGCAGTTCCTGTGACCATTTTGTGCCACGCTGCTCACATGGGCATCACGCTGCTCCTCTCAACAGCTTCTGTGTCAGCTTAACAGACCATGCTAAGCTGCACATGCACTCAAGTTGCAAACTGCAGAACAGAATGACACTGTCTCAGCCTGTGGTGCTGTATGCAGTGTGATCTGTATTTGGAAGCACAGCACACCACAAGCATCCTACCTGCTCTCCCTGGAGGGGCCCTGTGGATGCTAATGGACTCCTAAGCAACAGAAAAGCCTTTTGAACTTTTATGACCTTGTCACCAAGTGTCACACTGAACTTCCATGAGAAGAAGTTGTAAGTTATCTCCTGTCAGGGTTCTAGGGAGGTTCAAGTGTAATGTTCACATTTTAGCAATTTAAGTGACTGGCTGCAGAGTTCACTCCTGGTTCAGACTCCCTTTGGCAAGTCCCCCATGCTTGACCAGTATCAGAGGTTACCTGACGGTATAAAAGACATGAAGCCTCTGGGTACCAGCATATGAAATGCTGTGATTATATAGGCTTGAAACATCAGGGATGCACATTTCTAAAGACCATAACTCAAGCTGAGAGCTACACCCCAGTGCCATGCCACGCTGTCACTATGTCAAAAGGCAAGCCCTGCAAGGGAGGTGGTGCAGATCCTTCATTCTTATCCCTTCTATCCAGGGATAAGGCCAGCAGGCTCAGACCATGCCCCATGAAGTACTCCCTAGCCACCCCCAGAGAGGGGCTGCTGCTAGGGCAATATTGCCTTAAACAGTGACAGTGTTTGGACCATTAAATCAACAAATGACCCCAAAATCTCAGCTTTAAATTCTGCACTAAAGGTGCTGCTTGGTGTTTTCACACTGCCATTTCCATTCTTTGGGGATTGCTTTGTCCAAGAAAAAGCGTGTGCTGGGGTTGAGTGCCAGCAGTGGGGTTGGTCTCTGCCTCCAGCCCAGCCAAGTCTTCAGACAGTTTGGTGGTTGTTTGGTTTGGTTTTTTCTTCCCTCTTCCTTTCCAATGACTTCCATCTCCAGAGGGCAGGGGAATAAAGTGTGTCAGCTGAGATGGGATTTTGTCCTTGTCTTTTCAAATGCTTCTAGGTCTTTAGGAATTGCCAGTGATTAATGCCCTTACCCTCATAGAGACCTTTCTGAAACTAATCTGAAAACACCAAAGTCCTAATAGACCCTAATGTCCTGAGGCAGGTGCTAGAAGGTGTGCAGGGCTGTGGGACCCATGTAGAGGGTGCTGACACAGCAAGGAGTCACTCCCTGACCCTGCTGAAGGGTTTTGCCACTCCAGCACTTGCAGCATCCTGAGAAGGGCTATTCCAGTCCAGTCTCCCTGCTGCTGGACACACTGGAGGTCAGGAGCATGTGGGCAATTTCAAGAGTCACCATTCACACTGTGACTGACACGCCATCTGTTTACTGCCAAGTAAATTAAACTGTGAAATACATCCCTCTCAACTGAAACTCTGTGTATAAAAACCCTTCAAAAGAGACACCAGGTCTCCTGAACTCCCCAGTGATACATGAGGTTAAATCCTGTGGTGGGAGCACCAAAGCAAACATACATTTGGCTAAGGATCCCTCCCAGTTCTGAGATAGGCAGGAAACCAATCCTATGAGGAGGACAAAAAAATTTCTGCTTTTGTCTCCAGTTACCAAGGAGATTGTTCAAACAAAGCTAAAATAAGAGGAACCAAGTGGCCAAGAGAATCATGAGAGTGGAATAACACTCAAGAGCTTTGTGGCTGCTCTCTGCCTAACAAGCTGGGCAGGGTGCCTATGATGGGCTCAACCTTGGCGAGCAGCTCTTCCCCTCTTCCCAGGGGAAAATGTTCATGTTTTAGTTTACATGTGCCTGGGTGAAAATGGCAAGGAGCATTTGAAAATGACAATTCAGAAAAGTCCTTGCCCGCAGAGATCTCAGCCATGTGTCAGCCCCATTTATGGCTATTGTGGTAGCAGGACACAGCATTCAGTGGCCTCAGCCCAGACCCGTGTGTTCAGGCCATCAGAGGAGATCTCCCTATGGGAGCAAAGTAAATCCAGCTGTACGTGGGGCTAAAAATTACATCTTTTGTGGCCAGCTCAGCAGCTCCAGTGTCTGTCTATAAGCTCAGAGGACTGGCAGATATATAGAATGCTGAATGGAAAAATCCTACTGCAGAGCCTCATGGGCACACATGTGCTGGATTTACTCCTGTGGACAGTGACGGAATCACAGAATCACTAAGCTGGAAAAGATAGGTCATCAAGACTAACCGTCAAAGGTCAGAAGACAAAGACCACCAGACTATTTGCAAAGACAGTTTTCAAGCCCCGACTCACGTCAGGGCTGCACAGGGGCTGCCTCAAGTCCAGCTGCACATTTCTGTTGTGCCGGGAACTGCAGATGTTATGAGGAAGTGGCGATTCCCACACAAACCCTAGAGCCTGTAAGCTGGTTTCCATCTCTCTGCAATCCTTAGTTAAGACAAGAAGAGGGAAAACTTCCCAGACACGGTTTCTTCAGCAGATCCTCATACGTTACACATGCTCATTCGGATGCCTGGTGCCATCAGGGCTGTGAGTTAAATGCAGTGCCTGTTGTTATGTTTGCCCACGACTTTCCACTATTTTAGAGTCTGTTTCAGCTGAGTGATACTTTGCCAGACTTTAGCCATTCAGACCGAAACTTTCTATGCAGAGTGGCCACTCCTGAGACAGTAATGAAAAGCCCCACCATCTCAGCTTCAGGAAGAAAATGCTGCTTTGCACCTGCAAACATTTTTTTTCCCAAGCGCTATATTGAGTAACTCTGTCTTCCTTATGCTTTGCTGCAGAGGATGAAACTTAGCAGAATGATCTCTCCAGTGCTCAGGATGTGCCAATTTGCTTAAATTAGATCAAGTTCTAAGACTCTAAAAACTTGCAAAATGTGTAGGCTTCTTCAAACTGGCAGCTCAAAGTCTTGGAAGATTTAATCTGCTCTGGAAACGCTCCATTCTTTCCCAGTGCTAAACCTGCTTTTGCAGAGGCTGCGCCCTCGGCAGGGCTTTTCCTGTGCCTGGGAGCCACTGGGGAGCTGGGAGCTCTGGCAGTGTCAGGAAAGCTGGCTGGCCTGGGTACCCATGGCAAGGGCAGCTACAAGGCCTAAGGAAATTCCACAACCAGGCCTCCTGTCCTCCTACTTACTGTTGGCCTCTGAGCTACAAATGCCTCCAGGCACAATGACTTTGCATCAAGGACTCTGCATCCTTGCTGCAAGGATGACAGGCTCTCCGCAGTAATTTTGGTAGCCCTCCTTACCAGTTTGTGCTAGGTAAACAATGAAGCTTGCTGGGACATATACACTTGCCCCCTCATACTCAGCCTGGTATCTGAAGGGGATGATTCTCCTTTTTTGTCTATCCTGATCCTGAGCTTGACTTAGTGAGCCAGGGCTGCTGAAGAAAGCCAGAGGCACAAAGCCGGAGCTTAACTCTGGATCAAAGCACTTGGCTGGGTAGGTGGAACCTGCTCTTTGTCTTGGCTGGCTGCAGGTGGAGTGATGCTACAGAGAAAACCCTGCTGCTCCTAGGAAGGACAATTCAATACCAGAAGACTTAGAAGCATTTGAAGCACAAAGAAGAAGTGCACCTCAGTATCATGCTTGGGAGTTTCTCCCTAGCACGGGCCTAGTGGGAACCACAGGGATAGTTTAGGAGCTGTTGTGTGGAAGTGGGACAGGAGGGAGGCCAAGGGAACAATGGCTTCCCAGAGAGTCCTCCCAGTGCAAGGCTGGGCAGGGGAAGAAAGGTAGGTAGAAATGAAGGTAGCATGGGTTGCCTTTGGCTCCAGAAAGCCATACTAGTGATGGCAATTACAGTATTATAAAAAAAGCTGGTTTTAAGAAATGTTCCGAAGACACTGTCAGGATTCAAGGAAAGTGCAGCAAAGTGTAGTAAGAGGAAACTAAATTGACCAAAACAACTAGGCAGGAAATACAGCTGCCTTTTGCATTCTGCCCCTCTTCCTCTCTGAAACTCATTTGCTTTTCCTTCAAGCATGGATAGGTGCTGTTGTGGGATATTAATGCTTTCAAAGAAGAGAATGAAATCTCAGCAGGGGAGTCCATTCAAAGACAGGCTGAGGTGCCCTTTCAAATGCTGTGCAATGCAGCCCCCCTGCTGTCATTCATCACATCAATTCACATCATCTCATCATGATATCTAGTTTTTGATTAAATATCAGGATGTCCAACTAACCATGAGCATATTTATTTACTACAGCCAGGTAGGGATCATCTAGTAGCCACATACAGTTAGAATTTTATTTTCTCACCAGAGTTCACATTTTTAAAGTTATTTAGGTTAAATTAAATCCTAACCACAACAGAGCTCAAGCATGGTGAGTGAGGGTTTCTGGCCATTTGCCTGAGTGTGATGGGCCAGAAGCTGCAAGAACACCTAAAGACAGCCTATGGTACCATCATGTACAGTAAAATGTGTGGGGATCTGGACCAAAGCCGGAGAGAAGAGCTGTGAGGCCACACAATAAAGTCAAATTCACCCCTGCTGCCGTTTTCAGCAAGTTTTGACTGCATTTCAAAATGAATCTGGAAAATCTCAGCAGCAAGTAGGGAACAAACCCCCAGAAGTGCTCAGAGTATGGCAGCACTAGGAGAGCCGGGGTGAGTCCCAGCTCTGCATGCACAGGGCTCATCTGTTTGGCCGAGCCAAGGTGCTTGGGGGCAGCTGCGGCAGCCTTGGACTCAGGAGCCCTCCATGGAACTGAACATTTGTTCACAGTCATTGTTTCCCCAGAGGAACCTTTGCAGACCACATTAGCAAAAGTCTCTAATTTTATTGGCACTACTCAGGGAAGATGTCAGGGTATGGGAAAAAAAGAAGCTTAGGAATTTGGAATGGTGCTGTATGCATTTGCTGAGAGAGGTTTTCAATTTTCCGTCTCCTTTTCTGAGAGCTAGACAATATATCAAAGAACAAATTTGGGCTTTGCTTTGGTTTTGTTGCTTTTTTTGTTTGTTTTGTGATGTTTGGTTTTTTTTTTTTTTTTTTTTTTTTTAAAAGAACCCTCTAGTAGTGGTCTTTATTGTTTTCCAGTTCATAGCTGCCAGAGAGCCTGGAGGATTATTCTGCACAGCGCTATAAATGATGCCCCATATTAGTGATTGCTTTCACTGATCTTCGGAGGAAAATTCCAGAGTGGCTCATGAAGATGAGATTTCCATTTCTACAACTCTAATAAACAGCCTCATATCAAAATCCTAGCAGACAGGCAGAAAAACATGTTTCCAAGCTCCCAGAAACCCAGATAAAAATGCCCAAGGTATATTCCAAGTGGACGAAGATTTGCGTGCAGTGGGCCCTGCCAGGAAAGCAGCAGACAAAAATGATTTCCAGCTGAAGAGCAGAGAACCCTGTACCATGTCCTTGGGCTAGGCAGCATGCTCCAATGTGAGGGAAGACTTTTCCAGGGGGCGGAAAATGCCATTGTTTCCTACCTGAAACAGCTGTGCAATAAAAAATGTCAGAGGGAGACTGGTATGAAAGCTGAAGATAGAAAGATTTACGTCTGATTCACATAAGATCTAGGTATAGGCACCGATTCCTCTGTGCTTCCTACGAGGCAGAGCAAGTCCCACGTCAGCCCAGTCACTTCCCTGGTACACATACGGTGTCCCTCAAATAGCAGGGTCATGTATATTTAATAGGCACTGGTGCACACACACATGCACAGCCTGGAGACACGCAGCCTCAGACACTTGTAGCCTCCATGCTGGCTTGTACTGCTTTTGCCTTTTTAAGTCCAGAGCAGCCCTGTTTCCCTTCTGCTACTTCTGTTTGTGATCATCAGCCAGCCACAGGTAAGGGTTTGTTTTCCAGCTGATGGGCACACACAAACCCTGTAAACACGGTGTGTGGAGAAGGGACGGTAATGCTACAAGCAGCACAAACCTGTTCACTGACATGATGGGAGTTTTAATGCCTGTGAATTTTGTCCTTTATTAGGCCTCCTGTATTCACTCTATAATTCATGAATCCAGCCTCGTTTTCTCAAACTGCAGGGAAAGCCAAGAGCTAATCAGGATGAATAATTTTTGGGCTGGCACCCTTCACCTGCCAGCACACCATGAAGATGCACCTGGTGGCCGCGAGGATTTCCATGCCAGGGCTGTTATGAGCACTAGAAAAATGAGCAATATCCAGGCAAATCAAGACCAGCTGTGAAAGCTGCAGCCGTTGGGAAAAAATTTTAAAAGCCTGTAGGGCTTCCCCTTTTCTATAATGTTGATAGCTACAGGAAACAGACACTTTTTAAAGTTTTCACAACCGGGTTTCAGAAGGACTCATCAGTATTATTAAATATAGTATTTCACTCTGTGAGCCATTATTTATTTATTTATCTTGGCCCTGCAGTCCCCACAAAGCTGCCTGGAAGTGAGGAAACACGGCCTCACTTCATTTCAGACTGAAGTAATGCTCTGGATCTGCAAGCCAAAGAAAAACAGAAGTCAAGTTAAAAATATGTACATATATATGGATATATATTTGCAATAATTATTTGTGGCAATGGTTTGGGAATTTGTTCTGTTGCTTTCATTGTGTTTATAGACCTTCTTTCCAAATCTGATCCTTAGAGAAACATATTTTGTTACTATATTCAGCAACCATTATAGCATTTTGACTTGCAAAGTGATGGGCCATTCCACAAACAGGACTGCAGCAAGGCCCTGGTAAATAAGAGAAACTAGGCTGGGAATGAGATATGTGCAAGGTTTGTTTGTGTTGTTTGTAGCTGTTTATTTAATATACATTTTTGCACAAACTGGATTCCAAGTATTGATGTAACCAAACTTGATGCCACTCTGTAAGTACATCCAGGCGACGGCTGATTTTTCCTACTCCCTCCGTGCTGTTTGCTGCTTGCTTCAGCTATGTGCTCAGACCACAAGTGTGTTTGCCCTACTCCTCCGTGTGAACATTAAAACAGCTTAAGTGCCTCAGAGGAAAGGCAAGTGACCGACTTTGGAGCTGGCTGTGCACACCAGCCATTTGCACCAATTTGCATGAGATTTGCATTTCATCACTAATCACTACTCAAATGTGCAGAAAATACAATTTTAATCAGCTGACTGTGGGCAAACAAAGTAATCCCTCTCACAGTTTCGAGCCAGCAATCTGTCCCGGCATCAGAAGTGATGTAAATTGCCACTCAGATGGCCTGGGCTTTTCCCAGGCAAGTCAAGCTGCCAGCCCAAAGCCTTCAGGATGCCCTGCTCGGCTCATCCACTGTCCTTTGGTTCCCTCTCCCTTGCAGTGACAATTTCTTCCAGGAAAGCAGTGTGATGCTCTGTGCTACTCATGCAGTTGTTACTGTCAAGTCCATACCAGCACCCCAAAGCTCATGCCTGCAAGCAGAGCTTGGAGGCACCGAGGCATAGGACTCATCCCAGAACTGCCGGAACCGAAGGATTTGCCCTCAGCAATCCCCTCCATCACTGGACAGTTTGATATGTCCAGGGAACACCATTCAGGCTATTGGGAAGCCAAACAGAGTGGAGAAACCTGCTTTCACACCTGGGGATGGGTAATTCACTGGCAGTGGGCTTTGCAGGGCACCAGGAACTTCTCCTCTTGATCCATCAGTTTTCCTGGTTTTGCTATGTGTTTCAACTCTTTCCAAAATCTGCATGTGGCTTTCAAAAGATGCCCCACCCTCAGAGGTCCCTGATCCAGGACCTGGGGACCTGGGTGGTGTCACAAGGGAAATCATAGTCTAGTTTTCTTGCTGGGAAGGTCAGGCTTATAGGATCACCAATGCACTCCTGTTTTCCTGACTTGCCTCCCTTCACTCCCTCTCCTTGGGAAGTCCATGATGGCTTGGACTTTTTAGCCACGTTCAAAAATGCATTTTGGCATAGCATTCTTTTCAGACAATAGAAAGCTATGGGCTGACAGTGGAATTCTGGGGACAGAAGTGGAGGTTCGTGAGCCTGGGGCTGAGATATTCAGCAGAGAAATTTCAGCTCTGCTCGTGACTGACTGTATGAGGTCTCAGGAGAATGAGCCAGGCCAACATTTCATCAGAGCCTTTGGAAGAGGATGCTGAAGTCACCCAGTCAAGCTGGCCCAGTGCCCAGTGGCCAGTGTCACCCTAATGGGCAATGGGCCAGTTTAGCAGCGCTGTAAGTACTGCCTTTTTAACAAAAGTATTGAACTGGATCTGGATGTCTGGCCTTAACAAACCCAGATTAACCAAGGACTGACTCTACTCAGCTGCTATTTTTAGCTTCCAAAACCAGTCTGACCATGCGCTGCTCTACACTGTCTGCCTGTGAACACTTTCAGCTTGATTGACTCAGGAAATGATTTGACACAAGCATTCCTATATCCGTTACTCCTCTTCAATGTCCCCATGGTGCTCATCTTCCACCTCTTTCCCCACTTTGGGCTGTATTTCAATCCACACGATTGAGTGGGTGTCTCCAAACTCTGGTGGACTGGTTCCCCAGAAGCTGCCTTGGAGCAACTGTGCTGCCAGGTTCAGTGGGATGCTTCCCAGCAAAACCACCCGAACATGCAGGCGGTGTCTCTGAGCCTCGGGTGCTTTACTAATCTAACAGACTGCTACATGCACTGCCTCTCAGGTTCATTTTACCACTGACAAAACACACTTTTGGAAGCAGCAGCTGTTTGGGCTCATGCACCAAAATACCTCACCAGCTTCAGAGAAGGGAGACCTGATGGGGCTAAAGCAGCCATGAGGCAGAAATGGCTTAGGCACTTTGGATTTCATTGAGCAGCCTTGGTAGGTGCCAACTGAAATGTCCCAGCCAGCTGGAGGCATTGGGAGGGCTGCCTGCGCATCAAGATGTCCAGATCTGCCTGGAACACACTGCAAAAGTGATGTCCGACTGGGTCAAAGCCAAACAGCTCCAGCTCCAGTTGCCTTTCTCCCAACACCTCCAGGGTTGAGTGCTGTCACACCAGGCAGGAATGCCACGTTCCTCTTCCCAGATAGGTAAGGCACTGCACAGGCAGAAACTCACTGATATGGAGGTGTGAAATCCAGCACTGAGCTCATGCTTAAAAACCAGAGGTCCTGCAGGACTCCTTATCTCTCCTGCTCCATGAAATGCAGTCAGATGAAGCTGTGAAAAAGCAGCCATGTGTTTTTTCCCCCCACTTGTGATTCTCAGAGGAAGACAAGGTCTTTAAAAGCTTAGGGAATTATTAGTGGTCTGCCTCTATCTTTTCCCAAATCTCAGTCCATCTGAAGAGGACAATGAAGTTTGGATCTAGAAGTCAAAATCTACTTGAAAAAAACCACACTCAACCCCACCCTGAAACTCTTCAATGTGATCTTGAATTCCTGCTGGACTGGGAGCTGCTCCTTTCTAACTACTGGAAGTGGAAGGAGAAAGTTTTTTCCACTGCAATTCAGTGTGGATTTCTTTTTTTTTTTTTTGTCAGAATGTACAAGATGTAAATTTATTACAGGTAGATATTTTCTGCAGAACAGATGGGGCCCTGTTGTGCAGATCTGAGCATTAAGCCTTTTCTGCATCACACTTTCCAGCTCCTCACTCTAACTCCCCAGTCAGCAGTAACACACAGCCCACATCTCACCCGTGGACACATCTGGTCTCATCTTGCTGAGGACTGTGGTCACCAGTGGTCCCAGAAGCATCAGGGAGGATGGCTGCACACAAAGAAGCTCAGCTCTGGCTCAGCCTGGCAGTGGCTGCCACCAGCTCTGAAGGGTTTGGTAGTACAAGTGAGAATGCCCCTGCTGACACTAGAGACTGGACTGGCTCTTTTACCTCTCCCATCCTCAAAACCTCCTTGCCCTGGATGAAAAAGATGTTGAAGGATGGGAGGTCATCAGAGACCCACTTTCTCAAATATGCTATTTATGATCGAAAATATGTAATTTCCATTTTTTAAAAAATGATGCATTGCCCTATGTCTTAGGATCCATTTAATGTAATTTATGCTATTGGTACTGCATAAGCTAAATGCAATATTTATATTGCATTTGCATTAACATTGAGCTTATGCAATATTGGTATTGCATAAGCTAAATGCTTATGAATTTAATCAATTCGTTTACAATCTTACTTCCTAGGTTCATAATAACATAAGGCTCACAATGCCCCTAAAACACCCACACCGGATCCTTGCCAAAATGACTGAAACTCTCACTTGTTGTATGAAAGTGACCTCCCAGTCCTAAATCCAGCTGTCCCTACCTCCCCCTTTAAGCACATGCCAGTCCAACAGACTGACAGATCACAAAAGCTATCTGACCTTCTGGCCCAAATAACAAAACTCCAATGCCTCTCCTCATGTCAAAGGTAAACTATAAGACTCCCATTTGTGTTGCACCACTCATCATGGTTTCCAGCTCCTTACATCACTCCAGCTAACCGCAGATGGACTCAGCAATCCCATCCCATCATGAAATGAACTCCATGATATGACCAATCCCCTAAAAATACTGCTGTTTCACAAGGGAGAGGGCCTGAGTGGGAGAGTGCCAGCATTTCTGCTCTCGCATGGTTTGGTCTGGCCCTGCTTGATTTTCAGCCTGTTCAGGGATATGGAACAGCGATCTTGCATCATACAATTAAACAGGAACCACTTCTTCCTGCATGGAATCATCTGTTGTGGGGAGAGCGCGTGTGAGATGGATCCCCTTCACGCTTGCCATCTCCAAGGAACAGGCAAAAAGACTTAGCAAATCCCTTTTTCTTTGCCAGGGAGCTGTTCTGTTGTCTGCTGACAACCTGGTTTTTAGGTGGGAGGATAGAGAATTTTATGTGAGAGGTTTGGGGACACCAGGCAGAAATTTCATGTCCCTGTGAAACCGGAGGGAAATGTGCTGCCGGTGCCAGGTGTGGCAGTGCTTCCAAGTCCTTCCTCACACACTGTTCCTGCCAAATGCACCCATGCCGTTTGGCTTTTCATTTCATCTCCAAAGCAGGTGGACAAAGGCTGCTGCTGCACCCTGTCTCCAGCCAGGGCTGTGAGCAGCATGAAGCACACACAGGTGTCTCAGACCTTGACAGACCTGGGCATATTTTCCCCCTGAGCGTGCAGGATCAGTCATCTTCCAGAGTGCTCATCCCCTTGATTAAAACATTTGTTATCCCTTTCTGATCTCTGCAATTCATGTAGAGAGCAGTGCCACTTGCCAGGTATCATTCAATTAGAATGATAGAACCCAGGGGCAGGGTAGCCCCTCTTCGGTGTATGCCCTTCCCCAGCATCTTCACTACCAAACACTCTGAGCTGAGGTCACACGCACCCCTGCTTCCTCCTGGCACTGCTCTTGCTGTCTCCATCACTCCCTCTGTCACTCCCTCCCTCCCCAGCAGCAGGGGCTGCGGGGCAGCCCTGACAACTATCCCAGGAGGGGAAGCTGAATTACGTCGGAGTCAGCAGTGAGAGCTTCCTCCTTGGCTCATCCCTGAGTCTTGATTTGCCAAGACAAACGCAGGCCGGTTGCAGAGGGCTTCTGGAAGGGTGCCCAGGTGCTCCTCACTTCAGCCTATTTCCTCTGAGGGCACACCTAGTGGAAACAGAATTAAGGGAAATCATGCCCTCTCTCCAGGTACATCCCACATGCCAGCCTGACACAGAAAGGAGTATGAAATGTAATTAACACCTGGCCCTTTTTTCAGTGTTGACTTTTTCTTCTTGGGAAGAAAGGGAAAGGGAGTTGCGTGGTTGTACCAACCCTGCCAGTGCCAGGGAAGTGCTGTCATGCAGCCGAGCCCGGGGACATTCCTGGTGTGGGTCCAGGCTGGCCAAGCAGAAAGCAGTGCTCATCCCTAGCTTCCATCTCCTGCTAGGCTGCCCCAGTATGGCCTCAGCACGCCCCAAGGCATGGCCTTGGTTTTGAAAAATGTGCAAGAGCACCAGAGCAGTGGAAACACCTGGCAGCAGCTCTTCAGGCAAGGATACCAAGGGTTGAGGAGCTGTTGGGAATCAGTGGGCATTACTTCTGAAGTAATGAGGAAGTTGGTCAGTGCACAGGGATGTGTAGGGATTGCCATCTGGAAGACGACAGGGCATGCAACCTGCCCTGAATGCTGAATAAATGGCGTTATATCTTTGGAAAGATGAAGGTGACCTTGAGGTGCGTTAGAGGATATTTAAAAAGCTCAGGAGGTGCCAGTCATGGAAGAGGAAAGTTTTCCTGAGAAAAGCTCAGGGTATTGGGGTGAAAACACCCTGTCTGCTGGGCAGGGGAGGTGACGGTGCTGGTGACACACAGGCAGGTCAGGCTGGCTGGCAGGGAGAATTCATGGCAATAGAGTCCATGCAGCAGAGACCACACGGCAGCCTCTGCTGTGCCGGGGGAACACCTGGAGTTACTCTTAGCCAGATCTCCTGGATTCCCTCCTTATTTTCCCCCCATTGCTCCAGCCTCTTTTCAGTGGGGGAAGAAACCTTTTCTCAGCCTGCATCAGCTGTCAGCTGCCCCATGAGCAAAACAAGGCCAGAGCGGGGTCTGCGGTGCCGGGAGGTTTTGGCACAGTGAAACACGGGAGGAAACAACCAGGTTGCAGACCGGCCCCAAGGAGGGGATTATGGTGCTCCTGTTGCACTCAGGACTTGACGTCCAACATAGTTAATGCCTTCTTAATCACTCATAAGCCACTGCGCTCTGGAAGAGTAATAATAATGATAAAAAAACCCTCTTTAGTCTCTTTGCTTTTTATTTTCCTATTTGTAAATCCCAAGGCCTTCAACAAAATACTGCCCATGCTGAGTGAACTTAACCATTAACCTACAAAGAGCCAACGATGATTATGCCTCTGAAAATAGATTTTATCCATTCCCCCCACTCCCCTTTACTGATCTAGACACAAATGCTTAGTGATTGTTACTTGGCAACCATGGTAAAAATGTACTGAGCCACACGTGGCTACAAAGGATGAAATCACTGTCATGAAATTTCCAAAATAAGTACTGTAATACCAGAACACTTATTCCTAAGAGGAACAAATAAATCTCTTCCTTATATATTGTTGTTGCTTTTGGTTTTTAAAAATAATTCATTTTTTTTATTAGCAAGGCACAATTTTTATTCTTACTTCTTTGTGCCTTGATTCATCTTGTTTTGCTGTAGTGAGCATTACATACATTTCTACGCACATATGGGCACACAATGTTCAGGAAAGCATAGATACCCTCTCCTGAGGCCTGGCTGGAAATGCACAGTTGAAGGAGGGTTCACATATGGGCAGGGACATCAAGAGGTCTTTGGTCAAAGCGAGGTCAACCTCCAAGCTAGGGCAGGGTGCTCACATATGTCTCTGGACAGATGCATTCATGAGCACACTTTACAGACTCTCAGAAGCAAGCCCAGAGCATGTAATAAAAGGTTAATCCATCTGAGACTGCTTTAAACTAGATATCACTAGTGCAATGAAAAGCTGGGATGGATACCAGTTATTGATTAATCAACTGCTTGAAACTATAGTTGTCAAATGTCCAACTCAAGTCTCTATAAATCCATTCTTCTCCTACGGCTGAGCTCCTGTATCCAATGTTATGTAGTCCCAGGGAATACCAAAAAAAAGATGACACTTGTAGGAGATACTTTTCCAGATAACAAAAATTTGAGCTTTAATCTTTGATAAAATAGTTCCCAGTGAGAAAATGTTTGTGTCATGGCTCTCATGAAAAACTCTGTGCCTTTAGATCTGATTGAAAGTTGTCCTTGGTAGCTTTTGATTAATACATGTTTCTCTCTTGGTCTCTCAATAAAGCAGGGAAGAAATGGATGCTTTTGCTTTGCTTAGAGGTTTGGAGGCTGGCTGAGTGGCTTCTGGACAGACCGAACCCCACACAATCAGAAAGATCTAAAACCAATGCACACCAAGCTGAATTTGTCAAACAGGAGCCTCTTGAAGTCATCTAACTTCTCACCAGGGAAATATTTAATTTCAGAGATTAAACACTGTGTTTGGAGACTCAGAGGCAAGATGCAATACTGATTAGCATTTGTCTTAAAGCCTGATTATTCACACTGTTCCTCTCTTAGGGAATATACTTCTTTCAAGCTTGCACATAAATTTGTGCCCACAGAACTGCTTTCTCCTCTGATCAATACCCATTAGTTGCAACTTTTCCTAGATCTGAGCAACAAGGGCATCTCTTCCTCCCCAGGCCCGTGCTAGATGGGATCAGCAATCTGAAATCAGATTCACCCCAGTTTTCAACCCAGCTCATCCCCAGAGCCCTGTACGGTGCACTGTTTCTCCTGCTTGTCCATCTCTGCCATGCTTCCCCCAGCAGTGGGAAAGGCTACAAAGGGGGGGGTTTCAGCTCCTGCAGTGAGAGTATCTGCTCAGCTACCTTCTGCCTCTTAGAGTGGAATTTTATTGTCAGTGAAGCAACCTCTACCATTTCTTCCCACAAGAAAGGGCGTAGGGAGCAGGATCTGTCACGTTTCTGGGATATTTCCAGGCTGATGTAGGCACTGCAGCATGCTCATAGTGTGCTGTGCATTGAATGCCCTGGTTTGCAACAAGAGAAGCCTTTCCCTGCTCTGCTGCTGCAAAGGAATGAAAAGTCCTGGTAGCAAACACTGTGCTGTGAACCCTGCAAGGGGTCCAGCATGGTTATCCATTGAGGATGGTCCCCAGGCACAGGCAGCAGGGCTTGTTCAGCCCATTGCAGCTGGTGTTCTCTCCCTCAGTCTTCTGAATCTCGGGCTCCTCTACGGCTGAGCCTGAGCCCCTCTGAGTCCCACCTTGATGATATGGACTAAACAAGGAAATCCATGAGCCCCAGATAGACCCTGGTCCCTTACTGACACCTCCAATCCACTCCCAAATGCTGTTTTCCTGTTCTTCTGTCTGGCTATATCGTAAGCACGAGTCTGGAAAAGACCTCCCTAGACTTCCCTCTGCAAGGGTTTGGGGACCAGCATTTCAAAATCTCTGGGAAGCCCTTGCAGCCAGTGAAATGGCAGAGAAAGCAGCTTAACTGTGTGAAGTGAGATGGTGCCAAATAAACATGTTCTTCCCTGTTTTCTGGATTCATCTTCCCCACCAACCTATGCCTTCCCCCTTACAGCTGGCTAGTGGGTTCAGGGTCCTGGGAGAAGGTTCCTCTGATGGATGCATGGCCCATCTTCCTGGGATTTTGTCCTCGGCAAAGCCAGGGAGGAGGCTTCCCAGCTCCCTGCAGTTATTTCACGCTTTCTCTCCAAAGCCTTTGAAAAGCAACTGGCCAGAAATCCCACGGATACAAGGAATAGCTCTGGGACTCCCTAGCTCAGAGGGAAATGCTTTCATCTGTGAAGTGTAATGAAACAACACTGAGAAGGTAAGAGATCCACACAAACAGTCCTAACTACCCTGCCCAGGCCAGTGACACAGAACAGACTTAGATAACAACATACCACAAAACCATGCACAGCATTTTGTATCTGTTTCCTGAAGCTGGGC
Source organism: Chiroxiphia lanceolata (assembly GCF_009829145.1). NCBI lineage: Eukaryota > Metazoa > Chordata > Aves > Passeriformes > Pipridae > Chiroxiphia > Chiroxiphia lanceolata. Next base: position 9,632,210 of record NC_045639.1, read on the forward strand.
TCTGGGTTCAGCTGGGCTCTAAACTCTGGCAGGAAACATTTCTGTTTCCTACTACCACTTTAGAAATGGGTTTGAAGACTGGCTTTTTAATTGGAGAGAACTGCCAAGCCGTATCAAATTTTCCATACTTAAAAGCTGATTTTTCACAAGTGCCCTTTTAAAAGATTCTTTAAAAAAAAAAAAAAAAAAATCCCCTGACCTGCTAAATTACATCTGCTTTCTCAACAGACAATGCAGACATGCAGAGCTATGGGTGACTAATAGGTACTTAAGCTAGTTATTATTTTCTTCTGCAAACAATGGCAAACCACAAATGCTAATCGTATCAGATTTCATTATCTTATGAGCTGAAAACTCAGTGCTCCAGAGAGCTGAAGCACAGGGAGAAATTAAAACTCTGCATCTCAAAAACGCAAGCCCTACATGAGCTGGCTTTGAAGAATGAGGACCCCAACCCACTTTAACAGCTCAACTACAGGGTCAACCTGTTAGCATTTCCTTTCTGGCAGATTCCCAATGCGAGTGGTTGGTAGGTATCTAAAGCTTCGATTGCAAAGAGGTGCCCAGCAGCAGAGCAGTGTGACCATGAAGACACAGCATTGTCCCTGACCCCATGGCCTTCTCAAGTGCTGTCTTGCCTCAGGCAAGCACCCTTATGATTTCACACCATATTCTCAGTGGTTTGGCACTGAGCTGTATTGCACTGAGGAGACGTGTGTTGAGAGCTACATGTGCATAGAAGTGCCTGTGGGCAGGAAAGCAAAGGTTGTCCCTATAACCTTACTGTGCGAATGCATGCGACCACAAATCTGAGTTTCAGTATTCCTGTACTACACCTCCAGCAGTCAAGGGTAATGGTGCTGCCTGCCTCAATCTTTCTGAGCACGCAGCAGGGCAAACACAAACACCTGAGTGCTCCTGGGAGAGCATGAGCGAAACAGTAATTTTAAACCATTTCCACACCGAGCTGCCATCACTGGGAGCATTCTGAGCTCAGCGTCACTTTCAAGATTTAGCCATAACTAAAACCCATTTTCTGGTTGACAATATTGGCATAAATGCCAGGCTCTGCCTGCCCCTGCTCTGCACTCCACAGCAGACAAAGAGCAGGAGGAAGGAAATATTCCTTCAGTCTTACAGGCAGAAGGAGGAGCCGTTTCTGTGAGATTTTTAGATGGTGAGGTTTTGTTTTTGTTTTCCCCAACACCTGGAACAAAAAAATCGTTTCCTATTTTGATCTCCCAAAAGCAGATGACCTCCCTGCCTCCAGGGCAGCCCACTCCTCACCTGCCAGCAAGTGACAGATTAAAACAGCCACTTTCACTGCAGTTCTCTAGTCTGGGAGCTTTTTGAATCAAAATGAGACAGGCTATTTGCCAATTCACTTTTAAATAAAATGTGGTTTTCAGAGAAGGGCAGGAGGACAGCTGGGAAAATGATAGCTCCCCTGCCTCCTGTGCTGTGCTGGCAACACGTGGCTTGGGCATATCACACCAGAGCAAGAGGCACAGCAGCAGGGATGTGGCAAAGGGGTGACTGAGGTATCAGTGCCACAAGGTACCTTCTTCGACATCTACATCTTGCTCCTGCTTGGCTCATCTCTGCCCTCTTCTCTGCCTGCCTCAGCTGCCAGCTCTCTTAGGGACCGGAATCCCAGTAAGCTGCTAGGACAAGCAGTGCAGCAGCAGTCATGGGCAGGTGACATCTGTGTGAGGGTCAAATCTCCTCAACAACAGGACATGGACACAAAAACATGACCAAGCACCACTTTCTCCATCTCCCACTTCTCTCTCCATCCCTTTCCTTCTCCCCCCCCACTGAAGACAGCATCAGTCCATGCAGACAGCTTAACAACCTGTCCCCAGTCTGTGTGTACAGCAGCCCCTATATATCTATTAGTCGAGCCAAAAGAAGACGGCCAGTTCCTTCCAGCCTCCCAGCCAGCACCAGTGAGGATCACACTGGAGATGAGCTGTTGCCCTGGGAGGGAGCTCTCTGCAGCACAGTCAACACTGGGGCTGGGCTGACATCCCTGACCATGGCCCCACTGCAGCCTCCCCTCTGCAGCGAGGCCAGTGGTGCCATCGGTGCGCAGCAGTGCCTGAACTCTGCCAGCTGCCAGAAGAAACTGATTATATTTTAATATGGCTTATGATTCCCTCCTCTCTTTTAAGAGCCCAGAAGCATCCCAGCAGTCCACTAGGCTCTAGTCAAGGCTAGTTTAGCAATTTATCTTTGTGTGTGGAACAAGATCCTACAATAGGTGATGAGTCGTGCTGACCTCCACAGGCATCCTGGGACACACGTGGACAACAGACTAGAAAATATCTTGCCTCAATGGCTCTAAAACTGCTCAGAGATAAAGGAAGGGGTAGAGGTAGGAGGTGTTGGGAAGGGAGCAGCTGTTGGAGGAGCCAGGGGATGGATTAGTTTGCATAATTCATTCCTGCACTTCAAGGGGAGGCTCAGGAGCCAAGGTCTCCTCTTGCTGAAGTCGCTTTCCTCTGTCAGTGTGCAGCAGAGATGTGATCAATCATGGCCACTGCAGCTCCCCAGTGGCATTTCTAAGTGCTCTGCTGAGCGGAGATGAATTAAAGATAGTCATGATGTAGCCATGGGGTGCCCAGGTCTCTCTCCTGGACTCCTGCAGCCACTGAGATCCATCCTCGCTCTTCCCTCGACCACTTTTCCTGAGACAGATGGGATCAAGGAGATAACACTTGTACATAGCTACACCAATCCTGATAACAAGCTATTAATAAGAGGTGTTTTCAGACTGTACCGCTTTTAAGAGGAGACTGACAACTCCGGAGTAAATAACATGGAGCAGATAAGCCCCAAGTGTTTCCCTGTCTGTACGAAGTGCTGCTCACAGCCCGGGGCAGTGCTCAGCATGCAGGCCACACACTGGTAAACTCAGCCATGTGGTCTGGTCCAGCACACATCACCTCTGCGTCAACCTTTCTGTGACTCAGTTTCCCCTACCTCTATGACAGCATGACACCAGCCAGGCTTTGTGAAGCACCTCTGAGCTGGAACTGCTGCATAAGACTCCACGTGTTGCTGCAAATTGCTGAGCTACTGCAGATTTACACCAATGGCTTCCTTGGGCTGATTTTGGGATGTGGATAGCAGCATGACCAATTGGGATTTGGCCTTGTGAGCCTAAACAAGCTCTGTGTTTCCTGTGTGACCACTTCAGCCCTGTTGGTATTGGATGTTCCTCTGTAAGCAAGGAGAAATCCTTTGCTAGGCTCATCCCTGTGCAGAGTGCATTCCCCAGGGCTGCAGCTGCTCTTCACCCTCTACTTGTCCAACCATCCTGATCTGAAGAAGAAAGCCCTGAAGTGTAATGCATTCCCTCCCAGCTCTCTCTGGAGCCTCAGCTCCTGCAGGGAAAGGGCAGGACAGCTGCATGTGCCCTTTGCTCCAACCAAGGGCAAGGACCACTCCATCCTGCACGTGTCTGCTCATGACGTCATGGCCTCTGCCCAGAGGGATGTGTCCCCTGTTGAGGCCATGCTCCCCAAAGCCAGGCACAGCTTCCAGCTACAATTTCTTTTTTACTGGGTTGCTATTTTTACTGAGTAATGCTTCTGCAGGTCATACAACCTTCCACTCTGCCTCTGCTCAAGGAGCCATCAGTCTCCTGGGCAGCTGTTTCCGCATGTGGGAAGGAAGGAGGGAAGGAGGAAAGGAGGGAAGGAGGGAAGGAGGGAAGGAAAGAAGGAAGAAAGGAAGGAAGGAGCAAGCACTTGGGCTGAAGCATTGCTAGGACAGCACAGTTTGAATGTAGTTTCCCTTCGTCATCTGCTACCTCTGTTCCCCCACCAGCTTGGGGGACCTTTATTTCTCACCATCATTACCAGGGTCACAAACCTCCTGCATGAAGTCTAGAGCAGCCTGCAGAGGCACCTGAGGAGCATGTGGGAACTCCTCCAGAGCATGAAAAAAGCAAGGGGGAGATTTGTCACCACAGATGTGATGGCTGGATCCAGGTGTGATCCCACCTCATCACTCAAGCTCATAACAAGCACAGACTCACTCCAGCTGATGCAAAAGGCATCCCCAAACAACTTGGGTGCCAGTGAAAACCTGAACATGCTAGGCTGGATCCAGGGGTCAGCATGGCAGAGGTGAGTGAGAAGGCAGACATAACCTCCAACCATGGGGCAAGCACAAGTGACTCTCAAAAGCTGACAGAAGGAAAGACTGCTCCTGAAAGAGGAAACAAGGTGTGAATGAATGAAGCTGCTGAGTGAGGAGGTGATGGTGGTGTTCGCGTCAAGCACTGCAGAAGCAGCCTGCAAATGGAGGGCAGCAGATGTGGTGGGAACAGGCAGTTCCTGGGGCTCCATGGACTCTGCCATGTAGATACCCAGCTCCAGCACCAAGAGCTAAAAATATTCCGCTCCCAGCAGATGCCTGGGAAAGAGTGGGTTTCCCATGGCATAGCCAAAAAAGCCAAGGGCATGGGGGGTGGCACAGTGGCACTAGGGCTGCTGTGCAAACCCAGCATCATCCCTGTGAAGGAGCTGAGCTGGGAAACAGACAAAGCAGGAGGAAAATGTGCAAACCAGTGCTTCCCATCCAGTGGACAATCCAGATGCATCAAAGACACCACAGCTTCAGTCGATGACTGAGGTTTGAGCTTTTGTTTACTTCCCAACAGAAGACCCTGCCTCTGCTGTCAGACTTTTACTACAGTGTCTGACATCCCTCCAGGCTTAGTGTCAGCCCCACATGGACCCTTCTGGGTCACTCAGCTTGAGCAATGCTCCAACCTTCTCCACTAACAGGCGTTTGGCACCACACTGTTGGTGCGACAGAGCAGCCCCTCAAGCCCTCCCACCCTGCTCTGCTGCCCCGAGGGCACATGGGCAGGTGGGCAATGGGTCACTTGTTGCCTACAGGAAGCCAAGCACATTTTGTATGGGGCCTGGGAGATGCTGTGTGTGTGACAGCAGATGTCACACAGGGAGGACAAGGGGAGAGGGGAGCCTTGGGGATGGCTCAGCTAAGCATTCCTGGAAAAGGGCATCCAGTGAAACTGGTAGCTCTGCTCTTGACTCATTTTTGGGGGGGGGAGTCATTGCCAATTCACATGGCCCTCTGTCAAGTGAGGGATTTAAACAGATTATGTGCATTAAACAGGTGAAGGAGATGTTGCTTATTGGTGCAGTGTGTGAGCTCTAGTTTCTCCACTTGCAGAAGTACGGGTTTGAGTCAGTGTACAGGTTCTGGGCAGTGGCATTATTGAGGTTGCCCACCTACCCACTTGGGTTTGTATAAAGGCACACACGCTGTCTACAACTCACTTTGTTCAGAGGCAATGTTCTTGCCAATCTCATCACTACAGGATGATGTAAGTATATCATCCATTATTACTATTTTCATTCTTGACACATGGAAAAATTAATTTTCTTTTAAAAAGTGATGTATGAAGAACCCAGATTTGCCTGAATAATATACGAACCTATAATCTGGCTGTTACCCTTTGTCTGAAGCATTAACATTAGCAGAAGGCAATTTAGGATGATTGCTTTTAAGTTGTAAAGCCAATGTTCAATTAGAGCATGAAATGAAAGACTTATCACTAGTACTGGCATAGAGATTTATTCACAGAGTATTTATTTTCAGCCATAACGATGCTGGTTTTGTCAAAAGTGACATGTTTAGAACAAGCTGCTTTTGTCTAATATTACTATGAAAAATGGTTTGGAATCAAACATTTTTATATTTAGGATAATGACAGCTTTTTGTTAAAAAAATTCAACACCATGCTTTGCATTTCAGTCACTGAGTTTGATTTGAGGAGGTTTCCATTCCTCTGATGGGCCCTGCTGCACTTGGGCTGTAGAGGATACTGTTCACCTTCTCCTTTTGCTAGGGTGAAGGTAGTGGAAGCTGCAGTGATACCATGAATGTTTTAATGACTCACCAGTCTCCCACAAACCTGAAGCATTGCTGGACCCCTGATGGAACTGTGAATTACGTCTTTGTGAAACGCTATGTGAAATGCTGGGGACCAGAACATTAACAGCCTCCCATCCAGCAAGCATGGAAGTAAGTCCAAGGCTTGTAAGAAAAAAAAAGCAAGCATGCCAAAACATTTTTTGGTACCTGCCAGCACTGCCAGCAGTGCCTCGAGCATGGCAGCACAGGAGCTATGGAGTCCTTGTCTGTATGCTTGCGGCTTTCAGGCTACTTCAAAATGGTAATTCCCATTTTGTTTGCACTTTTGGGTGGCCAAGACACCAGGCTTTCTAGTGAGATCTCAAGAGAGGCATGATAAGGGATGGGTTTGTAAAGATCCAGCAGCTACAGCAAGAAAAACTGTGCACACAACACATGAGGTTTCACTGGGGAGATAAAAGAGAGACAAACAGCCTGGTGCTATTGTCATGTCATTACACAGCAGCTGTTCTGTACGCTGCAAGTGATTGTTTTGTCCCAGGTAATGCTGATTTTCTGCATACAGTGCCATTTCTTTGCTGCATGTCCCCTAAGCCCCTGTGTCTATTTGGCCCTGTGCTTTCCATAGGAAGCAGAATGTGGTCGAGCCACTGGCTGCAGACTTGGGGTTTGCACTGGACTAGGCACAGAGAGCGACCACTGCAGGAATAACAAATAAAAAGGCACTTTGCTGCCTGCTATGCTGTTGGTGCTTGGAAATATCTGGAGGGCACTGATGGGGGTACACACGTCCCCCCCATGCAGGGGACAGCCATGGTCAGGAGGGCTCAGCCCACCCAGCGCTGGTGGTGGGGGAACAGGGAAGGTGCACATCTCTGCAATCTGCCTCTCCCTAACTTCCCCCAAATCAATGACTTCTAAGTGGAGGTTAAGGGATGCTGTGGTTCCTGGAGCTTTGAGAGAGCAAGGCCATCAGAGGTGAGCTTTGCCTGGGAGAGGGGAGCCCTTCCCTTTGCTGGCTCCCATGGGTGATAGCCACCATCTGCCTGGTCCCAGGGGAACTTGCCAGTACATCTTGTTCCTGCTTGGCACTATTAATTTGGCTAAGCAGTCAGAGCTGGCAACTCATCTGCACAGAGTCCTGCACAGAAAAAAAAGCTCCGATGTCGAGACACAAGGCAGGGCCAGGATGGATTAGCCAGCAGGCTCTCGGCCTGGCACTGCCCTCCATGCCTGTGAGTCTGTATCTGCCATGCTCCTTGCCCCTCCAAAATGCACCACTGTCTCCCAGTTTCTTCCCCATTTACAAGCTGTGACCCAGCCTAGAAGCTCAGTCCAGACCATAGTTTAACCTCCCAAGACTGCAGCTCACATTGTTCTCTGATCCTCTTGCAACATTGATGTAAACAATATGCATTGAAGCAGTAACACACACAGCAGCTCTCTGCCAGCATAAAATGGCCAAGTGCATTGTGCTTAATGGAGAGGCACTGATTTCTGCAAGGCAAATGTCTGAACCTGAATTGCCACCAGGCAATTTTTCCTTTCAGTGGAAATGTCATCCAGCCACACTTTCAGATGCATAGGTTGGCAGTTGTTTAGTTTCATGGTATGAGAGGGCTAGTTAGAGCAGGACAGCTGGGTATCTGCAATTAATCCATGCTTGAAACAGATTGAAAATGAGCAACACAGTCTGCTTGGGTCTTAGGTTGCTGATATGGAAATCCCAATGAAAAGATTAAAGAAGGGAAAGGACATAGCTCCAAGAGAAGTTTATTTCCACAAAAGAAATTGCTTCTTTCATTTATACAAAGCTGTTGCTCAAGGCCGTAGTGGTTGTCTCCTTGCTGAGATATTTCCCAGCTGCACTTTGCAGAGGTCTGGGTGGATCAGAATTACACCTTGGTTCTGAGCAGCCTCTGGCATAAGTTTACAGTGTCAAGAAATGAAAAAAAAGTACTAGAAAGTTTCTTGCAGTGAGAACATTTGTCACTGAGATGTTTCACGGAATAAACCCTGGGCATGAGACCAAGAGAAGTAATTGGACTGGCCGTGCTCCATGTTTAAGATACTTGTCTTGGGCTTTTCAAATGTGCAAAGAATATCAGCTCTTTCTTCCAGAGAGCAAGAAAGAGAGAGGTTGATGGCATTTGTTTCTTCAGCTTGCATATCCTCTAGGCCTTTACCCCAAAGTCATGCTGCTTTGTCCCTTGAAATGCTGCCATTATGAAAACCTACTCTATTGCTGTCCTGAAAGCCCTGCAACTCACCAATCCGCCTGCACAGTGTTGCCAAAGCAGGCAGGAGCAGGCAAGAGCAGGTAGAAGTCTGCTCACGTGGGAGCACGCCACGTGGGAGTCACGCTACAGCGCTTGGTGAATTTAGCCCCGGAGTCGTGCAAGGACAGTGTCCCCAGGGAAGCACCTCACCACATGCCTACAGCTCAGAAGAGCCAACAGAGATGTTTTCAGCATGCTTTTTGTTGGCACCTCCCCCGGGCCATCCATCTGCGACCTCGGTCCCAAGGGTGCCTCCAGACTGCTGAGGAGCAGACAAATCCTGGCCCTTTGTGCACAGCCCCGGTCCCTACCCAAATTCCTGACAGCTGGGAAAGGGAGGGAAGAAGACGGTGTCAAATGCAGTAGGAACACTGACAAGGTAGAGAAGACTGTGGCCAGAGATATCCACCATGCTCTTGCACTGCCAGCTCTGCACAGGGAGAAGCTGGCTTGGAAACGTGTCTGTTTCTCCATTCCATGCTGTGGATTAAGCATTTAGGCTGTCACATGGAATGGACCCTGCTGCCTTCTGAGCTGAGCACTCACCCATCTCATTTTAAAAATTACTCTTGTGAGGAGCTGGGACCACGTGGATGGACCCAGCAAGAGGCTGGGAGGGAGCTGAGCAGGGAAAAAGCAGATACACAGCTTCAGGATTCACCTGGGACAGCCATGAATTTATCCTTGTGCAGGCAGCTGCTCTTGCTCTGCTGGGCTTGTGGCTGGTTTTGGGGATCCAGCTCCTGTTGCAGGTTGAGGAGGCTTGGGGGGACAGGGATGGGATCTCCCTGGGAAATTCAGGGTCCAACAGATCCATTTATTTGGAAAGACTGAGTGTGGCTGGCCTGGGCAGTAATGGAGAGCCCATGCCAGTTGCATGCAGCCCGCCTTGGACTTGGGAAGCTGCTTCTTACTGTGCTAGTCCTTCAACACAGTGGCTCCCAAGGCTTCTCTGGCATCACACCAGCTTTCTCAGCAGGGATGTGCTTTTTTTTTTTTTCCCCCTTTCCTTTTAACTAATCCTCCATACTAATATAAGCCTGGCAGGTTTTGAAGTAAAATAATAGCAACGGAAGGCACCAGTTATTCAAGCAGTCAGACAGACGTAACAGCAGCCCTGCGATTAGAGACCTGCTGCAGTGCCTGCTGAGATTGCCCATGCTTCTGAGGGATGTTCTAAGGATCAACATGTTAAACACTGCAGCTAGCCGATGCTGTACTGCCATGTAGGTAAATACTCAAGCACAGATTAATGGTGAGCTTCAGGAGGTAATTAAAGGGACTCTGAGCCCCCCTTTCCACCCCAGGCAGCACAGACCACTTGTCTCGGCCACGGCTGCTGCTGCACAAACTCTGCCTCTGAACTGTGGCAGCGAGCAGAGACGGGTGGATTTACACAATATTTGTTTGCCAACAGGCGATCCGCCATCAATATTTAAAGCTGAATGAGTCTCAAGAGTGGGATGAAGAGCACTTGATAAGGCAGCATCCATCATTTTGGTTTTTAATTTTGCGCTTGCTCACTCACTGCACAGCATTATACACATATCAAGAAAATGAATAATGGATAAATAATTCACCAAATGGCTTATCCTCTTGATTCTCCCAATCATTATGAAGCTTGGGTGCCTAGCAGAGAGATCCTGGAAGTACCAAGTGGAAGGAGATGGGGTTTGGGGGGTAGTACCACATTGATACATTACTCAGCACTTCTGAAGTCCCTCTGCTAACAGCTGTAACTCCACCGCTGCCCAGCTGGCTTAATAAAGGCATGTCAAAGCCTCCTGTCTCCCAAAACTGTTCAAGGGCTCTCTGGAATCTCAGCAGCCCCTGAGCCACATCTCTGTTCACTCTGCCCATGCAGCGGGTGCTGGACACTCAGCCCTGCCATTCCCAGCATGTTTCAGGGGTGCTCAGGACTTTCTGCTGTACTCTCTTTATGCTCCAAGGGTCAGGCAAATAGAAATGCCAGCCTCTGCTGCCATCACTGAATAGGAAGGATAGGCTTTTGCTACCCTATGGGCTCTTTGGCACAGGGGCCTTGGACACTGTACATCACAGCCCTCAGCAGCACTTTTTAAAGTGGCACTTTAGTTGAGGGAAAAAGGGACAATGCTGCCAGTGTCTGCTCTAGGAAAGGCAATGAAACCAAGGATGCAACAATGCTGGGAAGCCCTCCCCATACTCTCTTGTGAGGCTACAGGCTGGCTGCATCCCACTCCACAGCCATGACATATTTATTTCTCCTGTCTCTTCCATGAAACAGGCTGCTGTCCAAGGTTTGGCGGGTCCTTTCTGCTCTAAAGCAACTCTCTGCTCACCCTCCACTTTCCAGAAAAAGCATCGAGGTCTGCAGGATACAGATGCCCAGTTCAAATGCTGCAGGATCATTTGCTGGAGTGCCCAGAAGCCTTATTTGCAAGAAGTGGTAACAAACGTGTAACCCGATGGTAAGAGCATGATAGCTGTGGAGCAGGATTTACCATGTATAACTTTTCTGCCAAGCTTCTTCAGGGACCAGACATTCATTCTCACCACCCCCATAAGTCACATTGACACCATCCAAGAGACCTTTATCTGCTTCCACCCTGTCTCAGCAATGACATGTCTCAGTGCTCAGCTGTGCACACCTGTCCTGCCACGGGAACAGGGCATCTTGATCTCTGGTGATGAACAATCACAGCCTAATCCTAGGGCTGGGCCCTATGGCCAAACAGGCCGTACAAGCCAAAAGCAGAGCTGTGAAGCCTCCAGAGCCCTGATGCTATGGCTGGAAAGGCTCCACCTGCCCACGTTCAGTGGGTGTTGCCATTTCTCCAGCAGGGACAGAACACTGCTGCAGCATTGCCCCTTTGCAATGCTGCCATGGCCAGTGCAGCAGCCCAGCTTGCAATTCTCTTTTGAGATTTTAGACTTGGACAGGTCAGACTTCCCCAACACACCGAGACAACGGGGGAGAGGAACTCTGTCAGTGGTGCTGCAAAGCTTCCTTGGTCAGCTTCTCCTTCTGGCTACCAGATACACGATTGAGCTGCTTGGGACAACCTTAGGAACAAACACACTGAGATACATCTTAATTTATGGTGGTAAATAGAAAATCAACTCCATGTGCTTGGTACAAAAGGCTTAGCGGTTCCTGCTGGAAGGCGCTGGAGCGGTTTTCTTGCCGGTAGTCATCAGCAGGGTCTGAACCTCTGCAAAGCAGTTAGTCTTGTGCTGAAAGCTTTACAAATACACCAGGACTTCTGCAAACCCTGCTTGCACAGGGATGTGCAGGTGGTGTCACCTGTTCCGGAGCAATCTCATCCCCTCTGCCTGCAGAGATCTGATGTGACACTCATGATCCAGGTCTGCTCTGGTTTCAGACCTGGTTTGTAAGACAGCTGCCTCCTCCTAACTTTGTGCATTTCTCATCCATGTGAGATGTTAGAGCTGGTCAGCTCCACCTGGTCAGAGCAAGCCAGAGCAAGCCTGGATACATGGCATGTCTTAAAGTTTCACAACAAGATTCCTAAAACGTGGATCCTGACACATGGAAAACAGTCTTGGTTTTCCTGCTATATGGTTGCAGTAAGCAACCATTTCCCAGTGCTAAACCACTTCAGCACATCCACAGTACTGCTTAGCTGGGGTTGGCTAAAGTATTTTCAGGCTGCACACCACCAATGTACAAAGCCCATGTACAGGCACAGGTCACAAGTACCCTGTAACATGAGGCAGCGCGAGGGATGCACAGAAATGTTTTTGGCTCCCCCAGGGAGCTTCCTGCTTCTCTCCTCACTCCTCTTCCGTATTTCTCCCAGTTGGAGCTGTCACACAGGCATGCAAGAAAACTCATTGAAGGAGTAAAAGTGTCGCTCAGCTTCAGCAGGAAACACATGCAGGAAACCCCTGGTAAGCCATGTGCATCCAAGCAGTGGCAGGGAATAGGAGAAAGCCTTTCCAAACCACCTCACCAGAAAAATCCTCCACCTTGCTCCAGTGCCACTGCAGTTTCAGCACTAGTGCTTGCAGGGGACACAGGTAAAATACCCAAGGGTATTGTGTTAACACAAGGAGCAAGCTAGGACTGTAGGAAGAGGGGACCTCAAGCTGTGGTATAGCCTGGCAGCAAAATTTGACTTTTTTTTTTTTTTTTTTTTTAATAACAACAATAAAACTCATTCTTTTGCCAGGTGCCTGTAGCTGTGTTTTGCCATGAGAAATGTTTCAGCACGTGATAGCCGAGTTCATGAGCTAATGGGATGTTGTCTTTAATACACTTCTTTTAATGGGAAAATTCATGGACATGCAAATGAACAGAGAGGAAAAGGTTGTGGTATAAGAGACCCTTGCCAGCCCCGTGGATAGGGCTCCAAGCAGTGACAGCTGGGTACAGGTCTCTGGCTAGCCCTGGGCCGAGAATGAGTACACAAAGACACAAGGGGAGAAAGGGCACTTCACTTCTGTTCCGACCCCTCCCCCCATCCAAGGAAGAGAAATAAGAGTCCAGCATCAAAGCAAAAAGTGACCAGATCCCTCCACTTCCTTGGTTCATTTTGTGCTGACCTTTAATAATTGCAGAAGGGAAAATGGGCTGGTCAGCTTGCATCAGAAATTCACTGAAGTGGCTGGTGCATTCTCCTGCTTATCAAATCCAAGCCGCTTGGATAAGCCCTGTGAGCAATTAGTGCTACAACCTCCAGCCAAAAATTTTAGAAGTCCATTTGCATATGGTTAGGAAGGAAAATGTTGATTAATTTGTTCTGATACACTCCAGAAAAAAACACCCAAATACTGTCAGGGAGCTCAGGCAGATTATAAATTGCCTTGTTCAAGATTGTAAATATTGCATTCATGCCTCCCTGTGTGTTTTAAAGACATCTTCATGAACTGTGCCTATGTGGAAGAGATTTGTTTTAATATTTTACTAAGGAATGCATATTTCATCTGCATGGTGCTTGCAAGAGAGGGATTTTTTATTTTGAAAAGCTTCTTCAGCTGTGAAGAGAGCAAGTGTGGATGATACACAGACATGCCACTGCAATAAGCCAGGATGCTGCAGCTGCCCTGAGATGTGATTTAAAATGCACAGGACAGATGCAAGAAAAAAAGAGGAGAAAAAAGGAGAATAAGAAAAATGGAGCAGGCAATGGCTCAGCAGCAAGGAAAACAAGGCATAAAGCACAGTACTGAGCCTTGAGGCCCTCCTCACCCCAACTGCAAGTGTGCCAGGGACCAGATGGGTCCGGGCAGAGAAAGATCTTTAAGCAGACTGCTGCTAATTCAGGGCAATCACCTCTCCCCATCAATAGCCAGGCTTTTACTTAGCGGGGTTGGCATGGCATTAGCATTAAGGGATCTTATTTGCATCAGGGAATGGTCAACGTGAGCAAAGCTACTTTTCTTTTTTCAAATATAACCAAGTTTCACCTTATACACTTGCAGAGGAAAAGCTGGAAGTGTGAATGGGGTACAACCTAGAGGCCCTCATGAACTATACAAGAGCCCCCACTGTTTCTAAACCAGATGTTGCATTCAGGAGTACTCTGATCCAGGGGTTTTCCTGCAGGACCGAGGCTGCCTGAATTGATAGTCCTGCATGGAGATGGGAAAGCTGCACCCCCTGAAAAGTTTCTGCCTCCTGCAGCTCCTTGCCATGACAGGCTGTAGCTACACATGCTCTGCAGTGTGCACAGACAGCTCCCAATAAGATATTTGCTGGGGGAAGTAATGAGACTGGAGTCTGATGCACTTGAAGAGCAGAAAGCAAAACCCCTTCCTTGCCAGAGTCAAGGATCTACCTGATCAGAGGGTTCCTTTTCTTGAACAGGTTGAAAAAATATCCCTGGGTCTGCCCTACCAGGGAGACCGTCACACTTGTACTGGAGGGTGACAAAGCCCTAAGTGACTCTACTCCAGTGACAGGTCCAAATGCCAGCAAAGCTGCAGACAGTTGCAGGACTGAAAGAAAACAGGGCGTATTCTGAGCAACGATCAGAATTTCGGGGAGAAAGTTAGGAAGACAGGCTGAAAGAGCTGCCTTTTAAAGAGCTGCTAAAGTTTACAGTATGCCTTGAAGAATTTTATCTATTTTTGTGCTGTGAGCTGAGCTCTGCTGATCTAAATCCAGATCAGCTTCACTTCATAAACGCAGCAGCTCTGAATTCAGCCTGGTTTAGCTCTGTCCTTTTATCCCTGGGAAATGTGTCCTGCTCCGAAGAATGCAGGAAGCACAGAGAAGAACACAATGCTATGAAAAGCACAAGAATTCAGCCCTTGAAACCAAAGAAGCAGGCACATGCTCACAGGGGGTGAAACCCACATGCAGCCAACTGCAGTTATCCTGAGACACTGCAAGCAATGGCTCATTCAGCAGCCAGCCCATCCATCGAAGGCAGCTAAGACATGGAAAGACCTAACAGGAATAATGGCAACTTGCAACGCTACCAGGGATGGTGCTAACAATGACAGTCTGCCACTAACACCAAGATGCAGGATGTACTGAAGACCTATAACAAAAAAAGGTCTGCTTTGTGCCTCTGAGACCTCTCCAGCTTTCAGCACCTGATCCCCTCTGGCCTTCTGTGAGACTGTACTGGGCACTGGCAAGGTTTCAGAGCAGCATAAGCACTAAGCAAAGCCTGTATGCAGCTGCAAAGAGCCTGGCATGTTGCTCCTTGATGCATACTCAGGCCTTCCACTAAAAACCCTCCATGTTTTTTATCGCTCTGAGTTGGAGAAATGCTGTTAAACAGAGAGAAGACATGAGACACTGCCAGTACTTTTCTTCTGCAGAAGTCAGGACAGTCCTTAACACCCTCAGAGCTCCATCCTGATGCACGCTCAGACACATCCCTCTGGTGAGCCGCTCCTGGCTGAGCTGGTGGCCTGGCTTTCAGTTCTCTGGTTTCAACTGCAAAACACCAAAGCAAGGCTCCGTGATGGAGTGTCTCCAGGCTTGTATCAGCATGCACTGGACACTACTGTTCAGAATGTTCAACTGCATTTAAAACCAACTGCTCACCCGGGAGCAGCAGGAGAGAGAGGTCTTCTACTGCTGCACAACAGCTGTCCTGCACTGACTTTTGCAGATACCGGCAGCTTATCTAGCAGACATAATCTGCCTGAAATTGTCCGCATTCACCACTTTTGCCATTGTATTTGTGTGCCTTACAAGCTTTACCATTTCTCTGCAATACAGGGAGCTGCTGCTGCCTGTTGGGAGCTGGTGGGGAACTGGTGAGGATGGCGTTCATGAGTCCTGGAGATGGGAGATATCCTCCCTTAGCCCCTCTCTGCCAGGCTGCCCAAAGCCTGCTCCCCTCTCTGGCAATGGCTGACTCTGGAGCATGACCATCTCCCTTATCCTGGGGCAAGCAGCAAAGACCAGGAGCTTGGTTTCTGCTCCTCTTTTAACCTAAATTTAAAAAGCTTTTAAAAGCTCCGGCTTCAATCTCCCCTTCTTGGATGCAAGCAAAAAGCCTGCAGGGCATAGGAGGGACAGCAGGCAAGCACCCCGAGGCACCCACCTGTAGCCTTTGGGGGACACCAGCTATTCCCCCAGCTGCTGGCTGTGAGCAGGAGGCCCCCAAGCCCAGTGGATGACAGTGATCAAGCTTGCTGCTTCCTCTGCTGAGCATGGCTGCCTCGAGGTGTGCCACCACAGCTCTCCGTTTCTGTGAGAAATCGTGCACGGCATCTGGCCGCAGATGTTTGGGTCGCCACACACTCTGCCTGGCCTCCAGCAGCCAGCCCCCGAGGAGAAAGCTGAATCGCTCCCCCAAACACGTAACCTTGTGCCTGGATGCACAAGGGAGGTCTCCAGCAAAGGCCAGGCACTACGGGCAGGGCGCTGCAGTGACCCAGGATTTAGTTATTGCATCTGCCTCTGGTTTCATCCCTGTCAAGCAGCATAAACAATCAAATCAACATTAATAAGGGCATTTGGTGGAGGTTTTTAGGTTCTTATCTTGCTTTTAATGATTCATTCAGCTTCCCTCGGCTCTTGCAACCCAAGCCCTCTCCATTCTTCCTGATCAAAACCTGCCGGGAGCCACCCCAGTACTGTCTGGAGAAATTAAAGGGATCTGGGCTCTGTACTGGCTGCGAGGACTAAGGGACCCATAAAGGGAGGACGATTTTTCTATAGAGGCGCACAGAAAATCTGTCACATTTGCTTGAGCTCATCATTCCTAATTAGCAGCCCCACGGACGATGTAACCAAGATACTCCTGCTGCCACCATGTTCATCCACACTGCATTTCCTGATGGCATCATCCTTCACAGCCCCCAGCCCCATCCTGCCACTGCCACAAAACAGGGACATGCCACCATGCCGTGGCCCCACAACCAGGCTAACGCCCTGCCGATGAGGTGGCCACCACGGAGGGGATGGGGAAACAGACAAGGGAAGTTCTTTCCCACACTGCATCCTCCATTTTCACATTTCTGTTGAGTCCTGGCAGTGTTGCATGAAGAAAGCCCCCGTGGCTGGGGGCAGGAGCCAGGGCATGCCCCACACCACTCCACTCCCCACCTGCCACAGCTCTGTGCCATGCAGCCCAAGCAGCTCTCAACTCACTTCAACCAGAGCAGAGAAACCCTCTAGTGCATCTCGCATCCGTCAGGGCTCAGAGCTCTCCCTGCTCCTTGACGTTGATATATGGTCTTCTTGTCCAGCTGCCAGAGGAACCCTTTATATCAGATAGCTTTTATCTCAAAATAAGCCCTGGAAAAATAACACAGGCTTTATTTGTCATTTACTCTGGGAAAGTTTTGAGCTAATAAATAAAGTGAAGTTATTTTAAAGAGCAGCAGCTTTCCTGAAAACTTCAACTCAGGGTTCTGACAGAAATAGCAATACCTCCACTGCCTAAATACCCATTACCACAGCTTCTGCAAAATTTGGTTTCTTTGGCTGCAAAGAACAAAACTTTGCAAATCAAATTGCTTTACAGTCATGTAATTAGCAATTAGCTTCCCGGTGGAAAGTGATTCCCCCACACAATATTTGGGTGAATCATACTCAAGTACTTGTTAACTTGTTTTTTGCATGTGCACACACAGAAACAGAGGCACATCAGGATCTTGGCCAAGTTCTTCCCTTTAATCTGCCCATCATTTCAGTGCAATTTGGACAAGAGGTCTCACCTCTTGAACCACAGGAGACTTCCAAGTGTTAAGGTTGGTATAGCAATCCTATTGCCCCAGTGGCATTAAAAGTCAGGGTCCTGCTTCTTGATGTCTGGCCAGGACTCCTGAGGACAGCTCAAGAATTCCTGTACAGTTCTGCAGAGCTGTTTAGAGGGCTTAAGCAAAGAGGTGAGAACATAACTCCCCCAGTGGAGGTGTGGACATTTGGGAGGCACAGCACAATGCAGGAGAAGGATCCTTCACCATAAGCTGAATTTTGCACCCTCATTTTCACATGATAGATAAGGACTATCACATCCTCTGCCAGGACTCCCTTTTGCCTAAATCTCATGCAGCAGCCTTGGGAGACACCTCTCCAGGAACAACCATATTTCTCCTTATTCTCCTTTTCCTTTGGGAGCATATATGGCCTTTCATCACTTTCCCAGCTGGGTAGATTGGCAGGATGATGAAAAAATGAATGGGCCTCAGTAAATTCACACAGTGATGTTGGCCAAGATTGAGTCCCCGTTGCCCAGGACACTGACACAATAATAAGCACTCAATGGAGCCATTAGAACAATGTATATCCACACATGTATCCATATTTTCATAGAATCATAGAATGTTTGGGGTTGGAAGGGACCTTAAAATATCATAGGATGTTTTGGGTTGAAAGGGACCTAATTCCAATACCCCCGCCATGGGCAGGGATGCCACCACTAGATCATGTTGCCCAGGGCCACAACCAACCTGGCCTCTAGCAATTCCAGGGATGGGGCATCCACAACTACTCTGGGCAACCTATTCTAGTGCCTACTGGATGTTATGCTGGCAAGTCATGTCAAGGTGGGCTTCAAAGTCATTTAAACTCTCGTCAGTTCAGTTACCGAATCAACAAGAAAAAGAGCCTTAGGGCTTTGCCCTGATAGAGAAGGTTTATGTACACTTTGGATCTAATGCAGGAGTCCTTAGACACCTCTCAAAGGTGACAGAAACTCCTGTGGCCCTGCAGAGCAGCATGGCATTTGTACCCATGACAGCAATGCAGGATGGGAGCCACAGCAGGGTTTTTGCTTTCTTTTCAGTCTGGCTGAGACAGGGACTTGTGGGAGTAGTGGAAAGCCACCTGCACCCAACACAGAAAGCAAACAGGCAGGCAGTCAGGGCTGGAGGGTGCTTGGAGAGGATCACATTATGTGCAGAACTGTCCCTAGGCTTCACTTGTCTGCAGCCTGCACCAGCCCTCTCCTGTATTACGTTGATATGCAGCTCAGCCAGGACTGCTTGCTTCAGGTAGTTGGCATTTCTGTTCACAAAGTGAATGGTTAACAGGGTACCCAGTTGGGACTGGTTTCCCAGTTTGAAGGGAAATGTGACTTTACTGAAATGTGAGAATTCTGAATTCTACCCCCAACACACACATTGAAGTGCTGCTTTGGGATAAAAAAAGCTCATAGTCTGTTTTTATGTTCTCTTTCTATTTAACATTGTTTCACAGAGACTCAGTAACAGCATGCATGACACACTCCATTTCTCCCAGCATGGTGAACCAGAATTTTGTGTAAAAGAGAGCTTCTCATGCTGAATGAGACACCAGACCTCACTAGAGCAAAACACTCCACCCTTGGCTTTTCATCAGATACTTTGCCACAAAGGGACTCAATGTACATGAGGTTAGCTTAATTTTATTTTTAAAATTAATAAAATGAAGGAATCTGACCCCTCACAAGGTAAGTCTAAAGCTGAAAGGCTACAACACATAGTGCAGCAGCTCTCCTTGTGTTCACCCAAGAGGATAGCATTTATCTTATTTATCTTATTTCAAGATGTAGAAGGGCCAGACATGCTGTATGCTTCGCGTAAAATTTGTTTGTGCTGTTCCTGGCCTCCTTAAGGATTCCCAAAGAAGCTGTCCATCCTCCTCTGCTGAGGGAGGCCGTCTGGATCTGCAGCAGTGGTTTCACTTCGTGGCCCACCTGGAAAACAGAGAGCCTGGCCCAGATCGTGCATGGACAGCTTCACTGTCTTCAGCAGGCTGTGGTGATTTACACCCTATGAGGAGCTGGCTGTGTGTCTCTGGACGGGTCGTTGGATGGGAATTAGATTCGATTATGTGCTTGCTTATTCAGGTTTCAGTGCACCAAGTGGGGCAGCTGCTGTGCGGGAGGGGTGGCCAATAGCAGTGGATCTGCTCAGCCTCTTTGGTTTGCTGGCAAAAGAAAAGGCCTTTGACGTTTTGGCTTCCTCTCCTGCCCCCAGCTCACATGTGGCACAAAAAGTTTCCAACTTTTTTTCAGTGTACAAAGTGGCTTTGTGCTGTAACCAAACTAAATTTGAAGAGAGAGTGGGCCATCAACCAGAGGTGTCTGGTTTTTCCTGTCAGAGCAGGAAATTTGAGGATAAGCATCTAAGAGCACACTGTGCAGCACTATCTCAGGCATAATTCAAATGGCCTTGAACCTGGTCCAGCCTTCACGAAAGGAGGGCAACGAAAGCCAGTGACAATAGTTAAGAGATCTGAGAGAGAGAGGCTGCAGCTTTGAAAATATCTCAGAAGTAGAAAACAAGGAGGAAGCATAAGTTGAAAATTTTCAAGAGAACAAGCCATACAGTTGCATGGGAGGATATAAAGGGCTTCGTTAAGTTCTTTAATAGGCTGAGAAAAAAGCCCATACACACACACACACGTGTATGTGTCCACATATGTGCACATATACAAATATATTAATATACATGCATATGCATATTTGACTCAAGCTCAGAGAGAACTGTGAGAACCTTCAAAGACACTCAGGAAGGGTAAGGGAGTGGGAAGATGGAGTCTGAAGAAACTAATGCCAAGCAACACACATATCAGTGGCAAAAGACCGAAACAGCTCCTACATGCCCTACATTGTAAATCAGCTGTAGCTGCTCCTGAAAAGGATTTCTCAGCAGTCAGCCCACCGAAGAACTCTGCTCTGACACCACGAAAACAAAATAAAACCTTTGCTGTGCAAACAGTAGATTGAAAAATTGTATCAAACCAGCACAATAACATTCAGTAAATCGGCTGCAAGGGCACACACATGGCTTCTGTCATTCCACTTCAGAAAGGGGGAACATCAAGTAACAGGATGACAACTGATAAAGGAGAGCAGAGATTTCCATACTAAGCCAGGCTGCACACAGTGAATTTGTTTAGCTTAAAGATAAAGCAATATATAAAAGGTCTGCCTGACACTTCTCATTTATCCTTCCTTGACATGAGAATAAATGATCTCTTGGTGAAATGAAAAAGTAACTGATTTAAAAGAAACAAAACGTTTTTTATATTCTTACCTAAAGCACAGTAAATTATGACAGTAACTGACAAAGTATTGTTGAGGTCAGCAGATTAGCATGATTAAAGACAGAATCAGATGTTTAGGAGGAAAATGAAGTTACTTTAAATGAAAGCTTAGAAAAAAGCATGTGAGCTTTTCCCTTGTTTTTGTAAGGAGGTATCAAGATTATGTTTTTTTTCTTTCAGTTTCAGACAACTAGGAACAAAGAACTGGCCCAAAGGTGCTAGAGGAGGGTTCATAGCCACAAAGGAGGGATTCTGGAAAAGGTGCAGCCCTTCCACCACCATGCTGTGTGTCCTGAGTTGGGTGTATAGAAAGGGGAGATGCTTATGGGCAGGGAGTCAGGGACATGACAGCCCAGCACCAGTGACACCATCACTGAAGTACTGTACCTTCAACTCCCATGCCCACCTTTCTTCTGAAAGGCTCAAGTTGTTCAAGGGCCTGGTAAGAGTGGACCCAGAACAGGGAGGTACTTTCTGCTTATTTGGAAGAACCTACATGGCCAATGGTACAGTAATGAGAGGAGCCTAACAAATCCAGGCGATTATTGAAACATGTAACCGCATGCAATAAGATGAACAAAAAAAATTGATGTGTCTGCAGAGAGCAAAAAGGGTTGAATTTACTGGATAAGGAGAGTAATTTAACTCCCTTTTCTCTGGACCATGTAAGACTCAGCATAATCCCTTGAGGAGGGTTTCCCCTGGCTCTCAGTGGATAGGATTTCATCCATCAGCAGTTTTTATCCTACAGCAACCTTATTTCTCTGTCCTCCCTCCCTAGCTTGACTCCTTTCAACTGTGTGCTTCACGGCTGAGTGCCTGGGTTGGAAGAGATGGGTTTGGAAATGAAATTACTGCAAGATGCAGAGGGCAAGCAGGCAGCCCAGGGTGCACTTCCAGAGGTCACATCCTTCTGTTCTTTCCTATGGGAAAGTACTCTCTAAATCTGCTCACACCCTTCTCTAACAGTTTCAGAACCCAAAGCTGACCACCCAGTTACATGCCTGTGATGCCTTTCTCCAGCTGGGTTACCCTGGCAGGGCCACTCTGCTGGAAGAACAAGAGACTTTTTTCTCTTCTTGTCTTTGCTGGGACCCTGATGGTGTTGCTCAGAGTCAGAAAGTGACTCTCCCTGAGAAAGTAGCTGCTCCGTGTCAGTGGTAGAAAGGGACAAGATCTTCTCACAGTGGACTCAGCTTTGTAGCAGGAACAGAACTCCAGCCCCTGGCTGCTATGAGACAAGATCTGCAAATTGAGCCCAATTAAACCACTCACCATGGTGTGGGGATGTTTGCAGAGTGAACAGCTTCATTTCTTAGCTGTGCATACCCTTGGACACATCGATATTTTCCTCTTGTGTCACAGAAGCACTGGCATCTTTCATAAGGAGCAGCTCTGGGATGATAGAAAGGGAGGAGCAGCACCACAGAAACAGAGTGACTCTGCCAAGACCCTGCTGTAGCTTGACACCTGGACTGGGCACAGGACTGAGTCTGCTGATACTCAGTGGGCTCTGCTCACCGTGCCACCCTAAGTGTGCTCTCCAGCAATAAAAACAGTGACTGCAGCTGGCTCGGGACTTACCAGCCACAGAAACAACATGGAGTTTTGCCTGGTACTGAATACGTGCAGCTAGGACCTGCGCATGGTGATGCTGGCAGCCAAAGCAGGGGTGCACAGAGGTCTGCTGGTCACTAGAACTGGTTGGTAGCTCCCTCTCAATGGTCCCACCAAGGGGAAAAAAGACCCTAATGCTATTCCCAGCCCCTGCCCTGACCCTGGTAACCCTAGTGGGCCACCATCTGTTGTCCTCTTCTGTTTGCTACAGGATGATGAAAAAAGATGGGTGACATGTAAAAGCCTGCCTTCTGGAACTGCTTGAGCACACATGCCCACAGGAAATCTCCACTGCACTCCCTACAATCTCTTTAGAGAGAGAGAGTGGAAAGGTAAGATCTACGTTTTCAACTGCTGCTTTGCTCTCAAAGGCAGTGTGGTTCACCAGATAAGAGATCTGCGCTTGCTCAGGCTCTCTGCAAAGTGGCTTGTTTGTGAGAGCCTGCACAGTCACCTGTCACAGTTACACCATGACCCTGTAGCCTGCAACTGCTTTGGGGACCATCTTGTAGGGGACTTGTGTAAGGTGACAGGAATGAGTATGTGGTGCCCCCCCTGCACTGGTTCAGGGAGGGGGTACCACATGCCTGACATGATGAGGACATTGCTCACCTTTACAGATAGCTTAGCTAACCATGCCTGAATCTGAAAGTTCTAGTGCACGTTTCCTTCTGCTCATCCTTGCCATCTGCAGCTCCATGGGCCGGTATGGGGCAGCCAGGCAGGACCAAGACAGTGCACTGGCTGCACCTGGCAGAGCCTGGTGCTGCTTACAGCCAATTAGCCTAGCAAGGGACTTTTCAGTGCTGCTGAAAACAAAATACTTATGCAAGCCAGAGCTTAGGGGGAAGGTGAGTGGCCCCTGCACCTAGCAACTCACCACTCTTCAAGCCTGGTCAAAGCCCAGGCTCCCCAACAAAGGTGAACAATGTCTAGAGGGAAAAGATTACCCTGATTTCTTCTTGTTGGACTCTCTTGTTTGCCATCAACTGCCATTACACTGGCTTTCAGACAATTTAAGTTTGTGATATTTTTCCAAAGGCATCACATGGAAAATGTTTAGAGGTGTTTAGCCCCAAAGCAGCTTCCAAACACTACTCCTGAGTGGCTGGAGGGTTTCCTTCCTTGTACCTCCCCATCAGGGCTGTTTTGCCAAGGGGCAGTGGGAAAGTTTTCACGTCCCTTCACTCACCTTGCATTGTCCCTGTGAGGCAAACAGTGCCTTGGTATGGCCGTGCAAGGGGAATCACGTCTGGCCAAGACTCAGTTCCACCATGGCACTTGGGGAAGGACAACTGCTGCAACACATCTCCATATAAGTTAGTGGCACCTGGGAAGGTCCTCTGTTCCCTGGAGGATCCATGGAGAGAAACTGGACTAGGTTCATGGTAAAGGGAAACTCAGAGCTGGAACAGCTGGAACACCACTGAGACAGCACAAGGGCTCTGGATTCTGCATGGACAGAGAGAAGGAGCACAGACACACATCTGAGGACGTAGGCTGGGCAATCACACATCTAGGAATGGGCAGAGAAGTTATTGCCACCAATGGCTGCAGAGTCCTCCTCATCCTCTAAAACCCTGCCAGAAAAGCAGGGAAAGCAGGTTTAGGGGGCGGCAGCTGATAGGATGAAGGTGTCAACGCTAAGAATCTAAGACACTCATCTGGGATGTACAGTTGGGCCTGTCTCTGTCACATTCCCAGCAATTCCCCCAAAGCTAGGGATCAGACAGCTTTAAATATAAGGTATCTTGATCCTTATACAAGCTCTAACCCTACACTGGAATTCTGTGGGAAATAACAGGAGCTATGGCTTTGCATCGCTAAGCACGTCAACACACATTGGACATGCTCTCCTGCAGTTCCAGCTACTATTTCTGTCCCTGGGTTTCCACAGCTTCTTCCAGACATGCCAGTGTGGTATCCAATTAATTCATCAGTCACAGCTCCGCGAGCTTTGCTGGGCGCAAACTCTCAACTACATAAATAATAAATAGGAAAACTAACATCTTGTCTCCATTCCTCTGCTCCTTCCCATTGCAAATGCATCTGGTGCAGTCACCCTAGTGCATGCTCACACACACACACACACACACACACACACACACACACACACGGAGACACCAAGTACCCGCGCTCCAGTTTGATTAATTCTGCATTTGGTGATGAGTTCAGTTTGCGGCAAGGCTGTACGCACGACGAGAAAATCAGGCTGGCTTTAACAGACTTAATTTTCATTAATCTTGTTGCTTCTCTCTGCCTCACTGCAGAAGGGAACTCAGGTTAATCAGAAATAAGGAGTCTCCTTTGTAAAGCTGGTGGGAGCTTGCAATAGGGCTGCATTGGTTATTTTCCATATTCCCCTGAGGCCCATGTAGGAACAGACATTTAGTCCAAACTATATTACTTGGCTAACAAGATTTACAAGCAGTTTGAGATAATGCAATCATTTCCAAAATGAAGGAAAGACATTCTCGAAAAAGTAAAGCTGGGAGGAGTGAGCTGAGGGCTCATTTTCTCAAAATTCATTATCTACAGCCTGGGTTTTGCATGTGTGTGTGTATGGTGCTTTCAGACTATGAAGACTGAATTAAGGCCAGCTCTGTAGATAGCTTTACGTGCAGCATCATTTTTCATCTTCATCTGGAATTTTTCCCTCTCTCTGCCTACCATGAATCTTATACAAACAAACAACAGCGTCTAATTAGGTTGCCCAACCTTGCCTCACTCACTGTGTGTTGCTCCATGCAGCCTTTGCTTGTAAGAAACAATGCAAGAGCAGAATGTGTATCAATAAAAACAGGAATGCTGAGCTAATGCAATAATGCTCTCCCAGATGGATGCCTGCATGTGTGTCAGATCCCCAGAGACTGCGCCTGCTTCCTTATTCACCTGAAACTGTGGAGTAATGTGATTAGCTTTCCAAAATGATTGATAGTCATTGAATCACAGAAATCAGAGACGGAAAAACCAACTGCATCATGCTGCTGTCTATCACTTCACCTATGGATGCATCCACTCACAAGCTTCCTGTTGCCAATGGAGGATCCCTCCCTAGGGCTGAGTACAGTTCAATTTTAAATTACTCCAGCTGTGGGGTTTCCAGTGTCTCCCTGGAAGTCTGTGAGCTAATGAGGCAGATGTCACCCACCATATTTACAGTTCTTCCTCCCCAAATGACTAATTTTCTCTTGCTCCATCATCCCTGCTGAGCTCCATCATCCTGCTGAGTTCCCTGCCAGTGAGCAATCTTTTCTCAGCTCCACCAAGCTCTGCACACACGTTTCTGCTGTTTTGCTACAAGCAAATCCCTCAGGCTTTCTCCGCCCCTATGTCCATGGTCCTCCTGGGCTGTGTACTGAACCATGCCCATGCAGGCAGCCGAGGTTTTACTGCAGAAGCATGAGGTCAAAAGGGCAGGATGGCCAAGGCAGAGGAACTCTGAGACAGCTCAAGGACCATGCTCAGCACAGTAGAAGATGCAGTGAGGTGTGACTGAAGGAGCAGAGGGAAGAGCAAGGGATCAAACCTTGCTCCCCCCAAAAAAAGAATGGAGCACATTAGAAATCCTGCATGGCTGTAAAGACAAACTACCTTCATGTGCTTATTTTGCCAGGCTTCACGTGCACAACAACGTCTGGTAAGCGCACAGGATGTTTAATATTAAATGTACTATTTATTATTTACACAGTAAAAAGTGCATGCTAAGGAGCTCTTCCAAGGCAAGCAATGTGCTGAGCCTGGCTCCAAAATACCTTCTTTGCTCCTCCCACCAAGGCCAAGAGGAATAAACCCTTTAAAAGTCTGGGAACACATCCACTGGCAGCAGGGGTGTATGTAGGTCATGGTGATGCAGTGGAGCCTGGGGCCGCAGCCAGGCTGGCCAAGGTCGCCTTGGGCCAGTTGTGGCTGGGACTCTTCCCCCAGCCTTCTGCCAACCAGCTCTGCTTACGGTGTGGTGGCTCTCTGCACCTTGCCTCCTGAGCTACACCATGGGGAAAATGTCCTGTCCTTGGTCTTTTTTGATTTCTGACAAGGTTTGAAGGTAGAAAGGGGAAAAATAAACAATTTCAAAACAGGGCAATGCTGTGCATCAACAAAGGGAAGAGAGAGGCTGGATAGGGAATTCACCAACCCAGAGTGTGAGCACAGGGGGAGCTTCTCCAGGACTCTGGACATAAATGCGGGGGAATGGGACTGTGAGGCTGCAGGGAGGGATTCTTCCTAGAGATAGTGGGGAAAACTTCCAAATCTCTTTGGAAATCCTTCTCATTTCACATGGTTACAAAACAGAGCTGTGTTGCCAATCAAATACAAGAGAGTTAAAGCTAAAGGTAACTGCCAAAGCCTTAGACCCAACCCCAGGCAGTGCTTCTTTGAAAGAAAAAATCGTACTTCTCTTAACTGGTCAATATTTCAGACTCTGGCTAAATTTGTAGCAGTCTACAGTAAACCTAAGGGTCAGCTCCAATTACTAATGTTTGCCTGCCATCCTTGTGCTGCTGCTGGGAGCACAGACAGACCCTGCCTCCTGTGGCAGCTTTCTCCTGGGATTGCTGACTGTTCAGGTTGAGCCAAATCCAGCCCTCCCATGCCTGAGGCTCAGGGCCAGGCAGGCAGGCTATCCCCTCCCCATATCTTTTGAAAGTCCTGACTGTTTTATCTTGGAGATATTGATAGCAGGAATCATCTTCTGAAGCAAAGAGTGGGTTCCTGGATTATGTCACCAGCAAGGCTTGTCTCCCACCATTGCCACTGACATGGCTGTGACATAAATGATCATAATGGCTTCAAGGGGGTTTCGTGTTGATGCATTCAGAGTACCTCACTGCCTGCCTCCCAGACATGGCAGCTGTTCAGGAGTCATGACTTTTCAAAGAGAGCAGCTATGATATTTCCACCTTGCAAAGAGTATTTTTTTCTTAGAAGAGAAAAAGTTAGCAGCAACAGCCAGCAGCACACAGTGTATGAGACTTTCAGCTGATCCTTTTATCCCCACCATCACCACACAATGATAAACCAAAGTTAGACACTTTCATATCAGTGCTTCTCCCACATAGTTTCCACCAGAATCTTCTCCAGCACTTCAGTGCCTTTCATCCCTACACAGACTTGTGTTTGTTGATGAGAAAATGAAACTCAGAGCTCCAGAAAATGCATGTAAAATCCTATTGAACCCAAACACTCTGCAGATCAGTCAGAGAATGAGCCTCCTCATGACTAACGCACGTGTGCTTAGCCCCAAAACACAGACAGAGTTGGAGAAATTTCCTTACCTAAATCCCACCATGATGAATATTTCTAAGTACACATGATGGAAGCCCACACCCTTTAGCTTCCAGATACCCAGTTGTTTGCAGAGTGCACTTCAAAACCACTCACTGTTCATCGGCAGGGCTGCGTTGCATTGAGTCAGTGGAAGCTGCCTGATACACTAAAGCAGCTCAGAGTTCAACGTGATGGAAGAAGCAGCAGGCAAAATACTGTAACTCATCAGACAATGTAAGATATCATAAGTAATAAGTAGCAGTGGCAGTCTACAAAGTGGTTTATAAAGGGCTTGATGAGTAACTCAGCTGAGCCTCTGGATTACACATAAGACAATCATTTCATTTCTGTCATGCAGCAGCCCATCTGCAGTGTGCAAGGAACCATCCCTGCTTCTCACATCTCAAGGGCTTCGGATGAAAGGGTGAGAATAGCTGCCAAAACCAGGCAACACAAGGCAAATTTTTCACTTAGTCCCAAAAGAGATGATTCTGTACGCCAAATTTCTATAATTGGGGAGCACTTGATATGCACAGATGTGCAAAGCACTAAATGGACACAAATAACTCTGAAGAGTTCAAGAAGTGGGCTGTGCTGGTGGATAGCTGCTCCCAAATTCAAAACCAGATTTGGCTGGAGGCACTGACTTACATTTTAAAAAGCTGCACTGATTTCTGCCCTGTGCAATACTGCTGAAATTCAGGGAACAAAATATCTGCAAGGGGAACCCATAGTGAACTTGCATACTGTCAGGTGCAGAAGCTACAAGCACCCACTTCTCTGACCTTATCCCACCATCATCTCCAGCATATCAATTCTGCTTCCTCAACAGAGCCTCCCTGGCTATCTGCCCAGGGGAATCCTACTGCTTCAGCTTTCCTAATCTCCCTGAATTTTTCGCCAGGCTGTCTTCATTCTGGCTTCTCATGAAAGGTCTCTGAGTAACCTACTCTCTACTTTGAATTGCTTGAATAATGCAGAGACGTGGACAAGCCAACAAAGAACTTGCCTTATTCTCCTGAGGGATTTGAGTCAGCATCTTTGCATCCACCTGCAACAAGGAAACTTTTGCTGCACATGCAGCACAGGTGTGCAGGACACATTACATCCCAGGCATGTGCTTCCTTGCAGGTTCATCTGGAAATGCACAGCAAGGCCGATGTGGCCAAAAGGCAGTTGGCTCTTTGCAGAGCACGCATAGAGCCAGAGTGATAGTGAACATTCATCCAGGACTGACAGGCCTTTGGGACCTCAGCTCTAATATTTCTCTGCTTGCATAGAGACAGCGTGTTGCGAAGGTCCTGCCTGGGGAGAAGCAGAATCCTGCACTCTGAACATAGTACCTGGCTGAGACAACTGAGGGAGAAGATGAACTCCTAGTGGAAATGGTATCTGTGGTTTCAGAGTCACACAGATACACCAAGCATTTGGAGTGTAACCACCCTGAAATGTTGGTCATCAAAGTAATATTAATTAATTAATTAATTGCATTTGCAGCAAAACATACAGGTATGTCAATCTTACCAGGGGAGTTAGAGCATTCCTGGAGGGTGCTGGCTTTGCGGTTCACACTCTAGTAAAGCCCAAGCTGTGCTGCATCAGGGTCCCCAGATGACCTTCGTTTCCCTCTCGTATGACAGGTGGGTGAACAGCTCTCATCCCCAAGCATGGCCTCTGTCAGTGAGCCAAGCTGCTGGGCAGAGAAGCCTTGGGGTGGGGCGGCAGCTAAGTGTGAGCCACAAGGTGAGTCTTGCTTGCTGTTATTGAGCTTCTGCTGGAGAGTAGGAAGGCTCTGCAGAGGAATATGGACAGGCTGGATCAATGGGCCGAGTCAGAGGTTTAATAACCCCATGCAGTGCTACAGGCTGCAGGAAGAGTGGCTGGGAAGTGGCCCACAGGAAACAGACCTGGGGGTGCTGGTTGACAGCTGGCTGAACTTGAGCTGGTGTGTGCCCAGGTGGCCAAGAAGGCCAATGGCATGTATCAAAAATAGTGTGGCCAGCAGGACTAGAGAAGTGATTATCCCTCTGGACTCAGCACTGCTGAGCCTGCACCTCAAGTCCTGTATCAAGTTCTGGGCTTCTCACGGCAAGAAAGCATTGACGTGCTGGAGTGAGTCCAGAGAAAGGCAACGAAGCTGATCAAGGGGCTGAAGCACAAGTCCTATGAGGATTAGCTGAGGGAATGGTGATTGTTTAGCCTGGACAAAAGCAGGCTCAGGGGAGACCTTATTGCTCTATAAAACTATCTGAAAGGAGGTTGTTACAAAGGAGAGGTTGGCCTCTTCTCCCAGGTAACTAGTGACAGGACAAGAGGAAATGGCCACAAGATGTTCAGGTTGGACAGCAGGTAGAATTTCTTCACTGAAAGGGTTGTCAGGCATTGGAACAGGCTGCCCAGGGAAGTGGTGAAGTCACCACTGCTGGAAGTGTTCAAGAAACAACTGAACGTAGCACTTTGTGCTATGGTTTAGTTGACATGGTAGTATTTGGTCAAAGGTTGGAGGTCTTTTCCAATCTTTTCCAACTGTTTTCTGTGATTCACAGATTCTATGATTCTGTGATTCTAAGCGACAGTGCACTTCTGGGCTCTTGCCAGGAGAGACGGGTTCATGTCAAATGGAAGACAGTAGGAAATAACATCTTCAAATTGCATTGGATCACTGCCTTGCATTTCAGTCCACTGTGCTACTGCCTGAGAAAACCCCTGGCTGGACTCTGGCATTGCTGATATGCCTCGGACATGGGGGTGGTGGGTCCTGCCTCACCATGGCAAGAGCCTTTTCCTGAAACTCATCCCTCTCTCACATAGCTCTCTGCTGACTGATGCAGCATAGACAACATCCTTCAGCCCCCACAAGCTCATCTGGCTCCTGCTTGACAGCAGCAGGCAGGCTTTTGGCTGCAGATTTCACCAGCAGCCTCAAAGTGGAACTCCATTCTATGACATTTCCAGGCAGCCCCGCTGTTCCAGCACCTCTTTGTAGGTTTCAGCATTACCCAGAGCTGATTTTAACCCTTAAGGGGTTAGCCTTAACCATGCCACAAACAGCCATATAACAGGCATCCTGAGAATCATCTGCTTATTAGAGGAGGAGGGTTTGTTGTGAAAGACGACAGAAATGCCTGGGATCTTGTTTATTAAAAAATAACTTAAAGCAATCAAATTGTTAATGATAGTTTTTTAAAAACTCCTTGCTGCTATTGGTTCTAGCTGGTTGCAGGTGAGAGTCTCTGCAGCCACTGGCTGTCTGGCCCTGCTGGAGTGTGGGGTGTGAGAGTGGACTCGGCAGCTCTTGCGCCATAGCTGACATTACCAAGCACAGCAGTGCAAGCAAGGCTGGCTGGATGCTAGATCAGCAGCACACCAAGCCATACCTAGGGAGCAGTCTGGCTTCCCAAAGCATGGCAAAATAACAGCACAGTCCAGTCTTCCCTCCAAATTCGTGACCATGAAACATCTGCACTTTGCTGCCCTTGTCTATCTGCTTCAAAACAAAGACCCACATCCCTGATGGCAAAAAACAAGGCACAAACAGCTGCCCTTCATGCAAGAACTCGAAAACTGCCCAGGGAAGTGTGCAAACCCTGGTTTCTTCTGCTCTACAGCCAGGGTTTGTCAGTAAGGAGAGGGAAGCAAACCCTTCCCAGCTGAAAGATGGCTTCCAAGAGGGCTGTGGTGAGGCAAAGTGTTTCTATTCTGAGCCACTTCTCCTGAGGTCTCCAGCACCCAGATGCTTTCTCAGACCTTGCTTTAACTTCTTTGGAATGATGGGGGGGGGAGCAGCCCATAAAGATCCCCTTTTGGCATCGTGACAGTGGGCTTTCAGTTTCCAGGTGGTCATAGGGAGGCAGGGGCACACAAATATGCCAAAGTGCTGTGGGCTCTCCTGTTTGCTCAGTCAGGTACACCTCGTTCTGCAACATCAAAAATGTCAGGCTTTCCAGTTCTCCTGGTTTCCTAATTTATTCTCCCAGACTAAGATGGTTGGTTTGTTCTAGTGTAGCTCTTCTCCAAGGCAGAATTAGAGACTATTCCAGCTTCCCTCAGCTGGGTATCTTACATTGTCTGATGAGTTACAGTATTTTGCCTGCTGCTTCTTCCATCACGTTGAACTCTGAGCTGCTTTAGTGTATCAGGCAGCTTCCACTGACTCAATGCAACGCAGCCCTGCCGATGGACAGTGAGTAAACCAGGATAATAGTGTGTTTTGGCAGAGGAATTAGCAAATGGAAAGGAAAGTAGAATAAGGGGATGAGCATAGGTGAGAGCCACCACATCTGCAGTGATTTATTTTCAATTTAACTTATTAAAACTGCTCTGGGTACAGATTACCTTTCCCCACTTTGTTATTGCTCCATCTTGAGACTGGGTGACATGGGCATTTTGATAGACTGCCTGGAAGCCTGGGTAATTTCCCCGGTGTTTCTCTGTGGGTGTGGTGAAACCACTGCTTCAGAGAGTGATGATGGTAGCCACACAAGGCAAAGCCCTTGCTTTCCCCAAGGCAGGTCTGTGTTGTAGTGCCCTAAAGAACAACTGTGCCTCCACAACTGTACCTGAGGCCATGCCATTTGCACTGGCATCCACAGGGAAAGAAAACAGCAGGTAAACAGGTTTCTGCTCTCTCCAAATGTCCTGCCATCAGGATCAGGGGACAAGACGATACAGGTGGGCGCCTCTGACTTGCTGCTTCAGGTATGGGACTGAGGGCTGCCAGGCTACAGAAGAGGCCTCAGCCTGACACTGAAACTGCCCAACCAGCGTCAAATCCACACTATCTTCCTCTAAGGCTTTGCCCTGACTGAGAGGCTAATGCCAGCATGGACCTGGAGTCAGCAGGATTGCCTGTTCTCCTGACGCAGATGAGTTCCATGGCTGGTCACTTGAGAGCTGAGGGTTGATGTAGCACAGCTTTTTAATCCACTTAAGACCCCCAATTCAATACTGCAGAATAAACGAGCTTTTGCTACAGTCCATAACTGGCACTCCTTCCAGTTTGCAGGACTACTTCAGAACAGGACATGGGATTCCAGTAGAACATCTCCCACCAGTCACAGTCCGGTCTTCAGCATTTCCTCGAATCCTACTCAGCAGGTACTAAGGCTTTCTCTGTGCTGGAGGAAAACCAAGGCGAGAATATTTTGCAGCACCAGAATTTATGGTAAGTAGAGCTGTCTTTCCCATAGAAAATCAAGTTGTTGCAGAGAGGCGCATCTCGGTTCCTCACAAGTGGAGAATCTTCACACCAGCCAGCATAGGATCTCTTTGTGTGGGAAGCAAAAAGCAAACAGGGAGTTTCTTCCTCTTGCATTGATGGAGACCACAAATATATCCCTTGCAGGTGGCAAGCTGCCAATGTCTCCCAAACATGAGCCATGCTCAAGAAACAATCTTGTCACATTAATAGCATCATCATCAGTTATCAATCAGCTTTTATTCTCTCCTGCCTTTAGGTCATTGAAGTGTTGAGGACAGGTGCTGCTTCCACAGTTGAACTGCTTCCAAAAGTTTTGCATCCATCTCTTCTCCCCACCTTGCTCATGTCATCCACATTCCCAATGATTTGTGAGACCTAATCAGCCAGATTCAGGAGTATCTGCTATTCTGTATTTTGGACCCTAAACAGGATATACTGCAGCAAAACCAAAAAAAGGGCACTGAGTTCACAAGGCTTCTTTGGAGCAATGGAAAAATACCTACTTCCCATTAGGATTTGTACATCTGTCTTCATTGCCTCGCACAAGGAATTATGTCTGCCTCATCGGCAGATTTAGAGCTGCAGTCAGCTCAGAAAGATCATGAGCCTGTGTTTACCTTCCGACAGATGTGCGAGTTTATCACATCCTCTCCTTTGAATATATGTGCCCTCGAGTATATTATATATCCAAGGTGTCTTTGGGCAGAACTCTGGGAATACGACTGAGAGAAGATCCTTACTTTTTCCTAGGTTAAGCTTCCTGTCCAAGCGCAGCAGGACTGATAGCACAAGACATGCTGAAGAATGGATTTCCTTACTTGTGCGTGTACCATTTTGGGTCTAATTTACCCTGGCTGACAGCTACTAATCTGACAAGTACTTTAACCAGACATGTTTTTAGAGTGCTTCCCTTGCTCATGCGTGCTGGGCTATATGGTTGCACACTGTGGTTGTGCATCTAAAATTATGGCAGCTGATAAAGTGAAGGCAGAAAAGGCAGTTAGAGCTCAAGGAAAAGCCTGCCAAGTTTCTAATAAAATTCAAAACACAGCAATATTTAAGAGCGTACATGAAGCCGGCATTTGTCTGTGTTTCAGTCTGCCTTGAAATCCCCTGAGCAATCAACCCACATGGAGGCAGCTTAAGGAATGGAAAAATCAGTCACTTCTATTTCTCATGTCTTTTTTAGTTTACAAAGTACAATATGCAGTGGGAAAATGAGATCCAAACCACTTACCCTGCAACAAAAGCAATTTTGGTTGTTTTCAACTTGAGAAAACCAATGATACCACTTCCTAAGGCCTGTCAGGACAGAAGTCCATGGATGCCTGACCAATCACCTATCCTTAAATATGATAATTCTTAAAAGAGTGCACTTGTTCCCTAGCTCCCCAAATGATCCTTTAGTTCTATGGGTGCATGTATTGTGATCCTAGAAACTTGTTCACAAGTGTAAGTAACAAAAATATCTATTCCTCCCACCATTACTACTACAGTTCTTAGTTATTTAGTGCTCCATTCCCAGGTTTTTAGTCACGTCTTGTTAAATACCCAGAAGGGAAGAGGTAGTTGTACTGTGTCTGTGGTTGTATCCTCCACCTCTTACAGATCAGATTTGAGAGAGCTCAGCTGCCAAGGTCCCTGTTCGCCCCAGTCCTGCAATGAAACCAGTTCCTGTAGTAGTAGATAAGATGGACGAGTCAGGAGGAAGGTAAAGGTCACATTTATCTCTTGTATATCACTCTGCGTCAGCACATCTGTGTGCTCTGAACTCAGCCTGGAAGGAGAGTGCAAATGTGATTCCCTGATGGCTTCCCATCCATAAAAAAAATGTCAGCGAGGACATTTCTCTCAACTCCAAGTGAGGAAGACAAGGCTGCTCTCTCCAGCATAACCAGTGTCCCTGCAGGCATTGCTGTGATGTGGAGATGGGGCAGCATGAGGCAGAAGGCCACCTACATGACCTGCTGCCATGCCATGGACACCATTGGTTCAGTTACCCCACTCTCGGAGAAGAGGTGAAAGCTCATAAGAGACGGTTCTCCACTGCCAAAAGTGCCTCTCAGAGGCCTTATCCAGGCCAAGATGGATAGAAAAATCCTTATGAAAGCTTTGACTAAACAAGATGCCAATGCCCCTGAGTTGCAGGTGGTATTTCCTGAGCTCTGATGATGTTAAGTTGCACCCTGGTGTTTGGCACCATCCCTTAAAATCACCACTTTGTGCAATAAGACCAGTTTTCTAAATACCATAGATCACATTTTAGCTGTTTGTTTTACCAACTGTAATTCCAGCTCACATGGTACGATAGTGCCCTGCAATGAGAAATACCTTTCTTTGTGACAACTCTGGCCCTAAATTTCATACCTGAGGTACTAATTGCCCTTATGGTTGGAATCTTTCCCAGTTTTCCTTTTGAATATAAGGGATCTCAGATCTTTAAACAAGGCAGCATAGATCCCTACATTTGAGTAGAGGCCACTTGCAGTTCTGGCTTAAGGAAAATTTTCTTCTGTCATCCAAATGTCCACAATTCTCTGTAGAGGAATAATGTGTAATATCAGACCTGCCCAAAAATATCTTGTTAAAAGTTTTTTCACAACCCAAAACTTATCTTGTAATTATTTTCTGAAAATGTCAAGCCCTCTCTATCCTCTAAGCAAATTGTTTGAATACCACATTTCTCCAGACTAATTTTTACAGCATTATTTTCAGTGTTCTTATTATATCTCTATTATTATTGTTGTTGTTGTTGTTATTGAAATATCTATTTCCCTGCCATTACTTTACATCCTCAGTGGTGCTGATTCCTACCAATTTCTTTTACTTTCCTTCCAGCTTTTCATTAATTTTTCAAAACTGTCAAAAAATGCAGAGGAAGAAAGACTGCTCCCTTATTTCTCTTTGCTAAACAGCTTTCTAAATTCTGAAATGCTACAAGTTACCACAGTCATGGTTTTACTTTTACTTTTGCTGTATCAGAGATTTCTTTTCATAAACCCAAGGAATTCTGGAAAAGATGGAGGGTAGAAAAAGAGAGCAGTTTAAAGAAAGTAAGTAAAGAATTTCTTCCCCACCCCTCCCAGGGACTTGACAGTCCCTGTGGTCCTGTTTGGAAAGATTGAATAAGAACCAGAAAGCAAAGATAAAGTGAAGATACTATGTTTTGGGTTGGTTTGGGGATTTTTAATGGATTACTCTAACATTTTCTTATTTCAACACTGTGAGGTTTTGTATTTTTTCCACTTAAATTTCTTTTCACCCTCTTCAATGAGCTCTACCCTTCAGATAATAACTTTTCCTATTTAATATTTCACTAGCTCACCTTGCATTTGTTTCCAAAAATAGGGCTCAGCCTTTATTATCTCTAGTTATGGGAATAATTAACTCAGACAAGAGTCCTACCCAGAGACAAACCTGTGCCGTGCTTTGTGTCTCCTTTTGTCACACCCAAACACAGTTTCAGAATTTTTTGTGCAAAGATAATTGTAAGGACACAGGCCACCATGCCCTGCTCTGATATTTTGGTTTTCCTATGCTCAAAATATACCCCAAAGGCTCCATCCTGGTGAGATGCTGTCTCTAAGGACATGCTGCCCCCAGGAAGTACAGGCACTGGCAGTTTCCTAGTTACAAGGTATTTGTCTTCCGCACCAAGTGTCCGTCTCCTGCTGGTGAGATACAGAGAATGAAAGCTCTGGGGCATTATCAGCTTAAGTCAACACATACTATTAATAATCATTACTTCTGCAGTGCATATTGCTTGGCACTCTCAGCCAGATTTAGCTCTGCTTTCTGCATCACAGTTGTACACATGCTCATTACCACGCAGTTTACAACCAATGCAATTATTTGGGCGATTACTGAAACTACAGATATGGCTTTTTTTATCTCTTGAACCACCAGAAAAACAGGGCTAGAAAACCTCCAGGCTAAAAAAACCCCAACAATAAAGTAATTGTTACAGGAACTAAATGATTTTTTTTACCTCATACTTGCTTGAGTGTTTGTCTTTTTCCTGGTTACTGGTTATTAAGGATTACTGCCCTAGTCATGTTGGCAGTAGCATTGCCAGGCCCCATTTTTTGTGGTGAGAAGGGAAGCATATGAATGTGAACGTGTGAGTGCTCCTGAGCTGGGAAAAAGCAGCAGCTCAGGGCGGGACAGCTGAGATGGGCCAAAGTGACCAGTTCAGACAGGGACACAGGGAATCACTGCAAAGTGTCTGCTATTTTCAGAGCATAACTAAGTTTGTTTACTTTTCATTCCGAAGCACAATACTTAGAGTCCTTTAAACTGTCAGAATTAAGAGAGATAAAAAAAAGGAAAGAAAACCTGGAATAAGGACAAAGCAAACAGAAATTATGTTCAGAGAATGCTCCTGATACCTCTCAATGTCCCATGCTGGAGAGAAAGATAAACACTAAAATCTTAAACTTTCCTACTTCCACTACGTATCATAGACAGAAAATCCTGGCTTTGCAGGGGAACACCACGGACCCACACTGTTTTGAACAGTGATACCCTCTGTTTCTGCTGTCCAGTATCCTGTCCATCCAGCCTGATACAGATGTGCCCTTGTTTGGACCATCAAATCAATGCTCATAGGTTTTTGGAGAGCCCTGTGTCTCCCGGGTACATGGCTCAGGACCTCCAAGTCATGAGCGGCTGCCCTGGCTTTCCCTCATAATGCACACAGACTGTCAGGAAGGGAGGTGCCAAGCAATATGACAGATCTCAAGGAATCATTTAAAAAAAACACTATGCCCCAAACCTATGAGGTTCTATTCCAGGTTTGAAATGCAGTGTGTAGAGCTGAACCCAGCCTTTCAGTCCAGAAAACCCTAAAACATATCAGAAACCCTGTGAAGGTCTGTTGATTTCCCTCAGGAGACAGTTGTCGACTGAAGCCAGCAAGGGTTAGGGCACAGCTGCTCGTTTTCTCCTCCCAGCAGATTCAAATCCCACCTGTGGGTTGCTGAATTTCAGAAAGCTCACCCCCGAAGCCCACTGGCTGGCAGGGG